>NW_016810766.1:2001885-2046268 GCF_001698545.2 Rhinopithecus bieti | reverse complement strand
AAATAATAAATAAAATAAATAAATAAAATAAAATAAAATAAATAAAAATAAAAAAATAAAAAGTATGACAGAGGTGAAAGAAACGCAGGGGTAGAAGAATTAAATATGCCAAGAAGAAAGTGGTACACATAAAACTATTTGCTAGTATTTGTCTTACTTGAAAGAAAAATCATGTTTTATTAATCATGTAGAAGTAGCAGTTTTCTCATGTAGTTCCTCCTATTTCTTCTCTTATTCTTCACTGACCATCACAGTGTGTTCATGACAATTCAGTAGTGTGATTCCATTGGCCTAACCAAATATAGTTAATTGGATAGTGAATGGTTTCTACTTGTTTTCCACTCTTTATAAAGGATTTAATTCTGTAGTATTGGCATATTTAATACAAGAATTGCATGCCTCTGAGAATGATAGCATCATATTCCCTATCTGTTTTCCTTAGGAATTTATTTCCTTCTTTGAGAGATAGTGACAAAAATAATAAATACTCATTAAAAAACAGTTATAAACTGGGTAGATCAAAGTTGACAAAGGAAATAATAAGCAGATAGCTATCCAAATGTATATAATGTGATACAAAATCCAAAGGTGAGAAATTGAATAGAAAAATTAAATTAAAACAAATAGAAACACAGCATGAAGTATACTTTCCTTCTCATTCTTTATAATACTCAGCCAACATCTATGAAGCAATTCACTAAAGGCATTTCTTGTTTATTTTAGTGAAATGTGTCAAATTAGAGGAAAAGTCAGTTTTAGAGAATGAAACAAATGACCACATTATTCTTTGCTCTATTGGACCACTGTCAACATACTTTACAGTCTATTTAAACTAACTAGCCCCGACTATTTTTTTTCTTTAAAAGCCATCTGTAGAAGGGTCATAAAAAGAAATTTGTTAGTGACATCATTAAGGAAGGAACTACCAACAATATAACATTACTAGGTGTAACTTTCTCACCAATTAAATCAGCTTCTTGGTAGACAACAAACAGTGGTTGATATCTATTAAAGTGATTAGAGTTGAAACTTATTGAATCTTTAATTTTATGTTTATATTCACTGTAAGTACTACATAAATATTAGTACATCTTCCACATAAGGTGATCTTTATTGTAAAAAAATTCAACTTTAAAGAACAAATACATTTTAAATAGAAGTTATATGCTTTCAGGAACCGCTATGTAATGACAAATTCTGCTAACTTACTAGAAAGTAACCTGTATATGTTTAACAACTGCCTCATTCACTGCTGTGAAATATTCACTTAAAACAGGCCACTCAATAAGTATTTTAAATTTATTAAGTAAATACAAGGTTTTTCTATCTCAGATGCTCTTGAGTAACAGGTACAACTTTATTTGTATTAAGAAAGGCACATTTAAAGAAAAAAATAAAATAGCTATGTGGATTGTACCAATGCTATGCTGAAATGAATATTTTCTGATTATAAAGTTTAATGAATACATCTATTTGATATTTTTGGTTAATATTCTAATTACAAAAAACCCCAATAAAACCCAGAAACCAAATAACCATGGTCTGTTCCATTATGCTACATTATTTTATTTTAATTTAATTTAATTTAATTTAATTTATTTATTTTGAGACAGAGTCTCACTCTGTCACACAGGATGCTATGCAGTGGCCTGATCTCGGGTCACTGCAACCTCTGTCTCCCAGGTTCAAGCAATCCTCCCGCCTCAGCCACCCTAGTAGCTAGGACTACAGTCATGTACCACCATGTCTGGCTAATTTTTGCATTTTTAATTGAGATGAGGTTTCACCATGTCGGCCAGGCTGGTCTCGAACTCCTGATCTCAGGAGATCTGCCTGCCTCGGCCTCCCAAAGTGCTGGGATTACATGTGTGAGCCACAACTCCCAGCCCTATTATGCTACATTTTAAAATAATGAAAACTGCAAACAAAAGCTTACATTTGAGGGCATTTTAAACATAATTACATAAGTGCATAATTTTAAAACAAGAATTTATAGAAACAACAGCCAACAGTTATTGAATGTTTATTACATGTAAACTCTTACTACTAACTTAATTATCAAAATGACTTTTTGATAGGAACAATATTATCACCATTTCACAGATAAAACAAGTGAGGAGAAGAGAAATTAAATTACTTGCTCAAGGTCACAAATCGGGTAAGAGATAGAGCTAGGAATTTATAAGACAATCTACTATCATTGGATAGCATATAATTTCCCAAGAAGATTACAGATCAGTTGGTACTGAATTATTTTTTTCTCACCCAGAAAATGAAGTAACACAATTCTGATGCCCTATTTCAAAGGTCAATGGATTTGAAAAATACATTCAAATGAATGATGTTTTAAATGAAATCTCAAGTCATGAATTTTGGATGGTTTGTCACACACACACACACACACACACACACACACACACACACACACACAAACTATGTGGCATATAGAATTTGGCATCTACTTCAAAAAAAATGATATACACATTTGGAAACAGCGTGGAGGTAAAGTTTTAGGTTTCTGAGATTTATGAGATGTATATTTACTAACCACAAACAATTACATCTTAACCCACAGGACTTTCCTTAACATCAGTTCCCCTTTCATGCATCTAGATGCATGAATTCATCACACCATGGTCAAGTTCTAGACTCTTCTGTGCCTTATTAACTTTACAGAAGAAGAGAGATTTATCACAGAAAATATTAACTCCTTAGTGATGGAAGTTAACATTAAAAGCCTACATTATAAAAGGAAAAACAGTATAAAATCCTGATGTACTGCAATGCTATGATGATTTTTTTTTCGTTCTTTTTCAAAACACGCATAGTTTCATCTACCATTGTAAAACTGATGTCTTAATAGTATATCTAAGTTTATGCATTTGGAGGATTTGGCTGTATTTTATGAATCTTCTCCCTTAGTTTAGTGAACTATATATTATCTATTTGAATTCAGGGCCATTAAATTCTTGCAAAGTGTTTATTGCACTATACATATTATTGGTCCTGTCACTTTCAGTGCCCTCTTTCTGTTTTATAGCTAATGTAGCATTTCTCCATGACATCAATAGATTAAAACATTTACTACCAGAAAAATTATGTGAAAATGAAGCAAACTCATTTTGCTACAAGCTAACTCAATAAATCTGTCCAGTTTACTGATGTTCACTTTCCCTTAAAATCGGTATGTATTTATTTTGCAAACTTCAAGAAGGCAGAAGAGAGAGGTTAATTTTCTTTTTTTCTACCCCTGGCATCAATGCTACATTGTTAATGTTAGTAAATGGCAGTTGAATAGAACCAGATCTATATTTCTGATATGTACTCGGGAAAATTTAGAAAAGGGTCAATGAGGGATGTATTAAGACTTTAAAAGGTTCTATCTATTGTTTTCAGGGCCACACAACTATTTCAATAACAGAAGAAGGAAGTACAGCTAAAGTTAATTGGTTGAATTTTATGATACTAACTTGATGCCTTTCTTAAATGTATCACCAAAAAATAAGTCATTAGCAAATCTAATTTGCTTCCATTTGAGCAAATAAAAATAAAATACAGGCAAATTTAGTCTTGCATTTTTAAGCTGATAATTGAGGAAAAAAGAAAATGGTAGAAATAGTACTTTTCCTGACAGTATTGTCAAGGAAAGGAGTTTTTAACTTTACGGGTAAACAAACTCTTCCTTTTCCAATTCCTTTCCTGTTATGAAAGGAGATGGCTATCAAAATGGCTTGTGTTACTGCCTCTAGAGTCATACTGACCAACTGGCCAAGCATGCAGTACTCAGAATAGATGCCCAGAGACAATACAAGCTCATCTCTCCAACCTCTATGTGACAACTTTGTCCTTGGTTATGGCAATAGAGTGCAAAGAAAATAATACATGTTTATTAAACCAGATCACATTCATAGCTATAAAATAGCTATGTAACATCTGTTTTTAACTACCACAAGTGCAAAATATCTCTGATTAGATATATGCCAGAATTTTTATTATGATACATTTAGTCTTATTTCTGAAAAGCTATGTGTGAATGAATAAATGTCTTGCTTTCGTTTATATATATTATTTTCTTGAACATATATTAATACTTTCACACAAGAAAAGCAAGTTGCTTATAGAGCTCTTTTCCTTAATTAGCTGTTTTGGAATTAAATATGATTCTCCTATATCTGCACCCCTGCACACACCACTCACCATTGAATACTGCCTTTAACAAATCTCCTATACTGTCATGTTAAAATGAGTGAAATCCCACCTTCACTGTGACGTTTTCGGCCTGCTTTTAAAAGACACATCTTAGGAAGAAAGTTTTATAGATATTTGCCACTTTGATCTTTGAGTAAGACATCTTCAATTACAGTGTTAACAAGAACTTCAATAACCAGTAGAATGCAAGAAAGAAGCAGATTTTGTATAATATTGGCCAACTGTTTCAAAAATGTAAGTCTTACTTGACCAACAATATTACAGCTGCTCTTTAAGAAGGTAGATAACATGCTAAATGTTAAAAAAGGTAGTAAGATAATTAACATTCTACCAAATCAGATCTCTAAATGGTTATGTAATATTTTCATAATATTAAATAATTAAAGACATGAAATACTTACTGATTGATGATGCCTACAAATGTTTTGAGTTACTCAAACATAAAATGATCAAATATTACTATGTGACATAGCATTCCAGTTTGAGATCCCCTAAAAAGTTGAGCCCAAGACAAGAACTTTGATGCAGGTAGTTTACTGGAGGACGAACCCAGGAAACAAGTGTGAAGGAAAGAGATGCAGAAGAAAAGAGGAAGAGCCAAAACTATGTTGTTATTATTACAGTTGTTGCTATTGGCAAGAAGGACCAAATTCTGTCAAGATCTCTGAGAAATACAGACTGCCACCCAGAATTGTACAACTGAAATAGGAAGCTGGAAAAACCTGCATGACCTCCTCCTCCCCAGTGTTTGAGGACAATCTTTACCAGTATGACATCCACAGCACACAAGCAGATGGCTGGGGTGCCCACTACGCAAGCCACTGGCATGGAAGAAAGTCTTAGGGAAGAATGCGTAAAGACAAATAGAAAGCATTTGAGATAGGAATTAGGTAGCTGAGGTAGGCCTGAGTGCCCACAAATAGTTCATCTCAGGTTGCGTTAAATCAGAATTGGGCCAAGGGGATACAACATGTATGCAGAGGCATCTGCTAAATGTGTGTGTGTGTGTGTGTGTGTGTGTGTGTGTGTGTGTGTATGTGTATGTGTACTCAAGTACACATGAACAAAACAATACACTGACCATAATCTTTAACTCCGATTTTCTCATAATATCAAGGTTTTTTTTGTTTTGTTTTGTTTTTATTTATTTATTTATTTTAGACGGAGTCTCGCTCTGTCGCCCAGGCTGGAGTGCAGTGGCCGGATCTCAGCTCACTGCAAGCTCCGCCTCCCGGGTTTACGCCATTCTCCTGCCTCAGCCTCCCGAGTAGCTGGGACTACAGGCACCCGCCAACTCGCCCGGCTACTTTTTTGTATTTTTTTAGTAGAGACGGGGTTTCACCGTGTTAGCCAGGATGGCCTTGATCTCCAGACCTCATGATCCGCCCGTCTTGGCCTCCCAAAGTGCTGGGTTTATAGGCTTGAGCCACTGCTCCAGGCCAAGTTTTACATTTATTTAACAGTTACTTCAATTTTGTTACTGCAAAATATATTTTTAATTGTGTGTGTGTGTGTGTATTTTACATGGCAGCTTTTCTTCACTCATTCTCCAACAACAACAAAAATAACTTTTTTCTTTCTTTCTTTCTTTTTTTTTTTTTTTTTTTAATACAACAAAATTACTAGCTTATTTTTGTAACTTTCTTTCCAGTTACATGCAGCTGAGAGCGAAAAGTTCAGAAAAGAATTGTAGCTAGAGGTCCAACATTTACACATTCCATAGAACTCCTCCTGCAGGCATAAAAAAGGGGAAGAAATAGAACTTGTGGCTGATTCTGTCTATTCTCTTGTCAATACTGGGAATGGAGAAAGAGAAAGATAAATCACCTAGACCACGAATCCTGAGTTCACAAACAGTTTAGATACACCTGATGATTGGGACTTGGACTGAAGTAATCATTCCTTTCTCCTGCTTCGTTCTGTGATACGATAACATTTATTTGAAGTTAGCCTTTGAATAGCCTCTCCTGTTTTGATGAGAGAAAATGTGTTTAGGTAGACCTCTATCATAATAAATTATTAAATAAAATACTTTCTACATAAAAAAATTGCTTATTTTCTGGGCTCTTATTTCTCGCTCTTTTAAAGTACATCTTAGAAAGGAACTTTGAAAAATCATCTTTAGTTCAGTATGATGTAAAGAAGTCCAGAATTATTGAATAAAAAGTATAAAAGAGACAGAGAATGCTTGGAATTTCAACTCATATACTTTCATTTACTAACTTACATATACAAAAGTGAGCCCTTGCAACTTTTAAGATTCTCAGAGAATGTAATAGACCTAGAATTAGATCAAGGTCGATTAATTTAACACAGTAAATTAGCAAGAAACTTGAAATATTTATAAGCAATTTAAAGGCAACAGAATGTATGCTTTGGTGAACACTAGGCACACAATAAATACTTGCTGATTCATCACCTTAATGAACTTAATTATGAGTTAATAAGAACTAATTTCTAGTTGGAGAAAGAACACACAGGAAAAAAATGAGTATACTCAGTGCTTGTCACACAAGCATAACCGGTTCCAAAATGTCTTTTCATTGCAGGAAATGAGCACAAGATATCATTACTTACTGGTATAATTAAAATAAAAATGCAGGATAAGTTTATAACTGTTAAAAAGGGCTCCAGAGTCAAGCTAGTGATATAGTAATATGCAATAATATTTACATAATTAAATAATTACAAAGTTTTATCATTACATATTTATGCAATTACTTTTTAATGCACAGAATTCGTTGCTGCAGCTGCAATATCAGGCCTCATCATTGTCCAGGTATCTGGGTATTGTGCCACTCAGATCCCCATGTTTGACTGACAGTCTTGAAAGCATGTAATAGTCATTTTTATCAACAGGGACAATTTTAAATTTTAAACAATACATTTCAATGCAGAAACACAGAACATAAGTGTATACAGAGAGAGCCATATCAAGAGACAAAAGGAACTAAAACCACACTAATGAACAAATAAGATAGCACTGGCTTCATGCAGATGGAAGCTATCTTTTGAATTTAAATAGATGACCAAAGTATGTTCACGCAGTGGTATCAGTGACATAACTGCATGGACCATAAGTCAAAACTTGAGGGGATTGGGATATATGGTGGTGAATTACACACTTTAATTTTAAAATTCCATTCAACAAAGTGAATGGAGTTCAAATAGTGTAAACACTTGGCATTGTACTGAGCATTTTACATACAACTTCTCATTTATTCATCTTATAATATCTTCATCTTGTGAATAAGGGATCTGAGGCTAAATGAACTGAATGGTCTAAGGATACATGGCTTGAAATTTATGAGTTTAGGATTTCAACTCACATTTGTAGATTCCTAAACTTTCTTTTCTTTTCTCTTCTCTTGTCTTCTCTTCTTTTCTTTCTTTCTTTTTTTTACCCCCTTTGGCCTAAGACAAGGTCTTGTTTTCTCACCTAGGCTGGAGTGCAGTGTGGCAAAATCATGCCTCGCCGTAGCCTTAACCTTCCAGGCTTAAGTGATCCTCCTGCCTCAGCCTCCCGAGTAGCTGGAACTACAGGCGTACACTACCGTGCCTGGTTAATTTTTTATTTATTGTAGAGACAGAGTCTCAATATGTTGCCCAGACTGGTCTTGAATTCCTGGGCTCAAGTGATCCTCTCGTGTCAGCTTCCCAAAGTGCTAGGATTATAGTTGTGAGCAACCACACCCGGCTCAAAACCTCCTTTCTAACCAAAATGCTATACTGTTGTTTGCGAATGTAACTGAGTATGGAATGAAATGCAAAGGTGAAAGAAAATTTTTGTTGCAATGATTCCTAAAACTCTTGAAACATGTTTTTCCCTGATAGTGTTTAAAGCTAGTGGTACTCTAACTGACTTACTGAAAATGGTGTCTATTCTGTTAAATTGTTTGGCCCAAAGCTGCTCCTGTACATATTTTAAGTTTGACCTAAAGTTTTCTCCATATACATTGAACTGCAATCTCACTCGATGTGTAAATAGACTGTAACTTGGTCTTTTAACAAGTAGTGAAGTCTCTGCCAACCACAGACAGCCAATCATTCAAAGCAGGTTCAAATAAGTCACACACTTACGTGTAACCAATCCAGTTGTTCTCGTACTGCACTTCTGTTTTCTGTATGGCACTTTCTTTTTTCTGTCCATAAATGTTATCCAATCATGTGGCAGCCCCAAAATTGCTCTGAATCTATTCTGGTATTGGGGGGCTGTCCAATTTGCAAATCATTCTTTTCTCAATTAGATTGAATGTGCCTGAAGTTTTTCTTTTAACAGTTCTACAATCATTCTACTATATATATATATAATATATATAAACATTTATATATATACTATGAAGTATACGTTTTAAGATAGCACTGTTAGGTTTGCAAGGTCCCTTGTTGCCAACTGGATCTTAACTTCAGTAACAGAAAGGACAGAAAGTAACAGTAGCAATCATTGCCTACTTTTTATGTGCAGGATTTCCACATTGTAAACTAAATACATTTATAACTAGTGCAGTGAAATACATTCTCCTGCAAAAATAGTAACAGGCAAATGCTATTTGCTCACATTGTCTGTGAAAGTTGGTAGTGGTGCTACAATATGTCTTTTATGAGAACAGCAATCTCTGATATAAGAAGAAGTTGTGCCCCAAAATGACATTTCCAATTAGATTTTGATATCTTGGGATTGGTTGTCCCTTAGGCACAATGTCCACCTGTTGGTAACTTTCATGGACAGAGCCCCCACATCTACATAATTTATAATGTACTACAAATCCTTTACAGATGTGCCATCAAATTTTGATCAAAGTGGAAAATGTATTAATACAACTGAGAAGTATGTCTGCTGGATGGAATGTTAAATTAAGTGAGTAGAGTCATGTAGTAGCATGCGAGATACCATTTGAAGTACAGCCAATATCAAAACAAAAACAATAAACAAGAAAACACAAATCAATAATATTTAAAGTGTGTGAACTTTGCTTGACAAGTATATTAGAGTGTTGTCGGATTAGTAAATAATTATATAGAGAGTGTAAGACACTATCTGAATGTACAGTGCTATATTATTAAATGAAATTTAGTTCATTAAAGAGAATAACCAAGATTATCATATTTAGATGTGTTTTGAATACGTGTTTAAATAAACATGTACACAAGTTTAGCATCATTTATCTATACCTTAAGAATAATATGCAATACCTTTGCTTAGTGTAATTCATTCAAAATACAACTTGAAAATTCAAATATTCAATTAACTGCTACAGTTCTCTTGGTCTGCCACCTGGGCATGAGGATCTGTGGAGCTGTTATTCAGGTAAAAGATAATGGTTCTGGTTGGCAGGAACATGGAATCCTGCAAGTAAGAGTCTCTTAGAGAATAAAGGGACATTCCAAAGTGGAGTCCCAAAAGGCTAACACCTCCTCCTGCATAAATTTAAGGATATTTTAAAGTTCAAGATTGGATCAATGGACATTCCCCAAGACTGATCCCCATTAGCTTTTCTTATATGTAAATGTCCCCTATTGTTTCTGAACAATAAAGTCAATAATATTTCTTTTACAAATATAGACACACAGTATTTCACAAAGGAGAAAGGCTTTGACTCCAAAGCCTGGAACAAACCTACCATTCAGCCACAGACTTCATAACTGCGTTTAAAGCCATGGTTTAACTATCTGGATAAGATGAAGAATTCACTTCATTCTTAAATGTCCATAAAAGTAGCTTCTATTAAACAATTCCAGTTTTAGAAATAATAAGTATGTTTTCTATGTTAGCAACATCAGCTTGACTACAATAAAAACATATGCTTCCTTGAATACTTTTCTAACAGATAGCATGGCTATATCATGATAAAAGCCAATGAGATCCACAAACCACTCCAGGAAGTTAGATGCATTTTTTCTACTTAAATTTTATTCTATCATGCTGTGTAATCCTCTATGCCAAAGTACTAGCTCTCTTAGATACACCAGAATTTGACTGTAATCATTAATAAAATAAATACTAACCTCTACTGGCAGAATTCAAATTTATCTAGGTAAAAACAATCTATTCAGTAAATATTGTATTGGATGTTTTTTCTCAGGGGTTGAGGGGCACAGCTATTGGCAAGGTTGTGAGACCAGGCTTTTGAGTCACATAAATTTCAAATTCAATCCCAACCAGTTCTATCAATGCTTGCCTATGTAACAGTGAGTGAATTGTATACAGTCTTTCTTTGCTTCAGTTCCCTTTTTAAATAAAAGTATAATAAAGATCTCTACCTCTTTGGCTTATTGTGATGCTTATAAAAAGCCTGGCACAGATGCTTGGAAACTAACAGGTATTCTTATTATTAAATGCAAAATGATTAACATGACTGAAAAATCAATGGTAAACACAAAACAGGAAAACACAGTATTTGTTTCCACAGATTTCATAATTTTGTTAAGGATATGACTTATACTCATGTAATAATTAGGCAATTAATTGCATAGGCCAATTAGGCCTATTAAAATAAGCAGTAAATTACTAAATTATGTATAAATTAGACTAAAATAAAATTAGCTACAATAATGGGCTAAATTTAAGAGGCTGATACAATGCGGTAGAAATGGTCAGAAGAGGGTAATAATAAGATCAATATAACAAATTAGGAAATTTTCTCTGTGTATAATAGGCCTTGAAGTTTAAGAATTGAGTTGGGTACAGTGGCTCATACCTTGAATCCTAGCACTTTGGGAGGCTGAGGTGAGCAGGTCACCTGAGGTCAGGAGACGAGACAAGCCTGGCCAACATGGTGAGACATTGTCTCTACTAAAAATACAGAACCAGCTAGGCATGGTGGCACACGCCTGGAGTCACAGCTACTGGGGAGGCTGAGGCGGGAAAACCACTTGAACCCAGGAGGCAGAGGTAGCAGTGAGACAAAATCACGGCCACTGCACTCCAGCCTGGGCAACAGAGTGAGACTCCATCTCAAATAAATAAATGAATAAATAAATAATGAATAAAGTTTAAGAACTGGCAAGAATGGAATAGGAGACCTTTCAAATTTGATCAATTTTATTTTAACTGAAAAAACCCATATATACAGAAAATACCATGTACTTCTTTGAATTTTTTTGTTTTCTATTCTTACAGAAAAAAAAAAAAAATCATCCATCTGATCTGTGCAGTAAACCACCATAGCACACATTTACCTATGTAACAAACCTACACATTCTGCAAATGTACCCCTGAACTTAAAATAAAAGTTGGAAAAAAATAAATCATCCAAGGAAACCGAATTTCCAACATGAAAATTTCCAAAAAAAAAGTAAAAAACAAAAACTATAAGACTTTAAATAACCAGTAGTTACATTTTAAGAGTACCTTTAAAACATGTTTTAAACCATATTTTAAATATTGAGTAAGAATAATCAAAGCACTCTTGCTAATAATATAAGAACACAAAACCCAAAAAATGTAGCAACTACAATTTAAAAAGGCATTTGAAAGGTCAGATTTATGACTTTGATATATTACTTCACTAGAATGAGACAATACATAATGCCTCTAAATCCCTCTCCATACCAAGTGACACTCATTGTTGGCACAGTGGTCACTTTCTCCCAGAGTCAGTATAAATTCACATGATAGTTTTCATGAATAAACACAAAAATATCTGCAATACTGAACAAAAAGGAGATGGTATGTTTGGAAATAATCCAATAAAGCAGTGCCAAGTGACCCACAAAACTTGAACCTCAGAAGGGAACAGCTGAGATTTGGGTAAGGTGAATGTAGCATATTTAAGAAAACATAGTTAAATCACACATTAAACCCACAAAAGAAGAGAAAGAATAAAAGCAAGAGAGAGTGACCCACATTGAATTTGAAATAAATTAATACAAGCAGTGACATGGTGAGTTGAGCCCTCCACAATATCTCTACTGGGGTCTTGTTATGCTTGCAGAAGGTATCAAGTACATACGGGCCTATCATCAGGGTGTCTCAGAAGAGTGGGTGGTCTTACATATCATGGAAGCATGCTAGGATACATTTGAGGAAGGTTAAGCACATGAAACTCCAGGGTTTTCCTTTCTTTTACTTATTCTTCTTCGTTTGCTTAATCTCCATACACTTACAATGTTGTATATTTCTAAGGGTCTGATTAGACAACTGAAAAATATTTCTAAGGTCCAATTAGAAAACTGAAAATGTTCACATCTGAGCAAAATTAGACTAACATAACCTTAAAAAAATCAAGGTCAAACACCTTGAAATCAACTGAAAAAATAATATTAACTACTTAGGCATATTAAAAGAAATCAACAAGTTGTTCTTTATTTTTAAAAATCAACATTATCACTCTGTATTTTACCTTTCTTTCAGAGTATTAGCACAGGCATATCTCATTTTATTGAGCTTCACTTTACTGTGCTTTGCAGATACTGCATTTTTTTTGCAAATTGAAGGTTTGTCGCAACCCAGCATGAGCAAGTCGATTGGCGCCATGTTTTTCAACACTATGTGCTTACTTGGTGTCTCTGTGTTACATTTTGGTTAATTCTTGCAATATTTCAAATTGTCATTACTATAATATCTGTTACAGGGAACTGTGATCAGTGATACTTGATGTAACTATTTTAATTGTTTTGGGGACCACGAATCATGCCCATATAAGACGGTGAACTTAATAAATGTTTGTGTTCTGACTGTCCCATTGATCAACCATTTCCTGTCTCTCTCCCTCTCTCCTTCTTTGGGCCTTCTTGATTCCTGAGACACAAAAATATTTAAATTAAGCCAATTAATAATCCTGCAATGGCCTCTAACTATTCAAGTGAAAGGAAGAGTCCAAGTATCTCACTTTAAATCAAAGCTAGAATGATAAAGTTTAGTAAGGAAGCCATGCTGATAGCTGAAATAGGCTGAAGGTTAGACTTCTGGTACAAAATGGTTAGCCAAGTTGTAAATGCAAAGGAAAAGTTCTTGAAGGAAATTAAAAATGCGAATCCATTGAACACATGAATACTAAAAAAGCAAAACAGTTTTATTACCGATATGGAAAAAGTTTTAGTGAACTGGATAGAAGATTCAATGAGCCATAATATTTCCTTAAACCAAAGTCTAATCCAGAGCCAAGTCCTAAGTCTCTGTAATTCTACGAAGGCTGAGAGAAATGATGATCTGGAAGAATAATATGAAACTAGTGAAAGTTGGCTCATGAGATTTTTAAAAAAGAAGCTGTCTCCATAATTTTAAAATGCAAGGTGAAGCAACAAGTGCAGGTGTAGAAGCTGCAGTAAGTTATCCAGAAGATCTAGCAAAGATAATTGATGAAGGTAGCTACACTAAACAACAGATTATCAATGTAGATAGAACAGCCTTTTATTGAAAGTAGAGACCATCTAGGACTTTCCTAGCTAGATGGGAGAAAACAATGTCTGGCTTCAAAACTTCAGTGAACAAGCTAGTCTCTTATTAGGGGCCAATGCAATTTGAATTTAAGTTGAAGCCAGTGCTTATTTACCATTCTGAAAATCCTAGGGCCCTTCAGAGTTACACTAAATATACTCTGAGCTCTGCCCGTGCTTTATAAGTGGAATATCAAAGCCTGGATAACAGCACATCTGTTTGCAGCATGGTCTACTCAATATTTTAATCTCTGTTTTGAGACCTACTGCTCAGAAAAGGTTTCCTTTCAAAATATTACCACTCAGCTGGGCACAGTGGCTCATGCCTGTAATCTTAGCCCCCTTGGAAGGCCAAGCAGGGGGTGCAGATTGCCTGAGCTCAGAAGTTTGAGACCAGCCTGGACAACATGGCAAAATCCTGTCTCTACCAAAAATACAAAAAATTAGCTGAGCGTGGTGATGCATGCCTGTAATCCCAGCTACTTGGTAGGCTGAGGCACGAGCATTGCTTGAACTCAGGAAGCGGAGGTAGCAGTGAGCCGAGATTGTGCCCCTGCACTCCATCCTTGGCAACACAGCAAGACTCTGTCTCAAATATATATATATATTTGAGACTTTGTCTAAAATATATATATATATATATATGTAAAATACACATATATAGCACTATATGTAACATATATAAATATATATCTAATATATAACTAATATATATAATTCATGCATATCTAATATATATAAATAATATGTGTCACTTGTATATATACACAGGTGATCCACCCACTACTCATTGAGGAACATACCTAGACACCTCAAAGCTCTGATGTAAAAATGTACAAAAACACTAATGCTGTTTTCATGCCTGCTAACACAATATTCATTCTGTAGCTCATGGACCAAAGAGTAATTTCAATGTTCAAGTCTTATTATCTAAGAAATGTATTTCATAAGGCTATAGCTGCCATAGATAGTAATGCCATAGACAGTGATCTGGGCAAAGTTAATTGAAAATCTTCTGGAAAGAATTCACCATTCTAGATGCTATTACAAACATTTGTAACTCATGGGGGGAGATTTAAATCTCAACATTAACAGGAGTTTGGTAGAAGGTGGTTCAACTTTCATGCATGACTTTGAAAGGTTCAAGACTTCGGTGGAGGAAGTCAGTGCAGATATTGTGCAAATAGCAAAAAAACTAGAATTAAAAATGGAGTCTGAAGATGTGACTGAATTGCTGCAATCTCCTGATAAAGCTTAAACAATGAGAAGCTGCTACCTATGAATGAGCAATGAAAGTGGTTATTTGAGATGGAATCTACTCCTGGTGAAGATGTTGTGAACACTGTTAAAATGACAATAAAGAACATTACATAAATTTAGTTGATAAAGCAGTGGCAGGGTTTGAGAGGGTGGACTTCAATTTTAAAATAAGTTCTCCTGTGGGTCATATGGTATCAAAAAAGCCTGTCATGCTACCGAGGAATTCTTTGTGAAAGGGAGAATCAATTCATGTGAAAACTTCATTGTTGTCTCATTTTAAGAAATTACCACAACTATTCCAACCTTCAGCAACCACCAGCCTGAGTAACCAGCAGTCATCAGCATCAAGGCGAGAGCTTCCATGAGCAAAATGATTAGGACTAGCTGAAGGCTTGGATGATCATTAGAATTTTTTAGCAATAAAATATTTTTAATTAAGATATGCATTTTTTTAGACATAAATATCATTGCACACTTAATAGACTACAGTATAGTATAAACATTACCTTTATATATACTAGGTTACCAAAAAAATTTATATGATTTGCTTTATTGCAAGATTTGTTTTATTGCAGTGATCTGGAACTAAACCAGCAGTATCTCTGAGGTATGCCTGCGCTCACAGAAGGGCACTTCACATGGAAATATTTTCTTACTGGTAAGTGGGAGACTCTGATACATTTTCTTCTATCAATCTTGGATGTGTTATGATATCAAATAACAAAGCCTGCCTATACGTGACCTTCATTAGCAATTATAATTTTTATGTTCCCATTAAAATCCTTCAGCAAGTAATAGAGTTGTCCTGTGAAGCATTGTTAATTAGATTTTAAAGATGGTTACACATTAGGTCTTCTAAAAACCATAGGTGCTATATCTAAAGAAAGAGTATGCTGGTCAGCATTTTTTAAGCAAGTATTCTATGCCTGCAATGCCAACTGACCACCTGCTGGGGAACAGATACTGTTCCTCAACTTATCTCCACTCTGACTTCCAAACAAACCCTTTATTTATGTAGGGGAAAAGAAGGCTAAAATAAACATCAAAGCAAACAATAGAAGGAACATATAAAGAAGTATCATATAGCCTGCTGGAGAATAGAGACATATATTCTGTGATGACACAGTTTGGTCTTTTTTTAAACCATTTTCTCTTTCATCTGCCCCTCTCTGTCACTACCTAGCAAGACTGTCCTAATTTACTACATCCAACAATAGAAATAACAGTCTTTATGTCTACCTCTTATAAACGAATCAATTTTTTTTTTCTAAAATCATATCCTATTGTTCTAATACTTCGTTTTTTAACTCCAAAATCAAAAAAATTATTTTTAGGAGTTGAAAGAATAAGCAGTTTTCATTCTTACATATTTTAACCTGATAGATGTCTAACACGGGATGTTTATGTAAAATAATTAAATACTAATTTTCAGCATAACCCTTTCACTCCTCAAGCTTAGTAATTGAAAGAAACTTTTGTTTTACTTAGATCTTTTCTGTTCTCAAAAGCACTTTCACAGGAGGATTGTAAATGGATCATGTTTCTTACTTGAGACTAGAGTACTGAAAAAAATATCAACCAAGATTTGTTTAGCATCTACATTGTTTCAGGTAGTGTTTTAAGCATTTAAATTTATTTACTGCCTGTAATAATTTTATAAGATAGATATTATAATTATTCCCATATTACTGACAGGGAAACTGAGGCACAGATAATTTATGTAAATTACTTAAGGATTCTCACTCATTATCATAAGACCACTTCACAAATAGAATAATAAAATACAAAGGAGGCTATGGAGAAACAAGGTGACAAAGAAATACCTTGTGTCAAAATGGGGGAAATGTATGTTTAAAAAACATATTAGTGATACTGAATTAAGACACAAACAAGATTCTAAAGTGAATGAAGAGATGACTGCTCATTACCTAAGAATGAAAATGCAATCACTCACAAATTATATCAAATCAATATAACTAGAATATCAAGAAAATACAGGAGTGAAGCTTCAACTATACTCTTAATGTTTTGACAAAGTTAATCTTGATATAGGTATAGACATAGGCGGATAGAATGCAGAAATAAAAGCAATAGTGATGATTCATTTAAGAGGACTGAAAATTGAAGCCAATGAGTTGGACACAATAACTGTACCTAAAGGGATTCCTGGGTAAGTTACTTTTGAATAATGATTTCTAGAGGCTTTCAGCAAATTTCTTTTCTTTACAATTATCACTTTAATATTAAATATTAAATATATCCCTTGAAGAAATCAAAGGGATAAAAATAAAAGTAAAACTTGAAATTCACACAAAACTAGAGGCTCAAATAAAATGAAAGTCAGAATGACTATTTTAAAGAACTAGTTAAATGCCAACCAGGAATAAAGGGCTGATGCTAATAAAATGTACATGTAAATTATAAAATAACATTATAAAATAGCCTTTAAAAGATGGTTTGTTCATGTGCAAAAGTTGTATAGCTACTGAAAAATCCATGTAAATTGCATAAAATTGGCTGGACTCATAGGGAATAGGCCTTCTGATCACGCTGTCAGAAAAGACAATGCATAGTGCCTTGGAAAGAACCAAAGTATTATTTTCTGTTGATTAGCTTATTTTGAGAGCAACATCATTAAAGACAACTAGTCTAGAGGTTGAAATTAGAAAGAAATGACATCTGGAAAGCATGAAAAAAGGAACTGGAGTATTTAGCAGAATGAAATTTGACAGGAATGGCCTGGTATTCCTGTCATCCTTTACATATCTAAATCCCCTTCAGTCAGTCCATGGGCAGCCCTGCAAGTGACCCCTTCCTCAGTAATTCTAACACACAGTCACTGAACTAGTGATCTTACACTTATGTCCTAATTCTACAATTCCATAATTCCTTGCTTCAGGACTTTTCTTCATTTTTTAATTCCTCATCCTCATGCCATACTTAAACTGTGCTCTTCTCACTACTGCCTTCTTTAACATTCCTCAGATCCTAATAACTCAAGACTTTTCTTCTGGAATCTTCATCATATTCCAAAATATGATTCTTTTGTAAAACATATGTTCAAATATGTATTTTTTTAGATTAAAAAAGAAGAAGGTGCCTTCTAAGCTATCATAAAGTTATCACCTTCCTTCAATTATTTCGGTTGTGCGAGGTGGCTCATGTCTGCAATCCCAGCACTTTGGGAGAATAAAGCAGGTGTATCACCTGAGGTCAGGAGTATGAGACCAGTCTGGCCAACATGGTGAAACCTCATCTTTACTAAAAAAAAAAAAAAGGCCGGGCGCGGTGGCTCAAGCCTGTAATGCCAGCAGTTTGGGAGGCCGAGACGGGCGGATCACGAGGTCAGGAGATCAAGACCATCCTGGCTAACACGGTGAAACCCCGTCTCTACTAAAAAATACAAAAAAAATAGCCGGACAAAGTGGTGGGCGCCTGTAGTCCCAGCAACTCGGGAGGCTGAGGCAGGAGAAGGGCGTAAACTCAGGAGGCGGAGCTTGCAGTGAGCTGAGATCCGGCCACTGTACTCCAGCCCGGGCGACAGAGTGAGACTCCCTCTCAAAAAATTTCAACATAGATTTATGATTTAAAAACTCAGCAAACTATAAATAGAAGGAAATTTCTTACTCTGATAGTGATTATGTAGTTGATGGAGAAATGCTTAAAGCTTTTCCTTTGAAATTGGAACAAAAGGACAATAATTATTTAACATTGTTTTGAAGATCTTGGCAAATGCAAAAGGCAAGTAAGTAAAATAAAAGGCATAGTCACCAGAAATAAAGAAATAAAATGTTCNGAGGTAGTGGTGAGCCAAGATCATGCCATTGCACTCCGGCCTGGGTGACAGAGTGAGACTACATCTCAAAAATAAATAAATAAATAAATAAATAAATAAATAAATAAATAAATATTTTAAAAAAATCATACCTTTAATGTGCTTCGGATCTCTTATTATGTTGTCTTATAAACTTACTTGATCATGTCACCATTTTTTGTTCTCATCAAATATATTGTGTGGCTGATATTCCATGTAACCTACTTTGAGACAGGCTGCCTTACAGAATTCTATAAAGCTAAGGTGTTTCTGTTTCTTTAAACTCCAGCTTTTTGTGACATTAGTTTATTTGCTAGATTCTGTATTAGCTGAACTTTCACATACCTTCTCTATATACGTCTTGATTTGTCTTCCTTCTCCAGCCTTCTAGATTTTCCAACTTTTCTTCTCTACCCTTTCTTCTTTAGTCATTTTTAGACATTCCTACTGCTCTCAAAATTTCAATTCTACCTCATACAAATGATTCTTAAATGTCTAGTTCATTTCTGAGTGACAGTATTGTGGTATCACTCTGTGTAATGACTCTGAAGGAATCCAAACTTCAGGGCTCTACTTACAAGTGGGGTTAAAGAAGTATTTTCTCAGCAAATTTTAAGAATTAAATTAACTTTTCAAGTAAAACGCCTCAAACATTTACTCTTAGCTATTACTATTCTTTTCTTTCCCAAGTTCGTTCTTGATCCCCAAGCTATCACCACTGTTGAGCACTGCATTTCACCAGAACCTCAAACTTAATATGTTTAAGATTTAGTTTTAATCATCAAATGACTGAAGCCTACAAGTAAACATTTCTTGATTTTCATTTTGGAAATTATGATATCACCACTGTACAATCACCATGGCTCAAAATTCAGTTATTGACTTTTCACTGCATTCAAGAATTTGCTAGTTTCTGCCCAATTTTCTCTATTACTTCACCCCAAACTAATTTCTTTCTATTGCCATCATTGGCACCTTAGCTCAGTTGGATTACTTGGCATCCATAGTATAGCATTCATCTGCTAATTCAGTTACCTATCTATTATTTCCCGAATCCACAGTACACTGAAGATAACTGCTATATTATTCTATAAAACTGTTTTGATAATCCTTTTGTCTTCTTTTAAACTGGCAAGTAAGGAAAGCTCTGTTCTCTCTTCAATCAAAACTTGTTATTTTATTTTCTGCTATTCTCTAATGTAAAACATACTTGTGTTTCCTAGTTGAATTAAGTTTCTTTTTTCATATTCTATATTGTGATACTTAGGGCAACACGCCTAGTATTAGAGTCCTTAAAGTAATTATTTATACTTTCCAGTAGACTATGAGTACTCTGAATATAGAAATAATGTGTTGTTTATGTCTATATTCTCTTCGTCTCTTTGTATAGTGTTTAGGAAATAATACAATATTTGCTGAATTTGTTAAGTATATTTGTATACATTTTATGGATTGACTCATGTACAGACTCTTCGTCCCTCCTTACTCTTTCCTCAAGTAATGGTTTTCTGCATTCTTACAAGAACTTACACAGCCCACATGACATACATAAACGTCTGAATTTTCCTACTAGGCTATAACCTCTTATAAGCATAGTTTATCCATAGAACTTTTTTTCAAGTTAAGCAATTTTCAAGTAGTTTCTGAATGAATGAAATAGCATATTATATTTAAATATTTAATCCATTTAACATTATCTATTCCTATACAATTGCATGATTGCATCGAATCAATTATAGGATTTCTAGAATTAATTATTATATTTTTAAGAATCACTGAACATGTGGTTAAGAGATAAGACCAAAAATGTCCAACATACAATGTTAGAAATAAAAATCCTAATGGGTCTGTTTACCCTTCTATATCCCCGATTTCACATTCTACCAAGAGTGACTTTTTTTTTTTCTTAAACTAAAATCTGGCTTTAAATCCTTCAACAAACTTCTGCCACAATCCATAATCCTTTACCTGGTCCACAAGGCCCTGTAGGATCTGAGCCATGTGTCTTTCTCTCTAACTTCATCTTATTTTATTTTGTTTCCTGCCATATTCAGTGCCTAGTACAGTGCTGGGTGGAGAGTAGCCAATTAACATATAATTGCTGAAAAATAATGAAAATATTAAATATTATAATTGTTGAGGAATATTATTTTTAATAAAAATTTACATCCTTTTGGGATGTGTCTGATATTCCCCTTAATCACCCTTCTCTCAGTTTTTTCATCATTTAAAAATGCTTGTTAAAGTCATATCAGAGTGCACTCTTAAAATTACTTTTGGAGAATTCAGTTTTCTCCTTCACCTCATTTTTCCAGCTGTAAACCTGAAAGCATCTATTTCGGCTGCCTGGCTACATCTTGGGGATGTTGCAAACACTAATAACAAGGTCATGTTTTAAAGTGCTCAAGACTTCTTTGGATGAAAGATGTTACCAAGTACAAAATATTATTACCATTTCTGATAGGATTACATTCTGAACGGGAAAGTGTAAATGGAAGTCCCTAGAGGAAGAAGCACACTAATGGTTTAAGTGAGATGCTAAAGCCTCAAGATAAACTAATTTAAGTCAAAACCCTACAGTTAAAAAGAAAGTATTTTTAACTGGATTAAATAATGCCACCCATAGTGTAAGAACAGTCTTCCATTTACATAATTTTAAGTGGATTTTCGGGAAGTCAATGTAATATGCAATTATCTCAGTTTATAAGCCGTGACTGGAATCAAAGGTTGCAACACACCATTACTGAATGGAGACTCACACAGCAAAATGATTCTCTATAATATCTAATCACATATGCCATAAGATAAACTCACAAATTACTAACACTTTTGTAAACAATTTATTTCATGTATAATTAATGGAATAAAAAAAAATACTTGAGAATACCACAAGAGCTTGAATGAGTGTAACGTCTTTTCTCCTTTGGCCTCAGCTTCTCACCCAATGCATAGCACAGCACTGGAGCTAGTTCAGTACATATATTTTTGTTTGTTTCTTTTGTTGCTGTTGTTTGTTTGATTTTATGAGATGCAGTCTTGCTCTGTCACCCAGGCTGGAGAGCAGTGGCATGATCTCAGCTCACTGCAAGCTTTCTGCCTCCCGGGTTCATGCCATTCTCCTGCCTCAGCCTCCCAAGTATCTGGGACTACAAGTGCCCGCCACCTTGGCCGGCTAATTTTTTTTGTATTTTTAATACAGATGGGGTTTCACCGTGTTAGCCAGGATGGTCTCGATCTCCTGACCTCGTGATCTGCCTGCCTCGGCCTCCCAAAGTGTTAGGATTACAGGCTTAAGCCAGCCACCACACCTGGCCTCTCTCTCTCTCTCTCTCTCTCTCTCTCTCTATATATATATATATATTTAAATGAATCAGTAATGTTCACAATCATTAATACTATATAACTTCAAATAGGCAAGTATGTTTTTGTGTTGGTGCCGCAAAGGAAGAGTTAGAATCTCCACAGAGAATGAGTTACATTCTCTTCCATGGCTCCCAATTCCTAATAGTGGGGGAGCCTGTTGAACAGTATTTCCTGATTCTAAATATTTTTCCATAGCTTGAGATTTAATGGTATAGAGGAAAATGACCTGCTATAGCCTAATGATCATGCCTGCGCTTCATGTAACAGAATTTTTTTCTGGTTAAGTGGTAAACATGAAGAGCAATATCCCCTAAGCATAACTAAAGTATGCTACAATTATTAGGCCTGGATAATTCAGAACAGAGAGGAATTCAGGTGATCGTTTTCTTGAAAACACCTCTGCCATTACATCTCCTGTACGTGTCCCTCTGATGTTTCTTACATTGAACTTTTGCAAGTTTTACCTATTTTATAAGAGCTCACATAATAGCAAATGTTTGATTCAAAACTTTATTGAAGCCTATTTATTAGTATCCTTCACCAAGAATATTACTTCTTCCTTGAAGTTCTGGATAATATTTTTCTTTTTTTTTCTTTTTTTTTTTTTGTTTTTAGAAGAAGTTTCACTTTTGCTATCCTGGCTGGAGTGCAATGGTGCAATCTTGGCTTACTGCAACCTCTGCCTCCTAGGTCCAAGCAATTCTCCTGCCTCAGTCTCCTGAGTAGCTGGGATTAGAGGCACCTGCCACCATTCCTTGCTAATTTTTGTATTTTAGTAAAGACAGGGTTTCACCATGTTGGCCAGGCTGGTCTCGAACTCCTGACCTCAAGGGATCCACCTGCCTCAGCCTGCCAAAGTGCTGAGATTACAGTCATGTGCCACTATGCTTGACCCAATTCTGTATAACATTTATTTTAAAGCATTTGTCTTTACTACTATAAAACTTGATAGGTGATATTTTTGGATTTTACCCATCCATCATTATAATAGTTATTTGTGCATTTGTGCATTTGTATTATTTCTTCTATTTGGTGATAAACTTTTTAAGGATATTGAGGTTACCTTTGTATTTAATCTTCAACTGATTATTTAATCCATGCTACTAAGTATCTACTATATTAAGCAGTGTGATATATAAGGGGTTATGAACATGGATAAGAAAGATGTAGTTCCTGACCACATAGAACTTGGAGAATATGGCCAGGTACCGTGGCTCACACTTGTAATCTCAGCACTTTGGGAGGCTGAGGCAGGTGGATCATTTGAGGTCACGAGTTCGAGACCAGCCTCATCAACACAGTGAAACCTCATCTCTACTGAAATACAAAAAATTACCTGGATGTGGTGGCAGGCGCCTGTAATCCCAGCTACTCAGGAGGCTGAGGCAGGATAATCGCTTGAACCTGGGAGGTGGAGGTTGCAGTGAGGCAAGATCACACGACCTCACTCCAGCCTGGGTGAGAGAGTGAGACTCCTTCTCAAAAAAAAAAAAAAAAAAAAAAAAAAAAAGGAAAAAAGAAAGGAACTTGGGGAATGCATCACGTATCATACATAAAGAAGGCATTCAGTAAATATTTATATAATGAAAATTAAAAAAAAAAGATTTTCGTGGTAGGTAGAATTTTGAAATATAGTATCTGCAGCAATTAAAATTAAAATATAAGCTAGTTGGACTCCAAGTACACTAAATAAATTAATAAATCATGACTTAATCTGATAGTATTGGTAAAAAAAAGAAAGTAGATAATTAAATTCACAGCTAGTCTACCATTGTCTTATAAAAGGAACATTACCATAAAGATTAAATATCCTCTTCAGGTAACTTACCAGTCAGTTCCTGGACAGGAAAACAATCTATCCTAGAAAGTATGCTACTTTCTGGAACAGGATATTCCCAATAACTTTGGGAACTCAAGTCATATGCAGATTAAGAAATGACAAATTTGATCAAGAAATTCTGCCCTCAGAATGGCTGAAATTTAGGTCTCTAGCACCAAACACTCAAGTTGTTAATACAAAGAAAAAGTTCTTGAAGGAAATTAAAAGTGCTACTCTGATGCACGCATGAATGATAAGAAAGTAAAACAGCCTTCTTGCTGAAAGAAAGTTTCAGCAGTTTGGATAAAAGATCAAATGAGCCGTAATATTACCTTAAGCCAAAGCCTAATCCAGAGCAAAGTCTTAACTTTATTCATTTCTGTGAAACCTGAGAGAGGTGAAGAAGCTGCAGAGGAAAGGTTGGAAGCTAGAAGAAATTGGTTTCTGAGGTTTGAGGAAAGAAGCCATCTCCATAACATAAAAGTACAAAACGAAGCAGCAAATGCTGATGGAGAGGCTGCAGCAAGTTATTCAGAGATCTAAGATAATTGATGAAGGTCAATAAAACAACATATTACTATGCTACACTACACTAAAGGACCGATTATCCATATAGACAAAACAGCCTTCTATTAGAAGAAGATGTTATCTAGTACATTTCTAGCTAAAGAGGAGAACATAAGGTCTGGCTGTAAAGCTTCAAAGGACAAGCTAAGTCTCTTATTAGGGGCCAATAGAGCTGGTGAATTTAAGTTGAATCCAATGCCCATTTACTATTCTTGAAATCCTAGGGCAATTCAGAATCATAGTAAACTACTCTGCCTGTAATCTATAGATGGAATAAATGGAATAACAAAGCCTGGATTACAGCACATCTGTTTACAGCATGGTCTACTGAAAATTTTAATCCCACTGTTGAGACCTGCTACTCAGAAAAAGAGATTACTATCAAAATATTACTACTCATTGACAACGTACCTAATCACCTTAAGCCTCTGATGATAATGTACAAGGACATTACTGTTGTTTTCATGCCTGCTAACACAATATTCATTCTGTAGCCCATGGACCAAAGAGTAATTTCAATGTTTAAGTCTTAATATTTAAAAAATACATTTTTCTAAAACTACACATGCCATAAACAGTGATTTCTCTGATGTGAACAAAGTAAATTAAAAACTTTTGGAAAGGACTCACCATTCTAGATGCTGTTACAAACATTTGTGATTCATGGGAGAGTAAAATATCAACATTAACAGGAGTTGGTTCTAACCCTTGAGGATGAATTTGAGGGGTTCAAGATTTCAGTGGGGGAAATAACTGAAGATATGGTACAAATAGCAAGAGAAGTAATAGAACTGGAAATGGAGCCTGAGGACGTGACTGAATTGCTGCAATCTTGTGGTAAAACTGAACATGAGGAGTTGCTACTTATAAATGAATAAAAAAAAGTAGATCTTGAGACGGAATCTAATCCTGGTAAAGATGCTGTGAAAATTGTTGAAATGACAACAAAGGATTTAGAATATTACACAAACTGAATTGATAAAGCAGGGTTTGAGAGGATTGACTTCAACTTTGACAGTTCTTCTGTGGGTCCAATGCTATCGAACAGCCTTGCATGCTACAAATAAATCTTTTGTGAAAGGGAGAGTCAATCCATGTGACAAACTTCATTGTTATCTTATTTTAAGAAATTATCACAGCTATTCCAAACTTCAGCAACTACCACCCTGATCAGTCAGCAGCCATCAGCACTGAGGCAAGATCCTCCACCAGCAAAAAGGGTAGGACTAGCTGAGGGCTCAGATGATGGTTAGCACATTTAAGCAACAAAGTATTATTAAATTAAGAGATATATATTATTTTTATAGACATTGCACACTTAATAGACTATAGCATAATGTAAACGTAACTTTTTATGTGCACTGGGAACGCAAGAAATAAAACTCTTTATTGTAATATTTCCTTTATTCTTGCATTCTGGAACTGAGCCCACAGTATCTCTGAAGTATGCCTATATTTAAAAGGACTGGGGCCAGGAACATGTAATCCCAATACTTTGAAAGGCCGAGGCAGGAGGATCACTTGAGGCCAGGAGTTTGAGACTAGCCTAGGCAACAAAGCAAGACCCTGTCTCTAAATAATAATAATAATAATAATAATAATAATAACAATGAAATGACAACATTTTAGAATAGTATAGGACAGAAAAATAGCATGATATAATATAATGGGTGCCTGAGTTGCAGATAAAATATAGAAGATAAACTGTTTGGAAGTCATTATTACTATCTTTCGAGAATTACACTCTGCCTATAGATGTATTTTGTTGTTGTTCAATATTTGTAGAAGCAGAATTCCACAAGTCACGAAAAGTCAGTTAGCAAATGAATGTCATACTTAAGATCCAAAGACGTATTTCATACTTTTAGCATTCAGAAACTTAGAAGTTATTAACTACCTTGACAAAGAATTTGGACTTCTCATTCCTCTCATAAGTGGAATCAAAGTATATCTGTTTCATATCACTGCAGATAGTCTTTACCAAATTTCACAAGATGCTATTTAGTATCAAGCTGAAGAAAGCTGACACTGCCAGTCCTTTCTTGCCAAATATTGGAAAATTTAATTAAATAGACATTTGACTGCAAGAAGGCAATGTTGAAAACTAAATAAACTTTATCCTTTTAACCTTATTGACTGACCAAAGTAACACAAAACATCAATACCTCATCCGAAACAAGAACTCATATTGGATGAACTTTTTCTCTGTCAAGGATGTGACTACTAATGGAGGTGGTGGAGCAAGCCTTAAAATCAAATTACTCTGATGTGACAGCTTAATCTCAGACTTAATATAATCTTTATTCTATCACTTTACAACTTCTTGGTGATTTAATAATACTGATTTTAGGGATCTAGCATTATAAGCTTTAGACATGCCAGTTAGAATTCTGGCATGCTGTATCTTTGGTTTGTCTATCATATTAAAAAAAAAAAAAAAAAAAGAACAAACTTTGGTTGGAGCTAGAACTATCCATTACTCTGAAGCTTTAGAAAGGTGAACATAACAGTTTAATGTTAATTTGGTTACTTTATATAGGAAACTAAATAAATAATTGTAATAACAGTGAATTAAAGCATAAGAGAATAGCATAAAACGAAAGGTTATACTTTACATTATTATTCCAATTATTTTTTTTCTTTTCACAGAGTGGAGATTATTAAGCCTTACAAAGAGAATGATAATAATAAAAAAACCTGTTTTTATCTTTAAGTTGTTTTATTCATAAATTTTGGCATTGGCATTTTCCTGCAAGTTCTATTTTCACACAGGGAAGCATTATAACAAATCAAAGTAATTTGGTTACTTTGGTTTGTTTAGGGACATGTAAGAGTTGCTAAAAGGAAACTGATCGAAGCCTAATAATTTTTCATGGAACGAGCGTCACATTTTTCCATGACTGTCAAAGACACACTAAAAGATACCCACTAAAGTTTGTTAAGGAGTAGAAACATACACTTTTTTTTTTTTTTTTTTTTTTTTTTTTTTTTTTTTTGAGACGGGTCTTGCTCTGTCGCCCCCAGGCCCTGGAGTGCAGTGCCAGATTCTCAAGCCCTCACGAAAGCTCTGCCTCCTGGGTCACGCCATTCTCCTTGGGGACTCAGCCCTCCCGCAGTAGCCTGGGACTACAGGCCGCCTGCCACAGTCGCCCGCAGCTAGTTTTTTTTTTTTTCTTTTTTGTATTTTTTAGTTAGAGATGGGGTTCACCCTGTGTTAACCAGGATGGTCGCTGATCTTTTTTTTTTATCTGACCTCGCTGATCCGCCCGTCTCGCCTCCCAAAGTGCTGGATTACAGGCTTGAGGCCACGCGCCGGCGAAGAGTTAGAAAAAACATATACTTTTCAAAGTAAAGTAAAAATTGTAATAGATTGAATTGGGGAATAACTATTCAAAAATTTAAAGAAGTATTAACACTATCAATAAGATAGGAAGAGAGAGGCCAGGCGCGGTGGCTCACATCTCCAAGCACTTTGGGAGATCCAACAGGCAGATCACTTGAGGCCAGGAGTTCGATACCAGCCTAGCCAACATGGTGAAACCCCATCTTCACTACAAATACAAAAATTAGCTGGGCATGGGGGGCAGGTGTCAGTAAACCCAGCTACTTGGGAGGCTGAGGCAGGAGAATCGCCTGAACCCAGGAGATGGAAGTTGCAGTGAGCTGGTATTAGGCCATGTACTCCAACCTAGTTGACAAAGCAAGACACTGTCTCAAAAAAAAAAAAAAAAAAAAACAGGAAGAGAGAGAAAGAGACTAAATGGTGACTAATGACCAATTAGAAGGCAGACAGAATTAAGCAATCAGTACGTACTTTGATTCTGAATTCTTTATATGGGGTTGAGAAATAGAGGGGAATGAAAGGAAATTCAGAGAAAAGGGTAGAAAAGAATTTCCAACTTGGGCAAGCTACTTAATTCTTATTCTATGTTCCTTATGTTTAAAATAAAAATCCTATCACCTAACTAAACATATTACTATGAGAATATGATAATATTGCATGCAAAGTATTTAGTACTGGCACATGGTACTTGTTCAGTGAACAGCATCTACTATTAGGAAGAAGCTTTTAATTTTGTTTAGCAATTTCTCTTCCTTTTCTGATTATGACAAAGAGGAGAAAATCAAGTAGGAGAGTCATAATCTATTTTTATTAAACATCCCAGAATATTCTTTCTCAATCGTTTCCTGAGCTGTCATCTTCTAAGTCACTCTAGCTTACACTCCAATCAGAAAATGAGCTGCCAGTGTTTAGTGATTAATTTGCATCAAAAAAATTACCTAGCAACCATCACTAATATAAAATTAGATCTCAGTTTCTGTAAAAGTCTACAGTCTACTAAAAGGATCTGAAGATAGATGAACATTAGTCAATGTCATAATTTTAACTCTTAAAAGCACATCCAGGTAGAATATCTCAAGAGCTTCAATCAGAAGAATACAGTAATTTTAAACCTTGGTATTCAGAATTTTATGATTTAGTTTTCCAAAATAGGCTAAATATCCATATTGGATATACTTTGTTAAAGTAATTATAGCAAACTTTTATCAAGCACTACTTGTGTGCTGGAAACTGTTTTAATTCTGTTACATGCATTACTTATTCAAACAGTCAAAGTAACCATGAGGTAAGGGCTTGTTTTGAAGAAATAAACCCTTTTTCAAAAGCATCACATTCACTTGGATATTTGTAGTAAACAATAGGACTCTTTATCTCCAATATCCATAAAGAAGGGAAAAAGTTCCTGTTTGCCACGAGTTAGGTTAAAAAGAAAAAAGGCCAGTGTGGCCTCCATAGATTGGTCCCTATCAGCCCTAGATCTTCAAAACCAACAATAAATGGGATTTTTGCCAAACAGCTCCTAATAGTGTTCAAGCTACTGTCTGAGGATAAATATAAGGTATTTCAACATTTTAGAAACTATCATCAGATAACTAAGTAGCAGCGACTGTCAAGATTTGATCAAGTACTACAATTCATCATAAATTCTCAAATTGTGTGTTAGAATCAGTGCTAATCACAAATGCAGACCATATCAATAAGTGAATTAAGAAGTACAGATTCCTAAAGACACAGAATAACATGTTTCTCACTTTACACTTACCATTCATTCTTTAAAAGAGAAACATAAGCCATCTGTTGCAGGGCAGTCATTCATAATTAATGAGACTCAAACTTGGTGTTTGAACCAGTTTAATGTATTAGTGAGTGCCTAATAAAGTGGAAGGAGAAATTCTTAGAGCTTTTTCTTGATAATATCCACAGTCATATTCTTTTCTAAGCAGGCAAGTTTCTTGAAGACAGCTTGATGTATCTGAATGAGTAGCTCTTGATAAGTAACAGAGAAGGACAAGACCAAACACTGCCATTAAAAGTTTCTATTAGACTCTGATATACACAAGTAGCCAGCTACCAATTCTGTTGGTCCTTGAGCAATCAGAATGAATCCAAGAGGAAAAGAAAAAAGAAACCTTGTAGAAATAAATACATTTCCTCTCCAGCAAAAGTGAATATGATTTCTTTTCTGATCCTTTGGTGTTATCTTGTTAAATGTAACATCAAATGTATTCTCTAAAAGTTAAGGTGAATATGGGAGACAGCAAGTCAAGGAAAAACCGTAATAGGATAACTGTTATGTTCTACCTTTTGGGAGATTCAGTCTTTCCTTCTCTCCATAATTCCATTCGTTTTCCTTTTATTGCTTTTTAACTTTAAATTTTAAAAAAAATGAGTCAGAGTCTTGCTCTTTCTCTTAGGCTGGAGTGCAGTGGCCACAACCTCCTGGGCTCAAGCAATTTTGAAACTTCAGCCCCTCTAGTAGTTGGGACTACAGGCATGTACCACCACACCTGGCTAATTTTTAATTTTTTTGTACAGACAGGGTTTCACTATGTTACCCAGGAGGGTTTCGAACTCCTGAGCTCAAGCCATCCTCCCACCTTGGCCTTTCAAATTGCTGGTATTATAGGTGTGAGCCACTTTGCCTGGCCAACTTCAGACAACTTTTGGTATCTATGAAGTTTCTGTTACTGAGCATTGAACACATTTCAAACTTCTTTAAAAACTACGCCCAGAAAAGATTTGCCAAAGAAATCTGAATGCATATTTGAAGGCTTCCAAAAAGCAAATGGTTAGTGTGTAGCGATTTAGTGTGTAGTGAACATAAAAGTGTGTAGTGAACATAAAAGCAAATTTTACACCCACCTTCCCTAATAAAAGTTCATTTACTGGCTTTTCCCGGTAATTTTGAAACGAGTTTATAAGAAACACCATGAAGTTTGAGAACCAATCGTAGGTAAAGAAAGACTGTTCTTTGATAATATTGAGAAAGGTGATTTTTGATTTGTCAGTATGCCACCAAGTGCCTTATCATAGGGCATATTGAAAGCAACCAAAGGCCAAGCAATCAATCAGTCACATCAGGATCATTTTGAATTCTGAAATTTCTCTGGAAGAATCTGAATTAAAATGAGAAACTGGACAGAATGCAAATTTCAATTAAAGAGATTATATTTTAATCTTTTATATTTTTGAAAGTAAGCCTTAATCACTCCTTCCATCTCTAAGAGTACAGAAAAATTACTTTGGAAATTTTTCGAAACAAAGTAGCATGATGGACAGAGGAGTCAAATGGCAGTTAAGAGCCAGTGCGTTCTAATTGTATAATCATTGACTCTTTCACTTGTTCTAAGTCTTAGGTTCTTCACCTATAAAAATAATTAAAAGATGGTTTAGATTGTTTTATAATTAAAATCCATTGTTACTATCTAGAGACAGAATGTCAAGACTCATATAATCAGGTTCAGCCAATATTTGTTGAATGAAATAAAAGAACATGGCCCAAAGACCACCAGGAGACATTTAAGGACATGGACAACTCCTTAAGAAGAGGGAGAGGCTTGTTATGTATAGGGAGAGCTGGGCCTGGAGGGAAATCAACTAGTACCAAAAGCTAACAGCAGTGGAAGGAAAGTAAGAAAATAAAATACATATGATTCATGAAATTGTCAGTACCAGCATGTCAACTCCAGAAGGGCTGAAGAACAGGAAATTTCAGTAACAAAATAACCCAGTGAGCTGAGCACAGATTCAGAAATTTTGCCTGATGCTACAGTGAGCCATTATTGGTGCCACTGCACTCCAGCCTGGGCCACAGAGTGAGAACCTAACTCCAAAAAGTAAAAGTAAATAAATAACTAAACAAGAAAATTTGTCTGATGTATTTTAGCTATCACCTGGGGTTAAAGAAAGCAACTGAATAAAAGAGAACTGGTTTAAGAGCTAAGTCATATGGCAGACGCCTTTGTAATTAGCTCTGTGTGGTTCAGAGTGGGACATAAAATCCAGCAGTGATTTGAAATAAAAAATGGAGAATTAAGGCACAGGCTTGTCTGTGAAATTACACAAACAGTAAAGGGAGGTAGAGAATACTATAATTATTAAGATGTTTGAAGCTCCCCAAATCCTAGGATAAATTAGGGGGATTACATAATTCCAAGATCCAGTGCCTGATAGCACTGATTATCAGAAGACATTACAAATGCGTGGCATGCAATAGGTGTATTAATTTGAATGGCTATGATAGACTTAGCATTTCTAATGTGGCCATCACAGTACAAAGCTTTTTGAATATATTTCATTTTAATTTTTCACACAAACTCTGTCAATTGATTGTCATCTCCATTTTCTAGGTGAAGCCATTCACTCAGAGCAGGAAAGTAACTTGATTAGAACACAGCTAGTAACTGGCAAAACTAGAACACAAATTCAACTCTGATTCTAAAGCTCTTACACTTGACCACTAAGTTATATTCTCTAGTGCTTGAGTGAAATCAGTAAGGCAAAGACAGGGAAAATGTGGCCAGACCTAAAAAAGATGTAAATTATAATTAGAATATGTCTTTGCCATAGAGATATACGAAGAAACAGTCACTTATTTTTTCTCCAAATCACTTACTATTCTATTCTGTATTTGTTTCTGTTTTAGCCAAAGTAGAAAAGCAATTAGCCATAGAGAGAAGAAAGCATATATTTATAATATGTAGTATGAAGAACCAAATGGTATAGAGCTCCTTTCCCAGTCTTTGATCCTATATTGATATAATTACTTGGATGATGACAGAATGATGAGAAAACTATATGTTTCTGGAAGCTAGGAACCAGTCATGTTTGTATCATGGCAGAGTGGGCATTTGGACTTCATACAATGTTTTCAATATAATTAAGTTTTCATGAAATGTTGGTAAAATTAAATTAATACATACAAAGCAGACCTGTAAGTCAATAAATATGCATTTAATTCAAGTTTTACAAGAAAGTTATTGTGAAAAATTTGTTTGAAGATATGAGAAAATACAAATGGAAAACTCACTACATTTATTCATCCAATTAATCTAACACATATATTCATAAACAACTCTTTATTTACCCATTCACTATTTTTGCTGCCCTATATAAATAGTAGATGAGTGTAATATAGTAAAATTAAACTTTACTAAATGATAATTTGTCCTGGGTTTGCCTTGGGTTTAATATATTCATAAATGAAATTAAAATGACTTTTGTCTATAATGGTATACTTTACACCCCACCCTTCCCTAGCCCATGACAGAGAAGGTATATGTTTACATTTTAAAAACAATGTATTAGAAATATACAATAATATTTATTTAGAAAGCGAAACTATTAGAGGCTTGTGACTCCTTCCTCCATCTTCTATGTATACCACTCCAACCTTTGTTTTCAATTGTCATATATCCCCTTCCCAACATTGACTCTCTTGACTTTCTCTTATAAGGACATTTGTAATTAGATTGGAACCACTCAGATAATCCAGAATAACCTCCCATCTCAATATATTTAATTTAATCACAACTGCAATATCTCTTTTGACATTTGAGATGACATATTCATTCTGAGAATTAGAATATGGACTTCTTTGGGGGAACTTTATTGAGCCTATCATATAATAAGTATTTATTTGACTTTGGATTTTATAAAAGGGTTTTGAAAAAAAAATAGACAATTAAAAATGTTATGGTATTAACAGGAATTATGATCTCCTACCATTTGATACTTTTTTCCAAAATATAAACAAAAGTATTGACATATATATTCCTTTACTAATTACTAATTTTAATGAGGTATCATGTTAAATTTAAACATAAAAAAGAATGTAATTCTGTCATTTGTGACAATATGGATGAACCTGGAGGACATTATGTTAAGTGAAATAAGCCAGGGACAGAAGAATATCTCATGATCTCATCCATATGTGGCATCGAAAAATGTTGATTTCATAGAGGTAAGAGTAGAACAGTGACTACCAGAGGCTGGAAGATGGGGAGGAGGGAGGAATGAGGCGAGATGTGTCAACATGTGAAAAGTTACAGTTAGATGGGAAAGATAAGCTTTGTTGTTCTGTTGCACAGTAGGGTGACTATAGTTGATGATAACATGTTGTAAATTTCAGAATAAATGGAAGAGACTATTTTGAAAGTTCTTACCATAAAGAAATTAATTTTTGAAGTGCTGGATATGCCAATTACCTGATTTGATCATTACACAATGTATAGGTGTAAAAAAATACCACACTGTATCCCGTAGATGTATACAATTATGTGTCAATTTAAAACAAATCTTTTTAAATAAATAAGTATTTGAATGATGAAGTGCTTTCTAAAGCAATTATTTAATTTTTTTAGTTTCATAAGATTCATGATTGGAGTAGAAGAAAATCAACAATGTTAATTTATAGCATTTTACTCAATTTTACATTTATTTAGAACAGTTTTATCTGGAAACTTACTTTATAGATCTCACACAACATGTTTTCCGTAAGATCTTCCCAGCAACAAATACTTTGGGATGAAAGCCTTGCCTTTGTATGTTTTTTACTATTCTTCTTGTATGTGGTATATTTTTAAAACAAGATATTTTAATCCCATGTTTATAGTGTTCAATCTGAATAACTTATATAAATTTCTTTGAATTAAATTTAAGTGCATAAGTTCTATATTTTACTCTTTTGAATAAAGCTACATGAGCATGGTTGAGCTAACCCCTTCAATCTTTTATGTCTATAATAAAGTTTTACTTCCTAAACCAAATATTTTCCTAACTCGGTCAATCCAATTAATTTTTTAATGCTGTCAATTCATCTTGATTCCTTACTAATTAGTATCTAAGTGTACATTTACATATTATTAATCTAAGTCTATATGAATCTTATCAAGATGTTTATACCATCTGATGTTTGGTTTATTTGATGTAAGTTTATCCATATTCCTGTAGTATAATGTGATATTTTCTAAAATATATATTAGAAAGAGAAAGTCAGTTTATTCAATTTTCTTCTGCAAACATATTTTCATTCTCAACAGATCCTAGAAATTTGAAAAAAAAACTGATTTAATAAAAAAACTGATTTAATGAAAATCAGTAGTGGTGACAGTGCTAATTGCTGGTTAGCAGCTCTCCAAGTCTGTCGACCTCATCTAACTGGATTTTGGCCCTACTGTCTTTCTACCACTTACGAGAACAGGCCAACCTCTTCCCTACCTCAAGACCCTTGGAGCTAGCTGTTCTCTCTGCCTTGAGAGTTCTTCCCCAGACTCTTGGCCTATCTTGTTCTCATTCTTCAGGTCTCAAATATCCTCTTCAGATATTTCATCACACTCTCTGTAAAACAGCCCCTTCGTTGTTCTTTATCATAGAATCATACTGATTTTCTTCTCTTTTATCATGAACTTTTGATTTCTTTTATCATTAACTTTGTTATTTACATGTATTGATTCATGTGTTCATTATTTGCCTTACCTGTGGGACTAAGGTCTTCACTGGCATTTAGTACAGTTATTGGACCATAGTAGGCAGCAATAAACTTGTTTGATAGAATTATTGTTGCTGCAAGAACTTATTACTAGCTTTTGAGAATTAAAAGAAAAAAAAAAAAATGCCAAGAGCAGTGGCTCATGCCTGTAATCTCAGAAGTTTGGGAGGCTGAGGTGGGTGGATCTCTTGAGCCCAGGAGTTTGAGAGCAACCTGGGCAACATAGTGAGACCCCTGTCTCTACTAAAAATTTAAAAAATTAGCCAGGTGTGGTGGTGCACACCTGTAGTCCCAGCTACTTGGGAGGGAGGCTGAGGGAAAGAATTACTTGAGCCCAGGAGGTAGAGGTTGCAGGGAGCTGTGATTGTGCCACTGCACTGTACTCCAGCATGGGTGAAAGAGCGAGATCTTATTATTTTTTTTTTTTTAAGTGCTAACAATTAAGAGTGCTTTTACATCTATTAAAATGAAACTCTAGAGCAACAGTTGCAAATTTAGATACCTTTCAGAAGCCAGGAAATATTTAAAATTATTCAGGTGAAACTTTAGAATACAATACAATGAATTACTGAAAAATACAACACACAGAAAAGCACAGAACTGCCCCAAAGTGGGCAGAACCAAATCAGCCCTAGCCTGTTGCTGCCCAAAAGGAACACAAGGTCTGTGTTGCTCCAGACTTTATGTTAAATCTTACTTTTAGGTGTTTCGGAGGCCTAGGGAATCCCTTGGTAGGCTGAATCTGGCCCACCACCACGACCCTGCAGTCTTTGCTCTAAAGTCTTTATGGGGATCTGACCCTTCCTGGTCACACATAAGCTCTTTGCCAGCCCATTCTTCTTCCTTCATAACAATACTCTGCTACTGAATTTCGTGAAGGCTTGGTGTCCCAGCCTAGATAGTTACAGGAATTAGATCAGCGGGAACACAGAGTCCTGATGACTCTTACTTTTTCAGAGGCCCGGCTTTTCACCTTTTCTCTCCTTTGTTTCTGGAACTAATACTTTGTATTTGGCCAATAAAAACCTCTGCTTTATTTAATTTAAACTAGCCAAAGTTGGTTTTCACAGATTTTCAAAAAAACATTTCTTAATAACATATCAATTAACGATATTCAGAAATGGTTCACTACCTTCTCTGTGTTGTACATTGTGATTGGTACTAGATTCCAGAGAAATCACAGCATACAGGGAAGTCCAAGGTTTCTGCCTTGCCTATCTATGGGTTTATTTTCTGTACCTCTTGCATTTTATATTTCATGCAAATACCAAACGGTTTTGGTTTCACATTCTCCATGTAATTTACTACCTATCTTGTCTTCTCTGCTAAAAATGATTGCCCTTCTTCTCTCAGGAAAGTCTATTCATATTTTAAGACTCATATCTAGCAGGGCACGGTCCCAACACTTTGGGAAGCAAAGGTGAGAGAATCCTTAGAGTGTAGGAGTTTAAGACCAGCCTGTTCAAAGTAAGAGCAGCAGGAGGCAGCCAAATGCCTAGGCAGATAGTGGGGGGTCCCCAGTGAAACCCCACCTCCAAACCACAGACAATTTAAAGCCTGAAAGCCAAGCTACAAGTTAAATCCTTGGACTGGATTGAGAACTTGTCTTCCTGTTTGGTGTGCTTTCCTCTGATTGATCCCCACTCTTCACCTATTTTACATATAGCTACTCTTTCCTAATTGTTTTTCTACACTGTCATGCCCACCTTCTGAGTGGTGTCTTCACTGTAACCATTTTTACACACTCACAAACCAATCAGCATGCACTCCCCATTCTGGGTTCATAAAAGACCCCAGACCCAGACACACAGGGTACTTTTCCATCTTCAGGTAGGGAAACCCCCCGAATCCCCTCATTGCTGAGAGCTTTCCTTTTGCTTAATAAATTTTACTCTACTCACTCTCCAGTGTCCGTGTGGCTAATGCTTCCTGGTTGTAAGACAAGAACTTGAACCTAGCTGAGCTAAAGAGCAGAAAGACCGCAACAGCAAGCAAAATGCCATTTCTACAAAAAATACAAAAATTAGTTGGGTGTGGTGGCATGTGCCTGCAGTCCTAGCTACTCTGGAGGCTGAGGTTGGAGGATCGCTTAAGCCAGGGAGGTCCAGGCTGCAGTGAGCTGTGAATGTGACACAGGACTTCAGCCTGGGTAACAGAGCAAGACCCTGTCTCAAAAACAAAAACAAAAACAATACAGCTCTCTAAGGGTCACCTTCTCTAGAAGAGCATCCATGAGGACATCTATCCCCACCACCGCCACCCTAGTCAAATATCAGTCACTTTGGATCAGTGTGCCTTCTCTGTATGTTTCTAATGTGAAATGCTTAATTGCTTAAGCTAACAGTGTAAATTTAGTACTCTAAGCCCCACTTGACTGAACTCCTTGAAGGAGGACAGAATCTTTATCTTGGTTTTTGACCCCTAATATTTCATTATAGTGCTTGGTATGCAGTAGGTACTCAATAGATGTTGAATGAAAGGAATATGAAAGAAGGAGGTCTCACAAGCAAGTAATATAATCTAGTTGAAGATAACTTCCATGCACATGTGAAGAAGTTCAATAAAGGTAGGAGGAAGTTTACGATTAGAACTTGTAAGAAAGTATACTTGCTGGGCACAGAGGCTCATGCCTGTAATCCCAGAACTTTGGGAGGCCTAGGCAGGAAGATTGCTTGAGACAGGAAGATTGCTTCAAGACCAGCCTGGGAAACATAGTGAGACCCTGAGTCTACAAATTTTTTTTTTTTTTTTTTTAGTAAGAAAGTAACTCCAGCTATGCTTACTATTTTCCAAACAGAATGATGATAGCAATGTATATGAATATGCAATATTTTTGGCATATAAGCAGGGCTTAAATTGATTATTAATTAATCATTGGTTCATTTCCCAGAGATTTGTGAATCATCTGTTATATAAAAGATACTGTGAAGGACAGAAAAATTATTTGGAGGGAAAGAAACTGTAGTAAGGGAGAGAAAGAGTGGGAGAGAAGAAAAAACTTTTTTCTTATAGATATAACTCTAAAATATTTATATAGCTGATACAGAGAGAGTAACACTTAAACAAGGGACAATACTTGCTATATTATACAAAGGCATATGTAATAATAGTAATATGAAAAAAAGATGGTTGCTGGTTTCTTGAGGATTGCAATCACCAAGTAATTTGGAGAAACTAAAACGTATGTAATGTATATTTTAAAAAACAGATCTTTATTTTGAATTAATAAGGTCTTATTTGCAAACAAGAGTTTCTTGTGTTTATGATTCTAGCAATGAATGCAGTACTTTTGGAGAAGCCATTTGACTACATTTTCTTTCTTCTTCCAGTCTTTCAATACATATTTATTGAATGTCTACTGTATATATGAAACAGAAAAAGACACCGTAAATTAAAATATAACTTGGACATTTTTTTTTTTTTTTTTTTGAGACGGAGTCTCGCTCTGTCACCCAGGCTGGAGTGCAGTGGCCGGATCTCAGCTCACTCCAAGCTCCGCCTCCCGGGTTTACGCCATTCTCCTGCCTCAGCCTCCCTAGTGGCTGGGACTACAGGCGCCCGCCACCTCGCCTGGCTGGTTTTTTGTATTTTTTAGTAGAGACGGGGTTTCACCATGTTAGCCAGGATGGTTTCGATCTCCTGACCTTGTGATCTGCCCATCTCAGCCTCCCAAAGTGCTGGGATTACAGGCTTGAGCCACCGCGCCCGGCTACCTTGGACATTTTTGTGATCTTTCTAAAATTAAAAATATCAGTTAATTTCAGCACGATGAGTTAAAAAATATGTACTTATTTATTTACATAATAGTAATCAAATGTGTACACATTTAAATATGCACTCATTTGGACATTAGTTGCAAGCATGTATTTAACTATTTATAATTAAATATTTAGATTGTTTTAAATGCTAAATGTGTAATACATTTTCTTTCAGTAAAATGATGAAAGTTATATAATTATCTATAAATATCAGTTTTCCAATAATGCTCATTTTTCTTTCCTGTTCATAAGGACAATCATGCACACAACTATTCAAATGGCTAACGTGACTAGTGAGAAAGTCTTAAGTGCTTTAACAAGGTTGTTTTAATCAAACATTCACTGCTAGTCACTTTCCAAATTGCGTACTTCCCCCTGCAATTTCCTAAGAAAACTCACCATGATTGCTAGAATAAGTAATATATGCTTTATACTTCTGGAAAAAAAAAAAAAGAAACAAAGAATTGAAGAGAAAAGCTGGATTGTGAGAGAAGACAAACACCTTTTGAGTGTAATGTGTGTGAAATTGTATGCCTCCAAAGAAAGACAATTTGTCAGCAGGATATAAAGTAAAGATTCTTTGCTCAGAAATACTCTGAGTAGGTGGTTAGTTGTTTTATTGTCTTCTCTGGAATACAAGTCATCCCTGTAACCCTGCTGAATGAAGGCAGCTCTAGATGACACAATTTCAATCTCAAATCAGGTCAGAAGGGAAGGAGGTAGGGCGAGAAGAAGAAGAAAGATGGAAGAGCAAAAACGTGGCATTGGTAAATGTGAGGTTTAACCTCTTGAATATGTGGGTCATCTCCTGGGGAGAAAATGTCCACTAAAGAAGAATATTAAACCTCCTAAGAAAATGCAAAGGCTACAAAAGTCACACTGGAACTGAGGTGTGCCAGGAACAGAGAAAAGTATTGATTCATCTGTTCCAAATTTTTTCAGAAAAAGTGTGTCTGTGAACCCAAACAAGAAAAAACAGAAGTAAGAAGGTAGGACTTAGATAAGATTATATATACAACTTCAGTGATTCTGAAAAAGGAGTACAAAACACTCAAAGAAAGTGGTCTCAGTAAACAGTTTAAAAACTAACTCTTCTTATTTTCTTTCTCATTGGCATCTTTAAAAGTCATATCATTTGATTGATTCAAGCTAAAATTCCTCTAAAGTTGTTATTGTTCAATTATGTACCTATTTAATGACTCCTAAAATTCCGTGCAAGAATTACTGCAAGCTTTTCTCAGATACTTTAAACTTTACTTCTCTTATGTGATACAATGAACTTTATTGACTCTTTGTCTATATTACCTTTAATATGCTTCATTATTATTACGTTTACCTATAAATTGTTTTTTCCTACATTTTTTCTATGAAAAAGTCTCATCTTAAACATGAATATTGCCATGGAAACACACACACACACACACACAGACACAGACAGGACTATGTATAAATAAAAAATAATAATAATGTTTCTTCCACATATCAATATTAAGAATAAAACATTCATAAATAGTAAATACATTACTATAAACACTAAAGTTTATGGTCATAAATCCGAAATGGAAATGGATATTATTAAACTGTATAACAAACAGAACCTAACATTGTTTGTTCAGTTGTTTAATTCCAATATTAATATTAAATCCTAAGTCTGAAGCTTCCCTCACACTAATGAAATAGGGATCTTTTATCAAGGATCATAAAATATTGTTAAGCACAAGGATTTTCTCTAATACAGGAAATTAAAAAAGTATTTTACTTAGGAGCCTCATTCTAAAGTGCAAGCAGTATTACAAACTAGTTACACCATAAAGTTTCATAAAGTGTTTGGGAAAATAAAAGTTTGTAGTGATTCAGCTGTTTTAAGAAAAAGAACAAAAAGTCTTTAAAATAAATAAGTAAAGGACTAAGAAAAAGGACTCGGCCCTTAAAGCACTTTCTTTCACCACATACCATTAATGTACTGATGAAAATTATGAGTTAAAAATACTATAGAAGATTAAATGGCTCATGAAAATATAAATGAAAAACAGTTATGGAGAGAAATACAGCTAGGTCCTTAAGAACAGGTATTAGAAACAGACCCAAATCTAGTCTTTGCCATTCTCTAGCGAGTCTACATTTCACATGGGACATTTCACTTTATCTACTGACCTTCAGTTCCCTCTTCAGAAAAATGGTGATACTCACACATAACAGGGAGGATCTTGTAAAAATCAAGTAACTTATGCATGTAAACACTATCCATGTAGAAAACGGCATGTGGTTTAGTGTCAATAAACAATAACTATTTTAAATAAGTAAATCTTTTCACCATTAGAGAGTCATGAATTTTATGCTTAAGAAAAGAAAAAAATAGCTGAGTGTTAAATAAACCAGGATTTATTAATAGATCCGGGAAGGTCTACAAGGTGAGATCCAGGAGAAGTACCTACCTTTTTGTTAAGTAATCAGACTGTATTCTAAACAGAATGATATGGTTTGTATGTATGTCCCCTCCAAAACTCATGTTGAAATGTGACCTCCAGTGTTGGAGGTGGGCTATGCAGGACATGTTTGTGTCATGAGGGCAGATCCCTCATAAATGGCTTGATGGCCTCCCCATGGTAATGAGTTCATGTGAGAACTGGTTATTAAACCGGGTCTGGGAGCTCCCTTTCTTGCCATATGATGTACCTGCTCCCCCTTCACCTTATACCATGAGTAAAATCTCCCTGAGGCCTCACCAGAAGGAGATGCTGGTGCTCTGTTTGTACAGCCTGCAGAATTGTGAGCCAAATAAACCTCTTTTCTTTCTAAATTACCCAGTCTGAGGTATTCCTTTATAGCAACAAAAAACAGACTAACAAACACACCCATGTTCTCTGATCTCTGGTTGTTTTTCTCCAAACCAATCTGCCTTTCAAATGAGTCACTGTAGTTTATTTTATGATTTACACTTTCTTTTAGGTTATTTTCTTTTCAAATCACGTTAAGTTTATTAAATGAATTCCAATTCTACATTATACTTTTAATTGAAACATATTCCAGATAATTTAAACAGACACGATTGGAGTACAATGTGTAAATTAAACCAGTATATAAACTGGCAAGTGGGTATACCTGAGTGTATAATTCTTATTTAATGAAATTATTAGATACATATTTTGATACAATATTTCTAAGGTAGTCAGTAAACTTTCAGGATGATCAGAATTCTCTAAATATAGGATATTAAGGAACCAAATTGTCCATCTCCGAAAATTTATTAGAGAAAGGAAATCTGTGGTAAACCATAATCCCTTTATGCAAAAGGGTATGAGCAAGTTCTTATTTATATTAAAGTGATTTAAGTAGATGATATTTCAGAATGAGTTTGGCAGAAGATTTTGAAGTGGCTATCCTCAAAGACATTTTAAAGGAATACAGAAAATTGAAGAGACAGCTGTGAAATTCTTTAATTAAAAAATTATAACAAAATCTACAATCTGAAATTTTACTTCACCTTTTGTTTCAAAATATGAACATAAAAATATGAATGTAAGTTTCCTAAAACTGTCTTTAAAAGCAAGGTTCACCTTATTGCATTTTTAAATAAAATGCCTTTGTAGAAAAGGAGTCTTTATATTTCACAAAGATCTTATTGTGCAACCCAAGTATAATTGTCCCAATTCCAAGATGGTTAACAAATTTTATTTCCTTAAAATATCACTAGTGAATAATAATGGTCAGTAGGGGCTTTATCAAATAGAAGGGCCTATAGAGATACCAATATAAGAAGTGTAAGCTAAATGAGATATTAATAAATCTTGTACTCTGAGGCTTTTTCATAACAATGATCAGCTTATAAAACTTCACAAGATAAACTTTCTCTAATCATTCATTCTATAAATGAAGCTGAATGAAATTTTCTCTCAATTGTTTTCACTACTATTTTAAAATTTCAATTCTTCTCTTATTGGTCAAATTTCTATTACTGAAGTATGTATACTTCCAGTTCACGAGTAATGTCCTGCTTCTTTAATAAGTGTGAATGAGGCAAGCCTAGAACTATCTTCACAAAAGTAAACTTGCTGATCCCCAGATACTTTGCTTCTTATGAAACATCAAAGGAAGTTGAAACCTAGGATTTGTTTATGATATCAGGTGTTTTTTTTATCTCTGGGATTAGCTGAACATCTATTATGAAAATACATAATTTCTGAGTGATTTTCACTAAGAATCTCATAAATAATTAACAAGTTAGATAATTTTTTTTGAGATGCTGTCAGAAAATGTTTCATTTTAGATTTTTTGATTCTTCATTATTCCTGAAGAAAAGATATGTTGTTGGCATATACCATATCTGATAAAAACATTGCAAAGACGTAATTCTTGAAGCTGTAAAACATATAGTCTGAAGAGTACGTTAGTTCTTTTAATCTTTATTTTTTTCTTTCTGGTCTACTCCTTCCGGATGAATATATTTCTAATTCTCAAAATCTTGACAGCAGATGAAGCTTAGATATAATTCGTCTATCAAATTCAAAATTTATAAATTGCTATACATTATATATATATAATTGTATTGTTCATTTTCACTTCTTATCTGCTTGGACCTGGATAATTGGTATAACACTCCCCCAACCTTTTTCTAAATCTTTTATATTCTTGCATTAATTAAGAAAAGTGTGTTAGAATAGGTATTCATATACAGAAATAATCACAAGTAAACGCTTTAGGATAGGGTAGGCAATATCTAAATCTTCTGATGGCGGGGAGGGTCTATGAATCTCAAAAATTAATATTAGCCCATTTTTTCATTTAATTTATGTGATTTATGTTTTCATAGAGAATATTTGTCAATGCATGCAAAACACAGTTTAATATCTTTTCTCTTTCCAAGAAAAGTATAGGAATATACATACTGTAAGGGACACATTCATACTGCACTTCAAGGTATTTATAGGTTCCTGGACACGGGTCTGGAAAAACATCAGGACCTGCCACCACTGCACACTGGGTTCTGTTATTGCATCTGAAGTCAAAAGAAAGGAAAAGAAGTAGTAAGCTTATGCAAAGTTAAATTATTATCAACATCAACACTAATTTTATTTTAGTTCCTATTATACAGATTTGAATAAGGTTTTGCTTAATTTGGGGTTTTAGGCCTATTAAGAAAATATCTGTAGTACACTTTTTAGAAACTAGACATTAAAATCAATCTATTCAGCTTGCTCATATTAACTAATTTAAAATTTGGTTGAATACAGCGTAATTTCTAGTTAGAAGTTAAATATTGCTGAAGCAACGCTAACTGGTCCACAGGATATTGCCAATGTGAACACAAGTAGGAAAGACTATTTGATAGGAAAGACTCACTCCAGTACAAAAAAAAAAAAAAAAAAAAAAAATTTTAAAAAAA
>NW_016810766.1:1996763-2000303 GCF_001698545.2 Rhinopithecus bieti | reverse complement strand
AAAAAAAAAAAAAAAAAAAAAAAAGATTTTAGAAAATGTAACCACAGAGTGTATTAGGCAGTTGTAAAACAAATTCACTGACTATGATGACATTCATTTTAAAGGTATGAAAAGTGGTATTCAAAAGCTTTATCTGAGCCTAACAAATTAGTAAAAAGTTAATATTTAAATATTAAAATGAATATTTGAATTTATTTTGTATAAATTAATATAATATTACTACTTATTAAAACCATTTTAGGAATTAACTGTCATGTCCTTTTGTTCAGCCAAATAATGATACGATCCTCATGGATTACTTATCACAAAGGCCAATATCTTATACTATAAAATAATGACTTTAAATTTATAAAAAGAGTAATGATATACCACTACTAAAACATAAATATAAGATGGAACTGGAGGTTATCATATTAGGTGAAATAAGACAGGTACAGAAAGACAAACTTTGCATGTTCTTATTTATGGGAGCCATTAAACCCATGAAGCTATAGGGTAGAAAGATGGTTACCAGAAGATGGGAGGGGAGTAAAGGGTAGGGAGGGGAGGAAGTGAGGATGGTTCCTGGGTACATGAATTGTTAGCATGAATGAATAAAACCTAGTATCTGACAGCACAATTGGGTGACTACAGTCAAACATAATTTAATTGTACATTTAAAAATAACTAAAAGATCATAAACGGATTGTTTGTAGCACAGACGATAAATGCTTGAGGTGATGAATATCCCATTTACCCTGATGAGATTATTACACAATACATGCCTTTTTCAAAATGTTTCATTTTTCTATAACTATACACATCTACCATGTCCCCACAAAATAAATAAATAAATAAGTAAATAAATAAATAAATAAATCTTTCTAAACCACAGAAAAGAGAAAAAAAAATATGAATACAAACTTGGGCACTTTTGTGGCAATTAGGTTAAACAAATCTGAATTGATTAATTCATGGGGAAAAACAAGCATGTTGAAATTAATTATAATTCTGAAAAATATACCCATATTCACAGTGGACTAATTACTGTGAATTTCACTCAGAAACGTTCTAAATTCAAAATTTATCCTTAAGTATTTTTCTATAAAAAACTAATGGTTTTTCCTACCCATAATATTGGCACTAAGTCTATAACATGTGATACTCTAATTATTCCCCGTGTTTTATGTTCTTGTTTATTCATTTCAGAAATATAACCTCAAGGCTAGATTTTTCTGTTAATTCCTTACGGAGATGTTCTGTTCTCTGACGTGACCTCAGAATACTTGCAAGGATACTGGCAACATAAAAAGCATCTAGAGCAGAACTCATTTTGATTTAGTGTAAAAATATGTTGTGTTTACCAGAGGCTACCATTGTCAGGCTTAAGGAGGATTTTATTTAGTCCCTAAATTAAATGTGATTCATTAATGAATTTCTTAAGCTGAAAAATATATTATGTGTTATCAGTGAAAGATGAATAAAAGCTAATGCTCCATACTCATCAGGCAATTTAGCATAACAGCTAATACTGAGGGATAACAAGTTGTAAGGTTTTTCTGTGTCAGAGGCTGATAAAAGGTAAATGTGGCTCTCCTGACACATGCACCCACAAATATGTTATCTTGATGTTTTGGTGTACTCACACCTTCTTAAAACAGCAGATCTTTCATACTAAAAAGAAATTATTTGAATAAGCTCTTCAAGTCAAGTGACATGTTTTTAGCAATTAAAACAATACAATTTTCACATCACACCTTGAATATACAACCTCATAAATCCATCTAAGGTTTTAATACAATAGGCAGGGATATGAACTCATAAAGTTATTTTGTATTTGTTATAGAAAATTAGCAATTATCAGGAACACATTCAACATAGACATAATGGAAAAGTGACACTATAAAATTTAATATAATGTAAATATTCTGTAAACATAATATTAATTCTGATGTGTGAATATTTATACATATCTCCTTTTCTTCCTATCTTGCTCTACAGTCACTTTATTCCCTATTATTAACCTTTTTAATTACCTCACCTCTAATTTAAAAAATGTATTTAGAAGCAATATCTACTCTTGTAATTTTCAGATATAAATAGGCATCTGTAAATCTTTTATTTAAATAATCAATGTATGATATAAATAGATCAGCTTACTACTCATTTCTGACCAGAGCATAATAGTTAAAATTTATAATTATGGAAGTGTATGTTGCACAGAAAGTTGTGCTGAATCAATAGGGATTTCAAATGGTTATGCTTATATAGATTAGATGAGAAAACATAACCTGGAGTCTATACATATCTATCTATCTGTCTATCTATCTACCTAAAAGTACATTGACCAATTTATATATTATATATTATCAAGTTGTAAATTACTAGTTATTTATCTATATGTAAGAAAATTATAAAAGCAACTATCTCTTGTAAATAACAGTTACCATTGTGAGATCCAAATAGTTTATTTAATATTAACTGAAGATGAGTCAAGAAAGCCTTCTAATTAATGAGATAGTGTCTGTTCAGTGGTATATAAAACAAAAGTGTTATGCCTATATTTATAGTCATTATCATCATTGTTCTATATGAAACAGCAGTAATTTATAACATTCACCTTTCAAAATAATTTATGATTCTATTACTATGTTTATATCAAAAGTTCATTATAAATTATGATTATTAAAAATAAAATGGAAAAAGGTAGATTCAATCTCTGGAATACTATTTTTCTATAGGATACATTATAATATTGATTGTTTAAAGATTAGCTATATTTTGAAAACAGGAGTTTAAAGGTTCTGTCCTTTGCTTTCATTTTTTAAATGACTTAGTTACTGTGAGTTAAAATGAAATTAAATATAATTAAAGATTTGTAAACAATTTAGTCCACAAAGATTCTTTCAAAATTTATAAAAGTAAATTCATTCTAAAATACTATAGATGGAAAAAGTGAGATAAAGTGATCTAATGTTCTCAAATGCTTTAGTTTCATTGTTTATTTTTAATGTAAACACAAATTAAAAACACGCTTTTCGGTATCCCTATTACCTGGTGTTTATATATATATACACACACAATGTAAAATGATTACCACAATAAAGTTAATTAACATATCCATCATCTCACAGTTATCTTTTACTGTGTTGTGTGGTGAGAAAATTTAAGATCTACTCTAACAGCAAATTTCAAGTATATAATACAGTATTGTTAACTGTGGTTTCCCGGCTGTACATTAGATTACCAGAATTTACTCATCCTGCGTTACTGAAACTTTGCACCCTTTGATCAACATCTCCCCATTTCTCCTATCTCGCTAACTTCTGGCAACTAACATTCTACTTTCTGCTTCTAGAAGTTCTGACTTTCTTAGATTCCGCATATAAGAGGGATCAAATAGCATTTGTCTTTTGATGTCTCACTTATTTCACCTAACGTAATGTCCTCCAGGTTCACACATGCTATCACAAATGACAGTTCCTTCATTTTTAAGGCTGAATAATATTCTGTTATATATTTATATATAAATATATTTTTATTTACTTTTTATCCATACAT
>NW_016810766.1:1988321-1996224 GCF_001698545.2 Rhinopithecus bieti | reverse complement strand
TAACAGTTACCATTGTGAGATCCAAATAGTTTATTTAATATTAACTGAAGATGAGTCAAGAAAGCCTTCTAATTAATGAGATAGTGTCTGTTCAGTGGTATATAAAACAAAAAGTGTTATGCCTATATTTATAGTCATTATCATCATTGTTCTATATGAAACAGCAGTAATTTATAACATTCACCTTTCAAAATAATTTATGATTCTATTACTGTGTTTATATCAAAAGTTCATTATAAATTATGATTATTAAAATAAAATGGAAAAGGTAGATTCAATCTCTGGAATACTATTTTCTATAGGATACATTATAATATTGATTGTTTAAAGATTAGCTATATTTTGAAAACAGGAGTTTAAAGGTTCTGTCCTTTGCTTTCATTTTTTAAATGACTTAGTTACTGTGAGTTAAAATGAAATTAAATATAATTAAAGATTTGTAAACAATTTAGTCCACAAAGATTCTTTCAAAATTTATAAAAGTAAATTCATTCTAAAATACTATAGATGGAAAAGTGAGATAAAGTGATCTAATGTTCTCAAATGCTTTAGTTTCATTGTTTATTTTAATGTAAACACAAATTAAAACACGCTTTTCGGTATCCCTATTACCTGGTGTTTATATATATATACACACACAATGTAAAATGATTACCACAATAAAGTTAATTAACATATCCATCATCTCACAGTTATCTTTTACTGTGTTGTGTGGTGAGAAAATTTAAGATCTACTCTAACAGCAAATTTCAAGTATATAATACAGTATTGTTAACTGTGGTTTCCCGGCTGTACATTAGATTACCAGAATTTACTCATCCTGCGTTACTGAAACTTTGCACCCTTTGATCAACATCTCCCCATTTCTCCTATCTCGCTAACTTCTGGCAACTAACATTCTACTTTCTGCTTCTAGAAGTTCTGACTTTCTTAGATTCCGCATATAAGAGGGATCAAATAGCATTTGTCTTTTGATGTCTCACTTATTTCACCTAACGTAATGTCCTCCAGGTTCACACATGCTATCACAAATGACAGTTCCTTCATTTTAAGGCTGAATAATATTCTGTTATATATTTATATATAAATATATTTTATTTACTTTTATCCATACATCTGCTGACTGGCAGTTAGGTCAATTCCATATATCTTGTTTATTGTGAATAATACTGGAAGGGATATAAGACTACAGATATCTCTTTAAGATATTGATTCATTTCTTTTACATACCTATACCCAGAAGTAAGACTACTAGAATATATGGTAGTTCTATTTTTAATTTTCTGAAGTACCTACATACTGTTTTCCATAACAGCTATACCAATTTACATTTCCATCAGTAGTATACAAGGATTGTCTTTCCTCTACGTTGTCATCAACACTTCTGTCTTTTTGAACATAACCATTCTAACAAGATATGCAGTGATAGCTCATTGTGGTTTTAATTCACATTTCCCTGACGATTAGTGAAGTTGAGCACCTTTAAACTTACCTGTTGGCCATTTGTCTTCCTTCAAGAAATATTTATCATGTTTCATCACTGATAGACTGAGTCCACTTTTAAATTAGGTTATTTGTTTTCTTGCTACAGAGGTGTTTAAATTCCTGGTATACATTGGATATCAACCCCTAAATAAACGTGTAGACCAATGGTACAGAATAGATGGCCCAGAAATTAATCCACACATTTATGGTCAATTAATTTTCAACAAATGTGCCAAGAATACACAACGAGGAAAGGATTGACTGTTCAATAAAGGAGGCTAGGGAAACTGGATATCTACATGAAGAAGAATGAAACTGGATCTCTATCTTACATGACATACAAAAGCCAAGTAGAAATGGATTAAAGATTTACATGTAAAACCTAAAACTATAAAACTATTAGAAGAAAACATAGGTAAAAATCTTCTTGAAATTGATCTGGGCAATTTTGGGGAGAATATGACCCCAGAAGCACAGGTCAGAAAGCAAAAATAAACAAATTGGTGTGCATCTAACTACAAACCTTCTGTACAGCAAATAAAACAATTAACTAAGTAAGGACCCAAGCTACAGAATGGGAGAAAATACTTTTAAACCTATTTGTCACTTCTTTCTGAGATGAATAATGCTACCCTCAATTTTACAGAAAATAGAATTGGAATGAAGACGTTAAATGGCTTTTCAGACTGTCAGTAATCAAATAATAGTCATTGGAGTCCAGAACAGTGGCCTGAAAATCATGATACTGCTGTCTTGTGGGAGAATGAGTCATACATTTCATGGTCACTCTGGGACCCTGATTTAATTCACCCTGACCTGATAGGTTCTCAAGAGTACTATGATGACCTGATGAAATAAAGACCATCTGTGAAATATCTGAGTGCCCCAGAATTCATTCAGTCATGATGTAGATTAGGCATTACCTAACCAGGCCCTCACAATTCAAATTGGCATACAGAAATTAGAAAGATAAATTTCAGAGCCTAGTAATGGTATGATGTATATTTATTTATATATAGATTTTTCCACAATAAAAAATACAAGCAATTTTAATTTAACCCACATATAAACCTCCAATTTACATGTAACTGTCACCTATTGATCATGTTTAATAAATTTTAGTTAATATGTTGAGTTCTATTAGTTATTAGCACTAATTCTAAAGCAATATTGTTTAATTCAAGAATGTCACATGACTGCCATAAAAGATACACATCTTCCTAAATCACAGGACTAGTAATAGGAAAGAGAATCATTTACTGTTAATTTGTCCATTTCAACGTGGTTCATTGCAGTGTAGAAGAAAAATTAGCTAAGTGTGAAAATGAAAGTCATTTCTGCTGGGTAAACTTTTCCTCTATTTGCCACAACATACAGCACCATATAGCAAAAATGATATTGCTGGATTTACATGCATATTGACTATTCAAATAATTAGCCTATTTTTCCTGCTAATTTCAATAAAATTGAGAGAGGAGGCAGGTAGGGGCTGTTTAGGCAGATAAAGAGGGAGGGTCTCAGAAGAGGGACAATGCCTGCAAGAACACACTTGTAACACCCCTGTTATGTAGCTAGCAGGAGGGAATGTGGTTAAGAACTTCCGGTTATACCAAGATGCTTGCTCAGAAAGGACTTTCTAGCTGCCTTTGTAGGCACAGACAAGGACCAAGGACATCCTACAATGACCCTGAACTCCTTATAATTCTATGAGCATTGTGACTTTAGCCCCTCTGTGGGTTTCATTTAGGCACTCATAGGTTATCAAGATGGAGTTACTATGGCCAACCGCAGGCAAGAACAGACACAACACCCCTGGGGGAATCTTTACCCGTCCCTTTAAGGCAGAACCCACAGAAGACTTTTTCTGACACATAAAAGACCCAGAACTCAGTCCTATTTTTTGCAACCATCTTTGGGTCCCCTGTTGCTGCTGAGAGCTTTTCTGTCACTTAATAAATCCCACTCTGCCTTACTCACTCTCTGGTGTTTACATGCCTTATTGTTCCTGGTCATGGGACAATAATTTGGACCTTGCTAAACTAAGGTGTAAGGAGACTTCAACAAAATGATGCTTCTTTCACTTCCATTATACAGACAAAAATTAGCAGCCCACTATCTCATGTTTGATTATAACATACGTGTACATGAAGCATATAAAAATAAGCCTTAAACATACCTGTATTTTTAAAAATTCTCACATAATAGACATATAAAGATGATATTAGTTGATTGCACAGCACTATAGATCTAACACAGTATCATTATTATTATTTTTTTTTTTTTGAGATGAAGTCTTGCTCTGTCACCAAGTTGGAGTGCAGTGGCACAATCTTGGCTCTCCACAACCTCCAACTCCTGGGTTCAAGACATTCTCTTGTCTCAGCCTCCTGAGTAGCTGGGACTCAAGGCATGCAACACCACACCTGGCTAATTTTTGTATTTTTAGTAGAGATCGGGTTTCACCATGTTGGCCAGGATGGTCTCGATCTCTTGGCCATGTGATCCATCCACGTCAGCCTCCTAGAGTGCTGTGATTACAGGCGTGAGCCACCACACCCAGCCTAAAATAATTTAAGTAAATATTGTAGTGTTTACATACTGGGAATATAATTCACAGGGGTTCTAGGTTAATAAACCCTTCAATCATGAATGCTTATCACATTCTAAAGTCAGTGTATATAAACAAACTATTCCTCAGAATGCTAAGGAACTTTTTAAATGAACTTTCAGCCATGTATAAAACTCCAGAGAAAAGCACTGACTTTTTAAAGACAGGATAGGATAATGTTTTAAAAAAGAGTGTCTTGTGCCTTTTTGTTAGCAAAATTAATCATATGAATTTATAAATTTATATTAGCACTTATTAAATAACATTGATACAAGCACTTATTAAATGACATTTATACAAAAGCATGTGTTATGCAAAAACACACATCCACTTAGTATACCCAAGAAGTTCATAGCATCTAACATATGATGAATCAGTGCATGATTCATATAGGAAGATGGAATTATTATCCAATAGAAAAATATTTTACAGATATCTTATAATTTAAAAAGCTACATCATATTCTATTAATGTGTAAAATCTCAAAATAGTTTAGGTTATCACAGTAACTATAGGTTTTTAGTTCTCAGGATGGAATGAGGCAATAGAAGAAAACATAAATAGATGCATGAATATCAGTATTTTGTTTAATGTCAATCAATTGGACAATTCTCTGTTTTCCTCCTCAAGACAGTAATTTCCTTATTTTGTACTGCCTGTCATCCTGAGACATGCTTATATGACATCCTAATCATGTTTATATGACATTCATTCTGAACTTAGAAGACCAAAAAAGATGAGACAACTATCTAATGGTAGAAAACAAATATGTAGGTCATAAAGGAATCAACTAGATTTCAAATAAAAAGAGAACTAAATGGCTATGAAATAAAAATATTAATCATGATTAAAACTAAAAGAAATCCTCCCATGTATATACTATAGCCATACATTCAGCATTTATTAAAAAGTTTAATGATGTCATCCACTTACAATTTAAGGGACAATTTAAGAAGAGTTACAAAAGTAATAAGACTCCTAATCTAGCTTAAAAAAAAATTTTTTTTGAGACGGGGTCTCATTCCATTGTCCAGGCTGGAGTGCAGTGGTATGACCTTAACTCACTGTATCTTCAATCTCTGCAGCTCAAGTTACCCTCTTACTTCAGCCTCCCGAATAACTGGGACCACAGGTACACATAACCATGCCCACCTAATTGTATTTACTTTTTGTAGAGATGTGTTACCCAGGCTGATCTCAAACTCCTGGGCTCAAGCCATCCTCCCACCTCAGCCTCTCAAGAGTGTTGGAATTACAGGCATGAGCCACTGTGCCAGACCTCCATTTCTGTTTTTCTTTTTTTTTTCCCGAAAAAAAATTGTTTCTAAACCATAAACTAAAAGCACTATAGGATCTTTCAGAGGACATTATGGCAATGTATGTAAATGAAGATCTGTGATTCATAAAGTGATTCTCTAGCTCCAATTCTTTCATTTCCTGTATTCTTTTATATGTTACTTCACTAGCTTTCCTTTACCTTAAAGAAATATACTTTGAGGGGGCAAGCCCAAGATGGCTGAATAGGAACAGCTCCAGCCTCCAGCTCCCAGCATGAGCGACACAGAAGACGGGTGATTTCTGCATTTTCAACTGAGGTACCAGGTTCATCTCACTGGGGCATGTTGGACAGTTGGCACTGGTCCGTGGGTGCAGCCCGACCAGCAAGAGCTGCAGCAGGATGAGTCCTCGCCTCACCTGGGAAGTGCAAGGGGGAAGGGAATTCCTTTTCCTAGCCAAAGGAAATTGAGACACACAACACCTGGAAAATTGGGTGACTCCCACCCTAATACTGAGCTTTACCAAGGGTCCTAGCAAACGGCACAACAGGAGATTGTATCCCACACCTGGCCCAGAGGGTCTCACGCCCATGGAGCCTCCCTCATTGCTAGCACAGCAGTCTGAGATCTAACTTCAAGGCGGCAGTGAGGTTGTGGGAGGGGCGCCAGCCATTGCTGAGGCTTAAGTAGGTAAACAAAGCCACTGGGAAGCTCGAATTGGGTGGAGCCCACCACAGCTCAAGGAGGCCGGCCTGCCTCTGAAGACACCTCCACTGGGGACAGGGCATAGCTAAACAAATAGCAGTAGAAACCTCGGCAGAGGTAAATGCCCCTGTCTGACAGCTTTGAAGAGAGCAGTGGATCTCCCAGCATGGAGGTTGAGATCTGAGAATGGACAGACTGCCTGCTTAAGTGAGTCCCTGACCCCTGAGTAGCCTAACTGGGAGACATCCTCCACTAGGTGCAGACCGACACCTCACACCTCACATGGTGGAGTAGACCACTGAGACAAAGCTTCCAGAGCAAGAATCAGACAGCAACACTCGCTGTTCAGCAATATTCTATCTTCTGCAGCCTCTGTTGCTGATACCCAGGCAAACAGGATCTGGAGGGACCTCAAGCAAACTCCAACAGACCTATAGCTGAGGGTTCTGATTGTTAGAAGGAAAACTAACAAACAGAAAAGACACCCACACCAAAACTGCATCAGTACGTCACCATCATCAAAGACCAAAGGCAGATAAAACCACAAAGATGGGGAAAAAGCAGTGCAGAAAAGCTGGAAATTAAAAAAAACCAGAGTGCATCTCCCCCTCCAAAGGAATGCAGCTCATGACCAGCAATGGAACAAAGGTGGATAGAGAATGACTTTGATGAGTTGAGAGAAGAAGTCTTCAGTCAATCAAACTTCTTAGAGCTAAAGGAGGAACTACAAACCCAGCTCAAAGAAACTAAAAACCTTGAAAAAAGAATGGATGAATGGATAACTAGAATAATCAATGCAGAGAAGACCTTAAAAGAACTGATAGAGATGAAAACCATAACATGAGAAATACATGACAAATGCACAAGCTTCAGTAACCAACTCAATCAACTGGAAGAAAGAGTATCAGCGACTGAAGATCAAATGAATGGAATGAAGCGAGAAGAGAAGGGTAGAGAAAAAAGAGTAAAAAGAAATGAGCAAAGCCTCCAAGAAATATGGGTTTATGTGAAAAGACCAAATCTACGTCTGATTGGTGAGCCTGAAAGTGATGGGGAAAATGAAACCAAGTTGGAAAACACTCTGCAGGATATTATCCAGGAGAACTTCCCCACCTAGTAAGGCAGGCCAACATCAAAATTCAGGAAATACAGAGAACGCCAAAAAGATACTCCTCGAGAAGAGAAACTCCAAGACACATAATTTTCAGATTCACCAAAGTTGAAATGAAGGAAAAAATGTTAAGGGCAGCCAGAGAGAAAGGTTGGGTTACACACAAAGGGAAGCCCATCGGACTAACAGCAGATCTCTCGGCAGAAACTCTACAAGCCAGAAGAGAGTGGGGGCCAACATTCAACATTCTTAAAGAAAAGAATTTTAAACCCAGAATTTCATATTCAGCCAAACTAAGTTTCATAAGTGAAGGAGAAATAAAATCCTTTACAGACAAGTAAATGCTTAGAGAAATTGTCACCACCAGGCCTTCCCTACAAGAGATCCTGAAGGAAGCAATAAATATGGAAAGGAACAACAGGTACCAGCCATTGCAGAAACATGACAAAATGTAAAGTTCATCGATGCTAGGAAGAAACCATCAACTAGCAAGCAATATAACCAGCTAATATCATAATGACAGGATCAAGTTCACACATAACAATATTAACCTTAAATGTAAATGGACTAAATGCTCCAATTAAAAGATACAGACTGGCAAATTGGATAAAGAGTCAAGACCCATCAGTCTGCTGTATTCAGGAGACCCATCTCACATGCAGAGACACACATAGGCTCAAAATAAAGGGATGGAGGAAGATCTACCAAGCAAATGGA
>NW_016810766.1:1982281-1988118 GCF_001698545.2 Rhinopithecus bieti | reverse complement strand
TGCCATCCCCATTAAGCTACCAATGAGTTTCTTCACAGAATTGGAAAAAACGGCATTAAAGTTCATATGGAACCAAAAAAGAGCCCACATTGCCAAGACAATCCTAAGTCAAAAGAACAAAGCTGGAGGCATCACACTACCTGACTTCAAACTACACTACAAGGCTACAGTAACCAAAACAGCATGGTACTGGTACCAAAACAGAGATATAGACCAATGGAACAGAATAGAGCCCTCAGAAATAATACTACACATCTATAGCCATGTGATCTTCGACAAACTTGGGAAAAACAAGTAATGGGCAAAGGATTCCCTATTTAATAAATGGTGCTGGGAAAACTGGCTAGCCATAAGTAGAAAGCTGAAACTGGATCCTTTCCTTACTCCTTATATGAAAATTAACTCAAGATGGATTAGAGACTTAAATGTCAGACCTAAAACCATAAAAACCCTAGAAGAAAATCTAGGTAATACCATTCAGGACATAGGCATGGGCAAGGACTTCATGTCTAAAACACCAAAAGCAACGGCAACAAAAGCCAAAACTGACAAATGGGATATAATTAAACTAAAATGTTTCTGCACAGCAAAAGAAACTACCATCAGAGGGAAGAGGCAACCTACAGAATGGGAGAAAATTTTTGCAATCTACTCATCTGACAAAGGGTTAATATACAGAAACTATAAAGAACTCAATCAAATTTACGAGAAAAAAAAACAAACAACTCCATCAAAAAGTGGGCAAAGGATATGAACAGACAGTTTTCAAAAAAAAGACATTCATACATCCAACAGACACATGAAAAAATGCTCATCATCACTCACCATCTGAGAAATGCAAATCAAAACCACAATGAGATACCATCTCACACCAGTTAGGATGGGAATCATTAAAAAATCAGGAAACAACAGGTGCTGGAGAGGATGTGGAGAAATAGGAGCACTTTTACACTGTTGGTGGGACTGTAAACTAGTTCAACCATTGTAGAAAACAGTGTGGCGATTCCTCAAGGATCTAGGACTAGAAATAACATTTGATCCAGCCATCCCATTACTAAGGATATACCCAAAGGATTATAAGTCATGCTGCTATAAAGACACATGCACACAATGTTTATTGTGGCACTATACACAATAGCAAAGACTTGGAATCAACCCAAATGGCCATCAGTGACAGACTGGATTAAGAAAATGTGGCACATATACACCATGGAATACCATGCAGCCATAAAAAAGGACGAGTTTGTGTCCTTTGTGGGGACGTGGATGCAGCTGGAAACCATCATTCTCAGCAAACTGTCACAAGAAAAGAAAACCAAATACCACATGTTCTCACTTGTAGGTGGGAATAGAACAATGACATCACTTGGACACAGGAAGGGGATCATCACACACCGGGTCCTATTGTGGGGAGGTGGGGGAGGGATAACATTAGGAGATATACCTAATGTAATTGATGAGTTAATGGGTGTAGCACACCAACATGGCACATGTATACATATGTAACAAACCTGCACATTGTGCACGTGTACCCTATAACTTAAAAGTATAATAATAATAATAATAATAATAATAATAATAAAAGAAATATAATTTGAATCTAGCAGGTAAAAACATAACCAAAGAGATGAGCAAGGAAAAGTATGGAACCTAGGATATTGTATTAGCTTTTTGTTGTTGCTTCTATATCAGACTACCACTAACTTAAAGGCTTAAAAGAATGCAGCTTAATGATCTTATAGTTCTGAAGGTCAGAAGACCAAATGAAATCTTACTAAAAGCAAGATGCTGGCATGGGTTGTTTCATATGGAAGCTCTGGGGAAAATGTTTCTTTCCTTTTTTCTAGACTCTAGAGACTGTGCCCTCATTCTTTGGCTTGTGGCCCCACAACACAGCACCTTTTCTTTCTCATTTCTAAAGTCATATCACATTTTCCCTTTTACAATCTTCCCATGTCCCTCTTAAAAGGACCCATGTGATTCCATTCATGGCCCACCTTGATAATCCAAGGTAATCTGCTCATCTCAAAAGCCACAAAGCTTCATCATATATGAAAAGTCCCTTTAACCATATAAGGTAACATTCACAGGTTATGGATATCATAATTCAAATATCAGGGTGGGGTGGGGGTCATTATTCATCCTACCACACGTAAGTAAAAAGGCATACTGAAAACAGTGTCTCTTCGGGTGGGCACCTTGAAGTCTGACCTAGTAAGATGCATGTCATTGCCATGGAGCATGGCTAAAGTGGTGATTATTCCTATAATGTACACTTACTTTTCTTAAAAAGCATGTAAGCCCCGATTTATACATAGTATCCTCTAGTATAAGTAAATGTTTTGACTTTAATTTGGTTAAAAGATTATGTCTGTTTTGCTTTTATCACAATGGAATTCTCAGCATACAAAGCATATTGCTATAGATGAGGGAAATTGAGCTACATTTTAGCTGACCAAGTCCTTTTTTCTAGACTTTTCTAGATAAAGCATTTTATGGAAATTGGAATGTGTTTTCAATTTGGACTTACATAAAACCTATAAAATGTGAGATATCAAACATTAAGAAATTTTTAACCAAATCCATAGATATATATTAAATTAAATTTATGTTTCAGTGTTACTATATTTTTCTAGAAACAAATGAAAAATGACTCATGTTGATGGACCGAAATAAATCATTTTATTCTGACAAAATACAATTTATGAACTCTCTACCATACTACAAGATCTTATTTGCCTATGCTCTAAAATTTTTCAGTGGCAATTTAAAAAATACCAACTTCTTTTGATTTTGTTACAATAAATGTATATTTATAAATGTATGAATCTTAAAGCCTTATTCCTAGGAATATATAAAATTGACTTAATAGTATTCTGAAAACACAGAAATTTGTTTGAAAATGTGGTAATCTTGCAAAGAAGTCCAATTTCCAAATACTGCACACATCTCTGGACAATATTTGATAAAACAAATTATCATATTCATCGGTCAACATCCATAGAATATTTCACAGAGCCCATTCCAAAAATAAAATGATTAGCTATGTCAGACACATGAGTAAAATTCATATTAAGATTCATCCAAAATAAATGGAAATGTGCTTTTAAAATTAACAAGTTCACATACATTGCTTGGAAAAGCATTTCAGCCCTGACTTCTGTACCGGTGATTTCTAAGCTGTAATCTTTCAGTAGTTAAATGCTTTATCAATGGCCAGATAAAATGGTAAAAGGTTTTCATTTAAAAATAACTGGAACGGCATCTATATTTTTTTATTACTATCTACTTGTAGCAGCATTTTAGAGTTGAACATTCTTTACTTGTATGTATGGTTAAGCAAATGAGTTGGAGTATGTGACTGAATTCATTATCTGAAAGTGTAGCAAATAAAGATATTGCTTATGTTCACATAATATAAAGGAGCAATATTTTATATACACCTTATATATTACAAATGTTATATAATATACTAATTGATTTCTCTTAAGTTAAAACAATGTCCACTTCACTATGAGTTAGTTAGGATATTACTATTTGAATCCATTTTACCGGACCATTTACTATTCTATTCTTTTTTCCTTTCTTTTTTTTTTTCCATCAGGGACAGATTTAATTCATTATACTTCAATGGAGTGCTGTAAGGCATTTTCTTTTCTGAGCAACAAAAATGTCCTCTCTGCATGACTGGGCTGAGACAAGGAATGCCATACTGAATCATTTAGTTAAGACATTATTCTTGTCAATATGTGATATTTCCAAGTCAAATGACTCATGTATGATTGAAAAAAGGAGAAACAGAATCAAACCTTTAGAAAGAGAAATGGAAAGAAAAGGAACTTTTACTAATACTAGATATTGAAGTTAAGTAACATGAAAGTCTTTAAAAAGAAAAATATGAGATGAGCTAGGAAAAATGGCTTTGACTTCCTCATATTTGCTTTTAATAAAGTTGTAAACAAAAGCGAAGGGATAACTATGTGTGTGTGTGCATGTGTGTGTCTGTGTGTGTGCATATACACTCAGGCTTAAAAAAAAAAAAAAAAAAAAATTACCAAAACAGGAATACACAACAGAGGGAAATGATGTCTGGCACCTAACTCTGTCATCTACAGATTTTTGAAGAGTGTAGTAGTAAGTTATACTACATAAAATATTGTTAGTTGTCTTCATGCTTTGTAAGAATAATGTAACAGACATGGCATGGCATAACAAACCACGAAGCAGAGCTCACAAATGCCGGTGACTGAAGACAAATCAATCTCAAGGGTCCCTTTCTCCATACATGTTTTATCTCCCACTTGGTACTAAGGCTAGTCAGGCTGACTCTGATGTATCAAGTCCAGGGATGACTTTAGAGAGACACATCTCAATCCTAAATCCCACTGCTTCAATTTATGGTATCACCAGGAAGCAATAAATAGAAATGTGATGGCATTTCTATTTATATCAGAATACTTTAAACAAAAACCAGCAAACGTAAATAAAAGTGGCTTAAAATAAGAATTATATCATTTTGCATATTAAAAATTGAATGGTGGGTTGGTTCTAAGTTGATTAAGAGATGATCACATACAGTATCAGAAGACAGTAAAGCTCTACCATGTTTTTTCTTTCCCCCCCTCCCCGAGACGGAGTTTCGCTCTTTCGCCCAGGCTAAAGTGCAATGGTGTAATCTCGGTTCACTGCAACCTCTGCCTCCCAGGTTCCCCCAATTCTCTTGCCTCAGATTCCAGAGGAGTTGGTACTACAGACATCTGCCACCATGCCCAGCTAATTTTTTGTATTTTTAGTAGAGACGGGATTTCACTATGTGGCCAGCCTGGTCTCGAACTCCTGACTTCTGGTGATCCACCTGCCTCGGCCTCCCAAAATGCTGGGATTACAGGTGGGAGCAACCGCATCCAGCAGTTCTGTCATTTAAAGAGTAAGAATATTCTACACATAAATCATTAAGAAGACCATCCCTTAAAGAACATTGGCCACATGAGTCATTGCCTATGGCACGACAACATACTTATGCCTAAAATAATCACGTAAGGGGAATGATGTTTACATGATCATCTTAGGACCTGAGAGGCACACAGTTGCCTCTTAAGGACCTGGCCACCTATAGGAGATGGAACACATAGAGTTTTTCTAACAAGGAAGAAGAGGATGGGGGTTAGAGGATGGGTTTGTGGTAGGCAAACAACATTATATTACATAGAATCCTCTCAAGTCCCCCAGTCTAATGAAAATTACTTCATTTAAGATACTATAAAATTGGTACCACAATAACTAAGAACAACGACAACAAAAAAAACCCTGAAACATATAAAAAATATTTTTTCACACTTAAAAAACAGCTATTTTACTTTAAATGTATATGATATGAGGCATTTAAGTGTATAGTCTGATTAAATACATTTAAATGAATCCCTACTATGTTATCTTAGAAAGACATTAAAATAAGGCAACTCTTCCTTTATTGAACTGAAAAGAAAATCCATATTGAAATTTAAAATGAAAGGATTAAAAAAATGTGTTGTAGCTATATGCATGCACAAAAGTAGAGAATGGCATGAACATATTTAGGCCGGGCGCGGTGGCTCAAGCCTGTAATCCCAGCACTTTGGGAGGCCGAGACGGGCGGATCACGAGGTCAGGAGATCGAGACCATCCTGGCTAATATGGTGACACCCCGTCTCTACTAAAAATACAAAAAACTAGCCGGGCGAGGTGGCGGGTGCCTGTAGTCCCAGCTACTTGGGAGGCTGAGGCAGGAGAATGGCGTAAACCCGGGAGGCGGAGCTTGCAGTGAGCTGAGATCCGGCCACTGCACTCCAGCCTGGGTG
>NW_016810766.1:1966597-1980039 GCF_001698545.2 Rhinopithecus bieti | reverse complement strand
AAAAAAAAAAAAAAAAAAAAAAAAAAAAAAACCATTTTTATAGCGACAGTGATTATCACTGAGGTGTAGGATAATTGTGATTTTCAGTTTCTTAATATTTTTTCTGCTTTTTTTATTAAAACAAATTGAACAGTTATTATTTCTCGATTACTCCAAACCACATTTAAAATTTAAAGAGGATGATATTCTTTCAGGACTATCTGAATTAACTACTCCATATTCTGATAAAATTTAATGCTTTAAAAAATTTACATATTTTACATAACATCTACACAATGTAGCTTTCACAGAAGTTATTTTTTTCTGTAATATTTCCCAATAGTTTCTCGTATATTTACTACATATCTCTTTGCCCCCAAAACATTACATTTGTTTTCAGTATTGAGTCTCTTTTTAGGGATAATGTACAGGTATAGATCACCTAGGATGTCTGGCATGACAGGAATCTAGCTTGCCATGTGCGTAGGAAGCCAGAACACATCATATACAAATGAATGACATCTCTTCAGTTGCTATAGGCCTTAAGATGATAATGATGTTAGTTGATGTGTCTTAGAATGACTCTGATGACAACTTATGACATCTTATAATATGAGCAGACATTGTCTTCAGGGGGTGCTTCACATTTTTCTTTTACAAAGTTGTGGTTTTAATTCCATATCTAAGAGAAACATAGTAAAATGGAACTATAATACTCAACCCAAAACAATGAATTATCTGAAACATAGGCTTCATAACTTACATACGACTGAGAAAACCACCACCGTTTTAAAGTTCAGTTGAAAGAGAAAAAGGGAAAAAAAATTGGTATTATCACAGGAACTTTGGGATGTCACTTTTCCAACCAGAAATCTCTGTAGCCAGTGGCATGTTTGCCTGAGTTTTGCTCTGGCCTACTGGGCTTATTCTGCCCACTTAACCTGGCAGGCTGCACTCAGCTTGTGCTACTGGCCTGGACCCATGCCTGCCTAGGGTGAGCCAGGCGCAGAGTGCTGAGGGGTGTGTGAGCAAGCGAGCATGGGGTCCAGCCACTGCACACCACCAGGCATACCAGCTGCTATGGGATAGGCACCTTTAGGCAGCAGCACAGGTGCCAGCTCCCTGTGAGGCTGTGGCTGGACCAGGCATAGTGCAAACAGCTCCTATGGCTGGGATCTACAGCTGGCATTGGAGAACGCAGTTTCTGTGGAAATCCAGAAATTTGGAGATGCCAGGAATGACAAAGCTCCAAAGAGGGTGTCACAGCCCTGGCTCAGGGAGCTCCTAGGTCTGGGCTCCCTGAAGGGCCGCAGCTATTCTCACCTTCTCTCTTCTCTCCTTCCCATCACCCACAATGTAGTGAGCAAGGGATGTGTTTCAGCTCTGCTTGTGTTACAGCTCTTTTATCCCCACCATTTGGAGGGTCCTGAGTTCTTGTCCCATGTTCAGGAAGAATGAGGTACATAGACAAGTGAAGGGTGAGCAAAGCAAAGAGATGCTTTATGGAGTGACAGAACAGCTCAGAGGAGACCCACAGTGGGTAGTTCCTCTCCACAGGCAGGGTGTCCTGATGAATGTTCAGCTCTCAGCAGAGAGGAGACCCACAGTGGGTAGCTCCTCTCCACAGGCAAGGTGTCCTGACAAGTGTTCGGCTTTCAGCAGAGAGGAGACCCACAGTGGGTAGCACCTCTTCACAGGCAGGGTATTCCATCGCCTGCCCAAGTCAGGCTGAGTCCGAGGGTTTTTATGGGCTTCAGAAGAAAGGATTGGTCCATGGGGTGGCCAGAAAAAGCCCCATAAGTTCTCACTCCATTCTGCAGGCAGCCCAGCCCCCAGACCTCAGGCTGTCATTGGCCTGAAGATAGGGTTTCACTGGGGACCATCCCTTTCCACCCAGAAACCTGTCGGCCTCTTGCCACCATTAGCCTACCATCCATGGTGCCCATGGGACACAGGCTGTTCCTGCCAAGGAGTACTTGCAGGCCCACACTGAGCCACCCTCAGCCCCCACTTTTGGCCTTCCGACCATGCTCATTGGCACCCAAAGTCTGGAGGGGGCCAATGCAGCAGGGTGCTGGTATGTCAGTGCTGCCCTGAGTATGTACACACCTAGCTGGGTTGCAATAGCATTCAGGCTTAGCCTAAACTTCACTCCAAAACTGTAGTGAGAAGAGGCCAGGATGGTGGGAGCATGCACTTCTAAGCCTGCAGGAGCAAAGGGTCTTCCCAGGGCCCTAATAATGCAGTAATGCCTCGGTCCACAGCCATGGGTGGGCAGCTACAGCTGTGCCTGGGAGGGCAGGGCTCCTCCTGCACCTGGCCCTCGGAAACACAGAGATGCTTGGGTCTAGAGCCATGGCTGGGAGGCCGCAGCTGCACCCAGGGAGCACAAGACTCCTGTCCTGACGGCTCAGAAGGGAGTGGGGCTTCCATCTGTTCCCAGCTCCTGCCAGCTCCGGGGAGCACAGCCCTGGCCTTGCGTCCCCCACTGTAGCTGGCATCATGGCAGCAGCCACTCCAGATTGGCCACCACTGCCTTCACTATTACAACCTGCTTTCAGAAAGAAGAAATAACACTTAAAAGAGTGAATATAAGTTATTTATTTTCTAGTTTACCATTTTCAATAATAGGCATTTGTTGCCTCTTCCTGCATTGAGAATAGATAAATAAATTAATACTTAATGAATATTACATAAAATTTGAAGTTTTAGTCAAGGAACTTTTAAATATTGATCCCAAATAAGATTAATCATTTTTTTTTGTATTTTATTAGTTTGCTTTATAATTATGAAGTTAAAATACATAAAGTATGAAACCAACATGCATAAAGCATGTTCTGAAAGATATTAAATGAAATACACATAATCTCTACTTTATGTCTTGAACTTCAAAATAAATATAAATCATATTAATATTACATTCATAACACTGTTCTTTCCTTTCATAATTGTTTCCTTTAAAGAGACAAAGTTTCATAAATATTTCTAATAATGAACAATCACACAATAAAATAAAATATTTGTATGAATACCTACTATGTAGTAGACTTCATTATTCACATGTTACTTAGGAGAATGCTCTGATATAAGGCTCTGATTTTCAGTCATTTCAAGAATATAGTTTCCCTTTATTAAGAAGCCATAATTCAACTACAGGATAGCAGTTTTGATTGAAAAGTCAATAATGGAAAGTGATCATTTTATCTTTACTATTTTTAAATGGATCTATACTGTATTATTCACAATAGATTGTATGCATATTAGAAAAATATGAAATATGCGCAAATGTCAGGATATTGACAATGTTTAAAATGTGAAATAAATTTTAAAAACTCAGTCTAAAGCAAATAGGTTAGATACCGTTAGTGAATAAACTCAGAAGGCTACATGTAATATTGTGAGAAACAAGACAAGTTATGTAACCTCTCAAAGCCTTAATATTTACTTATTTGTAATTTTAATTTGTGATTATTTTGAGGTAATAACATATAGGACAACACAACATACAACCCAGTTGAACATAGATATTCAATAAATGATGAGTTACTGAATCTAAGACACATGTGATAATACTTAAAATAGTAAAAGTAAGTTATTTAAAAGGTATAAACAAAACAGGCCTTCTAAAGAAAATTTGACTAAGTGAAGTTTTTAATTTAGATTCTAAGTAAAATAAAACAATTACACAGGCAACCAAGTAAAGTATTCTACATCCAAGCCACACAGTTTCATTTTTGATCAATTGGGTTTAATGTGGAAAGTTACTCAGAAGAAAGACACCACTTAGCACTGTAAAAATCACTTTTCTTCCTTTACACTGGATCACCATCTACTAAGATTATTAATGCATGGTAATCTTTATATCACCATGTCATTATACTTTATTCATAAACAGCTTAGAGTACTCCTGATTAACAGAGACAAAAATAGGAAACCATTTAGTTAGGGAGAATTGGGCTGTACTTCAAAACCCTCTTAATCTCCACATAAACAATATTTTTGGCTTATTATTATTTTGCAAATAAATAATGACTAAATAAAATCTATTCATTTAAAATAGATTTTAAAAGGAATACATGTGAGTATAGTCAGAGAAAGCATGATTAAAATTACATATATGCTTTAAGAAAAAGATTCTGAATCAAAAGATAATTTTCAAAGTAACAATTGTGTAAGCAAATAACTTCATCCTTCTGAGTTTTACTATACTCATGTAAAACAATAGGACTGTAACAGAGCTTCACCTCCTTACATCAAAGTTAACATGGTGTGGGAAACTGTAGAGAGGAAATGTAAATATTTTATAATTATATGGTATCATAACTTCAAAAGAGGTCTCACTGAGGTACACATACACAAAGAAAAACACCAAAAAGCCTCACACATTTTTCAGGAATATCATTCAACTACAGCCTAAAATTTTGGATTCCAGCCTCTATAGCATAGTATTTGGCATTTGGTAAGGTGTGTTCCACAAATTCATTTGAGAGTGTTCCTTGAATATCTTTCTCCTCTGTCCTCCCAATATCCAATCAGTCCATATCCTATGTGTGCTCCTCCTAATCTCTTGTGTATTGGTGTATCCCTTCTTAACCAACTTCACTACAGCTTTAATTTTTTTTTTTTTCTAATCTTCACTTGATTTTCATGACCCTCCATTTCCTCCAGAGTGAAAACCAAACTCCTTAGCATGTACACCAGGCTCTTCATAAGCAGTCTCTACTTTTTGATTAAATTGAGTCTCTGGTGGTTCTAAAATGGGAAACGCAAAATATAAATATCTGAAAGTGAACATGAAAGCTATAATTTCTTTCATTTATGTTTTATAGATATGCATGAAGAAATTAAGTAATTTCCCCAAGGCTGTACGAACAATGAAGACCCTGGGAAAAGAACTAACTTCTCTTTGTTCTCGATTCAAGGTATTCCTGCTTCCTTTTTCTGTAGTAATGGGATAATATAAAGCTGGTTATTAGACATTATGTGGCATTTTTAATCTTTGTAATCTTTTGTATCATAAGACCTGTTTTTTAAATAGCAAATTAGATTATTCATTTAATCAACATGTATTAAAAGACTACCATGTGTCCACTGCTGGGAACAAATATAAATTAGACATGGGACATTCTTTCAAGAACTCAAAACAACAAGGCACAGGAGACGGGCATCTGGACAAGTTATCAGTATATGATAGGTTTAGTGCATCTATGCACAGATGATATGAAAATACATAAGGGTCACTCTTACAGGTTGAATTGTAGTCCCCAAAAAGGTATGTTTAAGAGCTCACCTCCAGGACCTCAGAATATGGTTTACTTAGAAATAAGCTTGTTGTAGATGTAATTAAGATGAGGACATACTGGAATAGGGTAGGCTTTCAATCCAATTTTACCAGTGTCCTTATAAGAAGAGGGAAACTTGGATGGAGATACAGAGACACACAGGGAGAATGCCATATGGTAATAATGATGCAGCTGCAAGTCAAAGAATGCTAAGGATTAATAGCCACAACCAAAAGCTAAGAAGAGGCAAACAATGATTCTTCGCTAGAATCTTCTAAAACAGTATCTTGCTGATACCTTAGCAATTCTAGTCGCTAGGACTGACAGAGTAAATTTCTGTTGTTATAAGCCACCCTGTTTGTGGTACTTTGTTACAACAGCGCTAGGAAACCAACACAGGTGCCTAATCTGGGCAGAGTAAGGGCCTTCAGGGCAGGTTTCCTGAAGGAGTAGACTCCAGAATTGATTGCTATGGGACAAGTGTCAATCAGCTTGATGAAATGAATGAAGGCAGAAAAGGCATGGCAGGCAGATAAAAAGAGAAAGGGAATTGACACAGGGTGGTAACGTAGTGATCTGGAGGTCACTGGTGCTCTTAGATTATAAGGCACAGGTTGAGAAGAGAAAAGGTTGAAAGGTAAGTGAGGCTCAAATATAGAGATTTTACACAACATGTTAGTAACTAATAGTTGCTAACACACGTTGATCACTTTCACTGTGTCCAACACTGTACAATGTGTTTTCCTTATCTTGTGTAATCTTCACAATGACTCTACTGGGGCCATTTAAGTGAAAAGAACTAAGGCTTAGAGAAATTACGTTATTTATGTAAAGGTTATCCAGCTAATAATTATATGAGCCTGGACTGATATAGCTGATTATATGGAATCATAGAAAATGTTATAAGCAAGGAACAATATGGTCTCACTGCTTTTGATCCAGGTAAGTCTGTCATTTTTGTAGAAAATGAATCGGTACAGTACAGGCATAAGGATCTCATAATGGATATGGAAAAAATAAGTAAACTCAAGAATTCTTTAAGGTGGAAAATTGGCAAGTCTTAATAATTAGTTGAAATGTCAGGAGTTAAAAGGAGCAAGGAAAGAAGGTGGAATCCAGCTTTGGAATATGAATGGATGGTGGTGCAAACTACGAAGAAAAATAATACAAAAAGAAGCATAAATTATGGTGGACTGACTTTAGGAAAATAACAAATGAATTACTGGTTGTGTGTTGATTTGCATGCAGTAAGAGCACTGAATTGCTGCTACCAAACCTCCAGTGTCTTTCATCAAGCACTTGATCCTCTGCAATACCATGCTAGAATGTGCCATGGCGGCAGATAGAAGCACTCCTCTCTCTTCCTCTCCAATGTTTATTGCTGATCCTAAGATATTTAGTCTAAATCTCAATTTCTGATGTCAAAAGGAATAACTTGGGCATTCATTTGGTTTTCTAACAGATATGTCTGAAATGTTTAGCCCTTTCCAATGCGATATGCATACGTTTACAAAATTTGAATGTTTCATTGTTGTTTGCTTTTTCCTCCAAAGCAAGGGGACATTTTCAAAATTATTCAGAAGGCCTTGATTTTCTCAGAAATATAATTTGAGAAATGGTTCAGGTAACTGTAGTTGGTTAAGTTGTATTAAAATGACAACTTTGTTTGCTGGCTCTTGGTGTTAAATCAGAATTTTTATGCCACATTAAAAAAAAAAAGAAAAAAAAAAAAAAAAACAACTGAATCTATAGAGAGAACAATACCTATGTGAATACAATTCCCATACTCTCAGATATTGATCTGAGTTACCATGGATTGGCAACATATTTTGAACATGTGAAATGATAAACAAACATTTATTTACTGAAGGCATATATAATATGTCTGCAGATTGTGGCTCTTGGAGGATATGAAGTTTGAGTGTGCTGCAGGGATGACAGACAGTCCCTTTAGGTATGGAAGAAAGTGGCTGTTTCCTTCTGCAGAATTCCCCATAGTCTAATTATAGAGTAATACCTGCGTCAGTTGAAGGGAAAGCCCCTCTTATGGCTTCTCAGTTGGAAGCAAGTTATACAAAAGGATGGGAAAATGGAGAACTCTAAATAAAAGTGAAGTACAAGCACAAGAGCAGAGAGGGGAAAACACATGTTTTTTATCGGCTACTGTATTTCAAGCATTTTAATCCATTTGATAAATAAACACATGTTTGCAAATAAAAAGTGTCAAAAGAATAGACATTTGGCAAGAGTGTGCAAACTGAAGGATGTGTTTGCTGCTTTTGCAAGGGGAAAAGAATACTGGGAGACTGCCATTAAGAGAATACCAACTTAGAAATGCAACAGAAGTTTAGCAGAGAGAGAAAATAGCAACAGAGAAAAATTAAGCAGCTGAAATGTCCAAATGGATATCTAAAATGTTTAAATGGACAACTAGCAAGCATGATGGTATATGCTGAGTGAAAATACGGTTAAAGCTAGAAAATTCATCGTTTTATTATAACTCCCTAAATCCTACATCGGATTTCCTTTCTGTCAGTAGTGACCCAGTCTCAGAATGTAGCATACAACTGCTACACCTCAACTTGCCAGAATTTACACAAATCTTTTGTAAAAAACAAAACAAACTAAAACCTTTTGCATACCTTTCAAATACCTTTAGAAAAATCTTTTCTTGGTTTTCATTTTACCCAGGAACCAAATAACTCCCCTATATAGTCAATTTTTACCTGTGGTTTTAAAGTTTGGATTCCAAAACTAAGGAATATTGGTCTCAATAGATATTTGCCCTAATCTTCAAGGACTTCTTGAGGCCATTGCATGCAACAATGAACAAAAGCATCGCAGAATGTGGCTTTTGTATATTTCAACTAAAAGAAAGTACCCTTATTGCACTTTTCTTTTTCACTCAACAAATAGTCACATACAAGTTTAGCTTCATATAGAAATCATAATCTGAGTCATACTAATTTTTTAAAGACATTTTAAGGTCGTGTATTACAGTCATACATATAAGTGATAGTACCGAAAGGTAACATTAAGGAACATTCATAAAATATGTGTTCTTGTCTACTGAAAGACGAAAAGTACACCTCACTAGAAGATTGTCCTTTTGTTTTATTGCCCGTTTGGCAACAAAATAAGCATCTAATGCTTTACTTCAACATCAAAAACCTGTGATTAAGAAAATGCATTGCAAGCCACTGGGGAAAACATAACAGAGAAAACATAATGAAGTCAGCCACCAATCCTGAATTTCAGCATTGACAAGGAAACAGGTATTTTTCTTTATAATATCAGTGAGTAACCACATTCCCAATATATAGAATATCAGGAATTAAAAAAAAAATATGTTTTTACTCAAAATTTAAAGATACATTCTGTTTCATTTGAATTAAATTCAAGTTAACTGTACACTTAGGGTTCCATAAGAACTAAAATAAATCTTACTTGGGAACTTCATTCATGTGAAAGTATAGTTTGCCATTTTATATCACAATTTTCCATAGCACTCAGCAGATGGAAATCACTGATTAGAAAACTTTTTGAATGGATCTATCACTTAAGAGAAAAATGACAACCTTCTTGCTACTGACCACAATCCCAGCTTTGAGTCAAAATGCTAAACAATAAAGACGGACAGTTACGTAAAAACAACTCAAACTTTAGGTTAAAGTTTTCCAAGTGTAAGTGTATTTCTATCTTTTTCAAAGTGTATTTTTTACTTTTAATTTAATTTAATTTATTATAGTTAATACTGATGATTGATGGGTAAGCATGATAAAACATATTACTATTAAAGAAAATAATAAATAATTTGCTAGTGAAAATTTATATATATACTTTTGCTCTTATTAAAGTGCTTTTGAATGTATAATTTTCAAATTGCATCACAGAGGTAGAGAGGCAGGCTTGTATCCATTAAAAATATTCTCTTAGAAAGTAGGCACTCTTGAAGATGAATCCTTAGTCACTTGTCAGCTATTACAGCTTATACAAGCTCCTTAACCTCGTCTAGCCTTCAAATTCGTATATGTAGTGGAGATCGTAATTGTACCCACACTTGACAGAGTTGCTGTATGAACCCTATAAAAGCAAGTCATACAGTATGTGTGAGTACACTGCTGGCCACAAAGAAGACAATATTATTATATTTTAATACAGCTGATAGTAAGAGTCACACATAAAATGATAATAATGAAAAGACAACTCATTTAGAAAAGTCATAAGTCTTAGATAATTATTTCCTCAAAACACTGTTTCCTCTTCATTTCTTTCTATAGACTTACATACATGAGTTAAAGTTTCTTTTTTTGTTTTCTTTCTTTTTTTTTTTTTTCTTTTGAGATGGAGTCTTGCTCTGTTGCCCAAACTGGAGTGCAGTAGTGAGATCTCGACTCACTGCAACCTCTCCCACCTGAGTTCAAGTGATTCTCCTGCCTCAGCCTCCCAAGTAACTGGATTACAGGTGCCCACCACCACGCCTGGCTAATTTTTGTATTTTTAGTAGAGACAGGGTTTCACCATCTTGGCCGGACTGGTCTTGAACTCCTGACCTTCTGATCTGCCCACCTTGGCCTCCAAAAGTGCTGGGATTACAGGCGTGAACCGCTGTACCTGACCTAGTTTCTTTAAAAGTAGGCTCAGGTATTATTACTATATAATACAAATTTCATAATTATTTTATTTTAGAAAATAATAGAACATAAAATGGAATAGAATTCTAAAAGTACATAGGTGTTAAAATCCTTTTAATATTTAATTTAAAGCCAGTACATCCATACAGCATATTAACAATTTTATATATTCATCTGGAAATGCTTAAAATCATCCCATAGATAATGAGTAAAAAGAATAAAATTTAATATTTAAATCATGCTATATTTGTATGCATATCTAAATGTGATATGAAATTTTGTAGAATTTTAATGCTAAGAAAAAAACTCAAAATTTTAAATAAAAAAGCCACATTCAATACAAATGATGATATTTCCATTATCAGGGATATTACAAAACCAAAATATTTGTTGGATGCTTCAAATTTCTGAATTAACTAACTACCAGTAGGTACTTAATATGAGAAATTCAAAATTTTACCAAAAAATTAGAGTTAGTATAATCCTCTCCTGTAGAATACTTTCCCCATGTATGTTGCCTAAGACAAAAGTTACATTCTTTTTAGCCCAAAATATCTAAAAAAAATCACTGGAGGAAATCATAAATATATGGAACTAGTATAGTATTGAAGTTTCTTGAGAACAACAGCTTTTAGGCTAATTGAATGCAGCAACATCTATTTGCTCACCTAGTATTTACTCCTATAAGAACACATGAGTTTTTCTCTGGAAAGTCATTTATTCATATTCTCAATCTGCGCCGGTACGTGAACCATGTGTGCCCCTTCATGTCCCTCGTCACAGTGATTGATTTAGGAATAGGCATGCAATCCAAGAGAGGTGAATGATATCCAAATCTGGAGTTTTTGCTAAAAACAGTGGAAAAAGGTTTGCTGGTTATCTTAAAACTCTGCTTGAAAGCTTAACCAAATAAGTCTGGTGGTGCTGATGGACAATATGTGCACCTAAAAATAAAGCCCAATACAAAGGACAACAGAAGTGGAGGGAGACAGATTGTCTGATTACATCGCTTGGGCACCTAGATGAAGAGATACCCAAAGCTAGTTAAACCTTGGACTTTTTCATTAAAAGAGTAATTTCCTTCTCTCTAAGGCATTTTTAGTTAGGACTGAATTCCTTGCAACTGAGAGTCCTGAATAGTTTTGGTTCCTTCCAGCCAAACTCCATTTTGTCTTGGGTGTACAACGCATACATTTTAGCTCAGGCTGCCATAACAAAATATTAGAGACAGGGAAGCTTAAATAACATAAATTTGTTTCTTACAGTTCTGAAAGCTACAAGTCCCACCGCAAGGCCCAGCAGGCTTGGTTTCTGGTGAGGGCTCTCTACCTGGCTTGCAAACAGTTGCCCTCTTTCTATATTCTCACATGGCTCTGTGTGTCTGTGTGTGTGTGTGTGTGTGTGTGTGTGTGTGTGTGTATGTGTGTGTGTGAGAGAGAGAAAGAGACAGACAGACTTTCTCTTTCTCTTCTTAAAAGACCACTAATTCTATTGTATTAGAACCCTGCCCTTATGACCTAATTTAACCTTAAATAAGTTGATTAAACTTACTCATTTCACCCAAAACAGTTGCATTGGGGTTTAGTGTTTCAACATATCAATTTGGCCGGGGGAGGGGGGGTGGGGGGCGCAGTCATTACTCAGTGCATAGCATCATGGATTGATTTATATTATCAATGACCCTCCCACTGGATTGTGAACATTATTCACTTCTGTATCACTAGTACTTAACACATTTTTCTGCCTACAGCAAATGCTCAGTAATTGATTAAAGCATTAATTATTCTATTAATAGCAGTTCTATGAAACCTATTCTTACAGGGGAAAAAGTAGTTATAATTATGACAGAAATATAAATGTTGTAGGTCAGGGAAGCATACATGGGGATAATCTTAGGTGAGCTTACAGGTGTCCAGATACTTGTCTACAAAATGATTTTTTAAATATACATCATAATGTGGCTGATGATGTATGTATAGCACGTATTTATTAATATTTCAGAAGTCAGCATGAGTTTTTGTTAAAAGTTCCGATAGTAAATATTTTAGGTCAGGTAGGAGAGATGGGTTCTATCATAATTATTCAACTCTGTCAATCTCTGTAGCAAGAAAGCAGTAAACACATAAAGTGTGTTGAAACAGGCTTAGTTTATAATGATGGCGATTGCTTGCTGACCTCTGCTTTATTTAATCAATCAATCCAAAGAACCTTTCATGTTGGTTTCAACAATAATATGTATCTTTAATCTTCAGACTGAGTAAAAAAATAAGTAAAAGTAATATTAAAATTCTATAATTAAAAATTCTATGAAATAATATGAAAAATTTCCCTATTTTAATTATAAAGCTTTGCACTCCATGCATCATCTTGGTATCTTTAATAAACCTCCTGATATTCTGATGAAGTTATCTACACTATAGGCCACTCTTTGAATACTTGCCAAAATATAGAAAATAAGCTATGTTTTCTCTTACACATTTTTTCCAGTTCTTTTATAGGGTATTAAGTACATTCCGTTTTAATATACACATGGAAACTATGTCAGAAAATATTGTTAAAATGAATACTTAATCCAATTCTTCATTTTGGCTTAATAAATTTTTTCTTTATTTAATACAAATTGTGTTTTTAAACATTATTAAAGTGACCTTAAAAAGTTATTTATTTTGGGCCAGGTCCAGTGGCTCACACCTGTAATCCAAGCACTTTGGGAGGCGAAGTGGGCAGATCACGAGGTCAGCAGATTGGGATCATCCTGGCCAATATGGTGAAACCCCGTCTCTACTAAAGTACAAAAAAAATAAAAAATAAAAAATAAACAATTAGCCGGGCTGGTGGCATGAGCCTGTAGTCCCAGCTAATCAGGAAGTTGAGGCAAGGGAATCACTTGAACCCAGGAGGTGGAGGTTGCAGTGAGCCGAGATCGATCCACTGCACTCCAGCTTGGTGACAGAGTGAGACTCCATCTCAAAAAAAAAAAAAAAAAAAAAAAAAAAAAAAAAAAAAAAAAAGTTATGAATTTTGAAAACATTACTCAATAATATTTTAAGCCCTCCCCCAAACAAATACAAGTCTATAAGGAGTTTTGATTCCAAATTGCAGAAGCATTATCACTTTGGATATATTTTCAAAACTAAGGATGCTGATAAGGCTATTGCAATTACAAGTGCTTTCATAAAGCAATTAATGGTACAGGAATTTTGGTAATCTAGTAATTGTTGATTTAGGAAATAATATACGTATATTTAGTGATATTTTATGATTTAGGAATCAGAATAAACATAAAGGATTATATTTATGGTGTACCTTTATTAGCTTTTCTTATTCCATCTGTGCTATTAGGAGATTACAATTATTCTTGCAATATGATCCCCAAAATAGAGTAACTTCTAATTTCTAATGGACAATTAACAATTGATTACGATTTCTATCCTTTTCTCATATAGAAAATGCCTCCATAAGCTAGAACTTTTCTTCCTAACATTTTTAAACTGTCAAGTAAATAGAAAAATATTTAATTTTCCCTCAAGAATCATAAGAACTGAGG
>NW_016810766.1:1963657-1966170 GCF_001698545.2 Rhinopithecus bieti | reverse complement strand
AGCTCACTCCTGCTTCATTTATATCTAGAAACCATATTCACTTTCATTAGTTTCATAATTATTTCAATTTTAATTTTTATGTGCTATAGTTAAGGTGAAGTATGCACTCTAATCACAACCTTGCAGTTGGAAAGCCAAGTTGTCCTCCGTTTATAAAGATCTCTGTCAAATTATTACTATTTACTCCTTTAGCTTACTTGATAGTCAATTTTACGACAAAGAATCTCACAATTCCCCACCCTCAACAAATAGAAAAGAAAAGAACCCAGAAAATATATTTAAAGAAAATAAACAATAGCACCACCACAAAAGGTAGGATTCAAAGCTCTTTAATATTGTGAGGGAAAACGTTAAAAAGTAAAATTTACTATTTAAGTTTTCACAACATGTCATTATAAAAAATACGGAGAAACCTCAGCCAAGATAAGGGCACAGGGTTAATAATATAACTGCATATTGAAACTGATAAAAATATTTAGGAGCATTGTAATATGCTTTTACTCATTGCTTCTCATGTCACTTAAGATGTATTTCTTTTACTGCTTACTTTTTAAAAAGTAATACAATAAGTATTGTGAGAGAATTAATCACAGTCTAATTTTGATTGTAGTTTCTAAAATAGGACTTTATTTTATTAAAATGGTATTTTATTTTACAAAAAAATTATCTTGCTTAATAAAAGTACATTATACATCCTTATAATATAGGATGACATGTAAAACATCTACTCTTGTTCAAGACAAAGATTAAATACCATTATTTCTCTCAGCAGATTTAGTTGCCCTAAAATGTTCTTCCACTTTCTCACAGTTACTGGTTGCAGTATTCTTCTAAAAGAGCAGGAAACAGCCAGACAGCAAACTGCAGCTTTAATCCACTTGCCCATCCTGAAAAATGTCACAGGAAAGTCTAGGCAAGACTGAGTCAGTAAATCTTTGTCACTTCTGCCAGAACAAAAATCACAATTCCCTTCTAAAATATGAAGGGTCACTATAACAAAAAAGCAAACTGGGTTGTTACTCAAGTTCATATTATACACACACACATTTTTGCAGGTCAATATTTTGTAGAGGTAATAACTGATACAGAAAATGTACCATGTCTGTTGGTTCTGGTCCTTATTATGCTGACTAGTTGAACAATATTAAGATTGACACTTTTATTTTACTACCTACAAAAGAGACTGGAGTCTCTCTAAACATTCATTTTAAACAAACAAGGATGCAAAATGATAAGACATCCAATTATTAAATTTAGCCCAAAGGAGGTTTTGTGTTTTGCTCCATGTTATAAAAGTATTAATTACTAAAATAAAGAGAATGATAAAAGGCTAAACTCTTCTACAAAGTATATAAACTATAAATCCAGCAAAAGTAGTAAAGAATCTCCAGAAAATAAATAAAATACAAAAGAGCAAAGTTCCACTTACAAATCTATGAAGAACTGAAGGCACATAAGCAATAGACAAACAGATTCTGAGAATTAAAAAAGACCTACAGCCTTAAACCTTTAATTTGGCAAATTTAGATGTTGCTGCTATTAAGAATGAATTAATTATAAACCTACATCTTATTAATATAATACCAAATCCTAGAGGCATACATATCTGGTTATCATATCTTAAAAAATTATAAACTTGATTTTTTTAAATTGGCAAATAAGTGATGTTACATCCATATGTAACTACTAAGAGGCATGACGTGCTAGTAAACTACATTTACTAGCATGCATTTCCAAAATACAATTTAACTGCAAATATCTAGTTACAGATCAGTAGATAAAGATCTCATTTTCTTATATATAGTAAATGTAAGTGGCATTAAAACATGACTGTTAAAAGTGGCTACTTTTAGGAATTAGATCTGGAGTTGTTGGGAAACATAATTTAAAGAAAAATTGAAAAATAAGAAAGATAGTATAGAAAATACTGAAAAGCCATAGCTTGGAAGTCATGGAAAACTGTTCTTATCATGTCCCTAACAGTTTTAAAACTATATATAAGAATGACCACATCCATTAGGCCTCAATTTCTTCATCAATAAAATCAGAACAATATCCAGATGAGTAGTTTAAATGAGAAGTAATTGAAATGATACATGTAAGGTGCTTAACAGTGTCTGGCACACAGCAGCTACTGAAAGAATGTCGGTTCTCTCATTTTTCTCCCTGTTCATTAGTGAAAGGCAACGATGTTTTATATTCTAGACTGTTCTTTCTCCTCTAGTTAGAGAATAGAAGCACAGCTTATTAAAATTTAGTTTCACAGACTTAAAAGGGGATTACTCAGCACAGAAAAGGCTATTAAAATCTTAAAAAAAAAAACCCGAAAACAAAAAAAAAATTCTAATGCAAATTAATCTGTGACTGATAAGAATGACAATAGAGATAAATCCTGAACTTGATTACTTAGTGACCTGGAAAGGAATGTGCCTCATTTCAACATAGCCTAGCAGAAAATCACTCATTAAGGGTTGTCTTCAACTTCAAGAAAAAAAAAAAAAAAAAAAAAAAAA
>NW_016810766.1:1955333-1961452 GCF_001698545.2 Rhinopithecus bieti | reverse complement strand
AAGGAAAAGCAGATTTCATTCCCTAACTCTTAAAAGCTACTCACTAGAATCCTGGATTAAGTATGAAAGATTTCTTATTTTACATATTTTATTTCCATTCTATTTTTTTTTAAGGTGGCATAAGATCTGGAATACTTAAAAGTCAAATAGCATACAGCATATTCAAAGAGTATACAGGGTGTGCACAGTGTCTTCTATCCCTTCACCTGGTTTTGGTACAACTGATCAGCTCATATAGAATTGAAATAATAACAGCCATTATTTAAATACATGTCAGTTCAATGGAATCTCTCTGAAAGAATCATTATAAGAAATAGGAAATGAAACATATACATTTTATAGGAATATATTGTGTATGGTTATAGATAATATGTCTTCCCACAGAATAGAAAAGCTATGGACCATAAAAATTTACTTGACGATTATTTTGCTTTGGAGAAAGCTTACAAGCTTCCTTTTAAATATAGTAATATCCAATACCTGAGAGGCCATGAAAGAAAGAAAACATATGGTAGAAAACTGGTGGAAAGAAAATAAAAGGCTATTAACAAATGCATGTTTTCTATTTATATAATTTCTTACACAACTTTTACTCATATATAACAAAAGTGAATTGCAGTGTGAAAAGTCTATTGTTAAGTTTTGCATTCTTATTGATAATTTCAGTAGAGTATAATTACTGTATCAATGTAAAACACTGGAATATAAAATAAATTTATATCAGCTCTTATGAGAATTTTATCTTTTAAATGCTGTACTCATAATCCTCCAAAAATTTGAATGGCACACCTACCATGAAAAGGCTAACATCAAAAGAAAATACTTTTCTCCTCACATATAAGCCATCAGTGAGACTTCAATGCAGCATAAAGTCATGATTGTATACTGTTGTCTGCAAATATGTGAAAAAACAAGTACTCAGATGTGGGTACAAATCGTAGTTCCACTGTCTTTATAAGATAATAAAACTCAATTAATTTTAATTTTTTCATCTGTAAATTCAAAGTGATGAAATCAAAGTTTTTAGGCAATTTTAAAAGTTAAATCAGAGAATGACCGTAGAGTGATTTAGAGAATAAGCACTCAATAGTTACTATTTTTACTGTTATTCAAAAATAAATGTTAAGAAAGATGTTGTGTATCACACACATATACATATATATACACACATATGCACACATATGTGAAAAGAAATAAAGGATAAAAAGAAATAAAATTTACGACAGTACCATTGGTCAGATAAGAAAATAAGCATACGAAAGGACAAAGGAAAAGGATGTCATAAACTGAATATTTAACAGTAAGAAAGAATGCATTTAAGTGTCTGTGATCAACTAGTAAAAGGTGGTAATAAAATTCAAAGTATTATTATGAGACTAAACATATAATTCCTGTATTCACTCATTTCAATGTCTAAAGGGGATTAAAGTAATTTTAGTAAAGAATAGCATTTATCTTTATTTACTACATAACAAGCACCGTGCCAAGAAGGCATCAAACCATGTAAACATGAAAAATTAATCATCAAAATAACCATGTGAGATTGGTATTATTCTTATTCCTATTTTTAAATAAAAAAAAAATGGGTGAAATAAGGTTAGCAGGAACTTTATTTGAAGCCAAATTTATCTGACTCTATCCTTTAATGATCACAGTATTCTGTCTTCTTCTCAATAATACTCAGGAAATATAAACTGTTTAAGTGGAAACAATATATAGTGATCAAAAATGTATTTTGAAAGAGCTCATACAAAACTTTGAAAAATGTATCATTGAACCCAACAAACTGAGTATTAGAACAATATTAAGCAGAACCTTGTTCGCTCAAATTCTGGTTAATTCACAAAGGACAATAAGCTTATCCTAGAAAAAGTATTTTTGTTAATAAAACAAAACAAAAGAGCCCATCTGAGTAGCACTCAAGAATAACAGTGAAATCTGCTGACTACCACATGTAAGGAACTAAATTTTGTCCCATTTCTAAGTACTGTCAGGTGGAAGTCAATAGAGTTTTCTTAATAAAAAGTGTTACATGCAAACAAAAATTCCTATTGATTGTCTAATACATGTCATGTCCTGAACCAGGAATCACTGGTCATCACATAAATGAATAAAACATAGTTCTCACCATCACAGAATTATTCCACAGAGAAGAGACAGATATGGATAAATAAATCAAAAGGCTTATGATAATGTGTCACAACTACAAGATCATATAGTGGGAAAATGGAGCAAAGAAGGGTTTGCTCTCAAAATCCCACATAATGGAACTGTTGGTCTTAAGAAGGCAACTGAAGCTAAATATGTAAACAGGGATCTTTGGGGCAACATGAACCTTTTTATTTAACACCACAGAGGGCAGATGTCTCTGGTGAATCTTGTCTGAGGGAGAACGATCTGTTCTGTAACTAATTCTCACAAAACACCTGTTACAAACCTGGTGTTTGTAACTAATTCCTCTTTTTTGCATTTTTTTTTTCTATCCAAAATGAAAACACACTCTATTATTTCCTCTTGCCATATTCTACTTGTTTAACAGCTTTGGTTTGTGGCAGCAGCATGATCTGATAACTTGGTCACAGCAGTTTAAATGATTCTAAGTAGTCAGGCTGCTGAAAGTAAAACGAAGTGTTAACTATTCTGGTCACTTCTTGCAGAGGGAGGTAAGAATATTATACTCTTAACTGCTCCCCAGGTTCCAGCTGTCAGCAGGAAAGTCAGAAGTAATTTATTCAGACAATTCCATTCTCCTTTAATTTTAGAGTGTGGGTACTAGTTAACCTCTATGAAATATAGACAGTCTCAATTGTTTGTCCATGTAACTTGTAACATGAAAGACTAAGTAGAAATCTAGATACCAAATTCATTAGAAAAGATGGCCAGTATTAATTAGAATTTAATATGGGCTATATGACTGAAGTTGAAAAATTATACTGATGAACACATACTTCTGAAGTATAAAATGTGAATTAATTTTCCTTAATTTAACTCACTACTGAGACTACAATTTAAAACCCTGTTTAATGAAATGTTATAACCTCTCTATTTCAGTATATGGTTGCTTCAGTAAAGTCTTCAGCAGAAAGTATATTTTATTAATTGAGTTAAATAAATTCTCCTAATGAGTCAGTATTATTTTGGATAATAAACCTATTTTCCAGAGGGATTTTGATTTATATTCACCCTTTCCTATGTCTGCAAGTGTAACTGTTGAAATTTCCTTTCTATGTTAAAAGTGTACAGTATAGGTTTTGATAACCAATTTCAGAATAGGGCAGTAATAATGCTCAATCCTATTTTGGGAGATAGTTATTCTAATTTTTCAAATTTTGCCTATGATTATTTTATTTTTATAGGTATGTCATTTATTCATATACTACATTAAACATCATCCCAAACTCGTATCTTACACCTAAGAGAGTTACAAAGACCAAAGGCCTCAAAAACTTTACATCTTTTAATAGTCATCACAATACACCTAACATCCATGAGGCAGTGGGGTAATGGGGACTGGAAGACAAATATGGCTTAAAAATGGGTTTTCTATTTTAGAGTCCAAAGCCACTTTGAATTGTCACTTCTTCCATTTCTAAATCTATTATATTCACATAGGAAATAACCTCACTATTGTCTTTGGTTTTCTGGCTTCTTTCAGCAACCAGGTTTTGTTGACGTGGGAGTACAGTCTGACTGGCTTAGGAAATGTGGTCAGTACAAGAGGCCACGGAGCCTTACACCACATAATGTTAAAAAAGAACTACTTCACATATATGAGGCACGGGACCACTCAAATTAAGTGAAAAGCAGGAGGAACTCAATTTACGTATAATTGAGTTTTTAATAGAAGAAATTCACTGAAGTGAGTCAGAGCCAAAATATCGTCATTTCAGATTTGCTTTAACCACTGAACGCATCACCAATTCTGGATAAACATATGATCAACATTATCCCTCTACAGGGGAGGGATAATTATACTGAGCCTTTCCTGTTTAACTTAAGAGTAATTTTGAAGCCTAAATAAAACACTATTTCTGTAGAATATTTTGTAAACTGGAAGTCAGTGTATAAACATTACTGCTAAATATTTGTAGTAGTAGTAACATAACAGGAGATTAAATCATGGTGTACAGTGGTTAGTAAAGATAAACTTTACTATAATTTAGAAAGTGGACTGTATGCCAGAATAAGTAAATGTTTCTTTTTTTATTGCAAATTACATACCAAAAACAAAGTGATTTTAAATGCTTTTTGGTCAGTTTTGATAAATGCCTAGATTCACTTAGCCCACACCACTATGAAGTTTAGGATATCCTACTACCCCAGTGTCTTCATACTCTCTTTCACTGAACCCCCACTCAACTCATCTGATTTCTATGATCAAGAAATTATACAGTATTAAATTCATGGTGCCTGGCTTCTTTCATTCGACATTACGTTTCTGGGAGTCATTCATTTTGTGGTATACATCACTAGTTTGTCCCTTTCTATTGGCGAAAAATCTTCTATTGTAGGAATATGCCAGTTTGTTTATCCATTCTCCTATGGATGAACATCTAAGCTACTTCTTGATTTTGACTATTATCAACAAAGCTACTATGAATATTCATATCCAAGTGTTTTGTGGACGAAGGTTTTCATTTCTTAGGATTCCAATTATGGGGCCACAAAGTTGATATGTATTAATTTTTATGAGAAACTGACAAACAGTTATTATCCAGTCTGTCTATTAGTTGGGATGTTTACATTCAATGCAATTATTGTAATGTTTGGATTTAGGTCTACTATCCAGGTATTTGAATTCATCTCATCTAAACTGTATTTTGTTTCTTTGTTCCTTCTTTCTGCCTTGTTATGGAAATAGATGATTCTACTATTTTTAGTATTCCATTTTATCTTTCCTATTGATTTTTTTGGGGAGTGGGGGAATGGAGTCTCACTCTGTCACCCAGGCTGGAATGCAGTGGCATGATCTTGGCTCACTGCAACCTCCACCTGCCAGGTTCAAGTGATTCTTGTGCCTCAGCCTCACGAGTAGCTGGAATTACAGGCGGGCCACCATACCTGAATAATTTTTGTATTTTTGCAGAGACGGGATTTTGCCATGTTTGCCAGGCTGGTCTCAAACTCCTAACCTCCAGTGATCTGCCCGCCTTGGCCTCTCAAAGTGCTGGGATTACAGGCATGAGTCACCACGCCAGGCCTCTATTGACTTTTTAATTATGCCCATATTAGTTTCCTAGAGCTGCTGTAATGCAGTACCACAAACTATGTGGCTAAAGCAACAGCAATTTATCATGTCTACTAGTTTCTGGTGATTTGTTGGCAATCTCTGGCATTGCTTGGCTTCTGATGCATGAGCCTGGTCTCCACCTTCATTTCCACATGGTTTTCTACCTATATGTGTATGCATGCCTGTGTTCAAATTTCCCCTATTTATTAAAAGGACACAAGTCATACTGGATTTGAAGTCCACTCTACTCTAATATGACCTTATCTTAACTAATTACATCTTTGGTGACCCTGCTTTCTAATAAGATCATGTTCTGAGGTACTGGGGGTTAGAAACTTAACATTTGAGTTTGGGGAGGAGGGGCTCAGTTCAACCTGTAACAGTGGCTCTCTGTGTTGGTCTTAGTTTTTGGTCATAATATTGTTATGTGTACCTTTAACATATATCACAGTCTACTTTCAAAAAATAGTCCACTAGTTAATGGCAAACCTAAGAACCTTACAATAGTATACCTTTAGTTATCACCCTCCCATCCTTTGTGTTCTTATTGTTACGTTTTACTTTTATATATGCCATAAACACATTATATTGTTATTATTTTTCCTTAAGTCAGACAAACGTGTTTAATGAAATTAAAAATATATGTATATTATATAAAAATATTTATGTATATACATCCTATATGCATTTGCCTATGTATATTCCTACATAAATATATATTCTTACACATATACATACTATATTCCCATTTATATAAATGAAAATTTCTTTATATTTATTTACATATGATTCTCTGAAATGTTCTTCAACTCAAAGATCACTACATACATATCTGGTATCATTTCTTTTTAGCCTAAAAAACATTTTAAAGGCATTTCTGTTGTAGAAG
>NW_016810766.1:1948216-1952444 GCF_001698545.2 Rhinopithecus bieti | reverse complement strand
CTGTTGTAGAAGAGCTTTAGAGAAAAATTTAGCTTTTAAATTTTGGAAAGTATCTCCATTTCATCTTCTTTTAAAAAAATTTTGGTGGAGTATTAACTTTAGGTTGACAGTTTTTTTCTTTCAGAACTTCAAAGACGTTATTCCATTATTTCCTGGCTTCCACTGCATCTGATGAGAAACTAGCCCACATATTGTCCACTATTTCAAATAAACCCCTTGATAAATTTATTATAGGAATTTTAAAATCCCTTACTGATAATTGCATCATTTGAGGTATTGATTCTTTCTTCCTCTCTTGGCAAAAGATTATATTTTACTGCTTTTTTGTGTATTGTAATTTTTTTAGGGAATGTGAGCATTGTGTATAAAAAAATAAGGACTGAGGGAACATTCGAACACAGCAAAAAGTACATCATTTGTCAGACAGGTTGTCAGTACAGTCCAATGAGTTAGTCTAGTGTGTAGTTTCGATAGAGGTTAGGAGGTGAATTGTATCCCCTTTTGCCCAAATTCATAGGTTGAAGTTCTAACTCCCAGATCCTCAGAACCTGTCTATGTTTGTAGATAAGGTCTTTTAAGAGGTAAAGTTAAATGAGGCCACTAAGGTGTCAATAACTGAGACTTGTACATAGTGCAGCAGTGATACACAAATATGGTAGGTCCTGGTCCAACATGATTGGTGTCCTTTGAAGAAGAAGTTAGGACACATATACACACAGAAGGAAAGACAATGTGAAGACACAAGGAGAAGATGGCAATCTACAAGCCAAGGAAAGAGATTTCAGGAAAAAAATAATCCCTGCCGTCAACTTGATCTTGGACTTCCAGTCTCCAAAATCGTAAGAAAAAAATTTTATTTAAGCAACCCAGTCTGCGGTTCTTGGTTATGGCAGCCCTAGGAAACTCATACAGTGGGTCTGAGCTTTGTTGTTTTAAGCAAATTCAGTTCACCATGGGCTTCAATTTTGAGGTCAAAATCAGAACCTTCTCTGCAGCAGGACTTAAGATTCTCAGTGCCTAAAGGTATTTTTCTTAGTTCTTGTGTGCTGTCCTCAGATGCATGAGAGGTGTACCTCAACTCTCTTTTGCCTGTCCCAGTGGTACAGGGCCTTTTCCTGGTACTTTTGCAAGGTCCAAAACACCTGTGGGATTTCTCTGAGTTCTTATTTCTACCATCAATGCACTGCAATTGTGAGGTAGAATACTTCTCTCTTAACTCTTCTCTCCCTCCCCGAATGTAAGACACGTATTGGGTCACTCAATGGAGAGTACCTCAGCTCCCTCCATTGCTCTCAGGCTTTAGCAATCTGCAAGTGAAGTCTCAGCTCCTTTTTCTCCCCTTCTCCTCCAGCTTAAGATCTAGTCTTGTGCATATGTACCTATGATGGGAGGGGATCTCTCAATTTTCCTTCCCCTTCTCCTGAGGTAGACTGTCTCTGCCACTTGCTCAGTATAAGGCCCAGAATGCAAACGCCCTTCTTTTAGTTCTCACTGAGACTACAGTAGACTCAGTATGCCTGCTCCTTAAAAGATTTACTTCTCAGTTTTCTTGCCCTTGCCTCAGTCTTTCTCATGAGTTCTCAGTGAAGATGAATGGACAAGAGATGGGGAGTAGGAAATGGTTCCCCCTTGTAAATAGGGCTCTTGTAGATTTTAAATGAAAATGTTCATTCCAAAAGTAAAGCCATCATATATCCTATATATAGTAGGAGGGATCACATTTGGATTTTAATTCACTCAGTTACTTTCTCTTTGGACCTTACTCTTTGACGAGCTAAAATATTTGATTTTGTATGTTACGAAGCTTACTTTTAACATTAAGCTGGGAAAGACATTCACTTTTTACAACCATCTACATTTTAAATAAAACGAGAAGCCCATCACATTTCTTTTTAATTACCCTTTCTCATCTCCCCAATTGTTTCTCTTCCTTTTCATTTCTCTTTTTTTCTTTGTAGCTGTGTGTTTTGATGTTCTAGGGCTTGCATATAGTTTGAAGTTTTCATCTTATTTTTTTCATAGCTAACAATTTTCAAGTGTTTACTAAATAGACACACTGCATTAAATATCTCACACATATTATGCCATTTAATTTTCAGAGAAACACTACAAGAAAAGCATTTTAATGATGACCCCTTTGCATTTAAGAAAAATGAGTCTTCAGTAACTTGGACAAGGTCACAGAGCTTGCAATGGATGAATTTAAGCCATGGTAGTCTGACTTTGTATGGAGCTCTTAAGTAGTTCACTGTTTTTACTTCTCAGTATACTAACACTTGCTTCATTTTTGTGCCATTAAATGCTGTGAAATCTTATGTTGACAGAATGCTATAATTCAGGGGTGATTTATAATTAGTGTTAATACTGAGACTGTCCACTTTATTTTTATATTGTAAAAGGAACACACAAAAGATAAAATAAGTGTAGGATTGTATGTAAAATACATGTCAAGTCTAAGTATGTCTGTCAAAACAATACTCATACTTTAAAACTCAAAATTGCAATATAGGTCCAGTTTTATCAAGTTACACCTCCAAGAATAAGAGACTAAGAAAAATTGGTATTAGAGTTGCTCCAATAGTCAGCTCCAACATCCACTATGTATAAGAGGGCACAATGCAACTGACTTTCTCTAATTGCAGTTCACTCCTTCATTATACAGAATAACAATGTCTATAATCTTCACAGGGTTCTGCAAGGACCAAATAAAATAATACATGATGTCAAACCTAAGTACGTGTGTCAAAACAATACTCATACTTTAAAACCCCAAATTGCAATATAGGTCCAGTTTTGCCAAGTTACACCTTCGAGAAGAACAGAGTAAGAAAAATTGGCATTAGAGTTGTTCCAATAGTCAGCTCCAACACTATGTATATGAGGACACAATGCAATTGGCTTTCTCTATTATGCAGTTCACTCCTTCATTACACAGAATAATAATGTCTATAATCTTCACAGGGTTCTGCAAGGACCAAATAAAGTAATACATGAAGGTATGCTTGAAAATCTGTAAAACAGTTTTCAAATATTTGATGTGAACAACACCATTAATATTGGGAAACTCTAAGCTTTAAAAGTTATCGGTGTTATTTCCTGAAAAAAATAAGTAATGAGCTTTGTAAAATGGGAATATCTCAGACTTCTATATAACGCATCAATCCTACACAAATATGGTAGATCAACTAAGGTTAAAACATTCTGGAAACCCAGAAAGGTCATTTATCTCAGCTGATGATTATAATATACTAGTAATATGTATTTACACTTTATAAGGAAACAATAAGAGTTATTGTAATTACACTTAGCAAGAGAAATAAAATAAACAAGAAAAGAGAACAGTTGTGTGGGTATAACAGGGTTCTGAAAAGGAAGCTGATAATTAACTTCCTGGTATAAAATATCAAGGGCCAATATCTAGGTTAGATTATGACACTAGTTCAATTTTATCATGGATTTAACAGGCATGACACCAGACTGTACATCTAAAGGCTGAACAAAGACTCTTCCTAAGTTTGGAGACAGGGGAAGCAAAAAATGAAAGTAGAAAGAGCAAGAAAGAGGCGATTTCTTCATTGATTTTTAAACAATATATGCTTTGATGATGACTATTGCTTTCTTTCATTAACTTAAAAAACAAGCTAGTACTCACAGAGATTTAAAGACTCAAAATATTCTCATTCTGAATGTGACTTTCACAATATGCATAGGCATTTATTTAACATGAAAAGATTATTACAGCCTTAAAATTTCTAGTGGGCAAAATAAATGTTTTTTTACGTAGGAATTTCAAAACGAAAAACTCACTTTCTAGTATTAATCATTTTGACTGAAATTATAAAATTAGACATAGGCAAATAAAAATGAAGAAAGCAATGATCAAAATTAATAGCAACTGACTTGTCCTATTAGTAATTATCTTTGACTTGGTGAGTGTGTTCTAAGAAGTCCAGATACCGTTTCATAGTTCTCTTATACGCACCTCATTGATATAGGTACATAAATAAGAGTTTATTTAAAAAAAAAAAAAACACTACTAGTTAGATTGTTCTTTTTGAAATTATATTCAGCGACCAGGCACAGTGGCTCATGCCTGTAATTCCAGCACTTTGGGAGGCCAAGGTGGGCAGATCACAAGGTCAGGAGATCCAGACCATCCTGGCTAACACGGTGAAACCCCATCTCTACTAAAATTACCAAAAATAAATAAAAAATAAAATAATAATAA
>NW_016810766.1:1935843-1947810 GCF_001698545.2 Rhinopithecus bieti | reverse complement strand
GTCACATTTTAGTAAGCGATTTCTTATTTTAATTAAATCCATTTTCTTCTTCATCTGTGTAGTTAATCTAGCCAACAAAAGTTCAGTAATTACTTTCTATGTGCCCATTACCTGGTGCTGTTTTGTAGTAATTATTTTAACAGCAATGTATACGATGGAGAGACTCAGCAAGATCATAAGCAAAGAGAAAACAGGAATCCCTTCTAAGAGTCTACCTCAGCATTTACGAATCATTGATCTATAGAACACCAGTATTATGAGATACTAACAGGTACTTTACAATGAAAAGGGTTCCTTGGTTAGATGCTTTAAAGAAATGTTGGGTTAATCAACATTAAATGGATTTCTTTATTATAGAATTTTTAAAGGCATTAATGTGCATTGTGAATCTCCAAGGAGTGATAAAGTATGCAGCTTTCCTACATTTATTTGACCTTAGAAACCTTTTATTATTTTTCTCCAGAACATTCATTAATATATCACTGGTTATTACTATTCCATAAAATTGAATTTAGAAAGTGCTGATCTAGGTCAAGTCAGGATTACCGAGATGTCACTAGAAATATTGAGAATGGTACAAATTCATTAGACATAATAATGGAACAACAAAAAGAAAACCTTTGAGAGTATTGTAAAAGAGCACAAAAGAGAAGGAAGAGTCAAAGGTAACTGCCACAATTTTTAGCTCAGGAAATGGGAATATAATAGAATTACTAACATAAGTTGAGCTATGCTAAGACAGGCCTGCTATCCATTACTTCATCCATTTAATCATCTAGTAACCATTTATTTTGCACTCAGAATTATTTAGAATAGTAAGATAGGTAGTGAAGGGAAAATTATGGTCCAATTTCGACCAGAATACCTAATGACTGCTACAGTATCTTCTAAATGACAAGGTAAGTAGACATCTTTCAAGGAGTCTACCACCGTCTTCTCTGAGAACTACCATCTATCTCCCTGTCCATAAAACGGCTCCTTATTTGCTTTGCACACATTTGTTTTTCTACTTCATGAGCATGATGTACAACCTAACCAAATATTCTTTCCTGGTATCTGGCTAGCCAATTGTAACTGATTTCTTAACTTGCCGACATGTAAACATGATTACTCTGAGAAAGTTGGCCATTTGCACACTTTAGCAGTAAGAATCATTTAACAATGACAAAAATAAAAGCGAAAAAAAGAGAGAGTTATAAAGAGGGTAAGGGATAAAAAGAGAACGAGTGAGAGGAAGATCAACAACAACAATAGCACGTAGATTTCTGACTCCTTGAATCTTTACAGTTTTTGTCCCAGGACAACATGAAGTCAGTTAACGGTATTTTTCCAAAAAAGAATTTCTTTCTCAATCAAGCTATTCTTTATTGAGTTCCTATTACTTGCAGTAAAAGAGCTATGATTAAAACAGAAATGTCATGAATAAATTACATATATGAAATTTTAATAGCATCAATAGTGAAAAATTACTTCACCTTTCAAGAAACATTATATTAATTAGGAAGGTTTAAGTATGCCTGAAATATTACATGTGTGTAAACCCTGTGAGAATTTAATGTCAATTCAGTTCGGAAAACTGGGATAATACCCTGTTCCAATCTATACAGTACACTAAAATCCATGAAAAGTATAATAACTCTGAAGTACTAATTTCACAGGAGTCGTCTTTCACATTTAAAGAAAGTGGGTATGCAAAATACATAGATGAAGCGATCTGTCATATGGCTCTCACTCTGGGGTGTTAAAATAGCAGTACTGGGAGGCATTTGCCCAAAGATTGGCAGGAATTGTGTCAACGACTTAGCATAGTAATTGATGGGAAATCCAGAATGTTTAGACAGAATTGATTAGAATTAGTCCTTACAGAATATCATGCCAACACATGGATACAATTAGGACACATGTTCAATGCAAATGACTCTGATTCTGGCAGTCTGCATTATAATTTTTGGATGAATCCAAATTACTTGGACTTTTTTTTTTTTTACTCCCAAGACAGAGTCTTGCTTTGTCGCCTAGGCTGGAGTGCAGTAGTGCAATCTTGGCTCACTGCAACCTCTGCCTCCCCGGTTGAAGCAATTCTCGTGCCTCAGCCTCCCGAGTAGCTGGGATTGCAGGCTCCCACCACCATGTCCAGCTAATTTTTGTATTTTTAGTAGACAGGGGGTTTCACCATGTTGGCCAGGCCAGTCTTAAACTTCTGACCTCAGGATCCACCCGCCTCGGCCTCCCAAAGTGCTGGGATTACAGGCATGAGCCACCACACCTGGCCACTTGGATTTTTTTTTAAATGGGGAAAAAACATATAGAACAACTTGAGATACTAATAGTTGATGGCTCTGAATAAACAAGATGAATAGACTTATGTTGTTAAACTGTAAATATATGTCTGCAAAGTAGGTAATAATAGGGGCATAATTACTCTCACTACATTTCCAAGAAAATAAATATTTTTCTCTACTTATTTCTAGTAGTGCATCAATTATTTGCAAATGTTCCAGGTTGTTCTTTCAGAAAATGAAAATGAATCTTTTATATCTCCATAGTACTTTTAAGCAAAACAGGTTCCCAAAGAGTCTCCATCTGTATATGACAAATTTCACTAATTCTCACCCTGCTTCCCTGCAAAGCATATCATTCTCACCAAAGTCTCACTTGTTTTCTCAGCAAAGATTTGTTACCCTAGTGCTGTAGCAAGATCTCAGGTCCCAGAGACTGGGAGGCTGTCATGCAAGTGAAGCTGTATTTGCTTTGTAGAAATAGGTGCTATGTAAACAGAAAGTACCAATACCATCCTGTGGCAGCACTTACTCTCTGGGGGTTTTAGATATGTCAACAAGAATAAAGTCCAATTTTATTTTCTTTAATGCTAAGATTCTTATACAGGGCTGTCCCTGAGCTGTATTTTGAAGTAGAGTAAGTTGAGTTTTGGCAAAGCAGTTCCCACCATCTTTACAGCCCTCTCTTTGAGAAGAAATCAACACTTGCCTCAAAACCTGAACAAGAATGAAAAAAATGTGAAGAGTAATCTTTCTGCAGGAGAAAAGAACCAACCATCTTCCATGCTAGGAAACCATACTAGAACTTTCTAAGTAGGGAGGGCAATATGTCAAACTGTGATTGGGACTCATACCCTTCATTTATAATTAAATTAAACTTGTCATTAGTAAGATGAAAAATGTTAAATAAAATTGCTGATTGAACTCAGTCATGGGTAAACCACATTATAAATACTCATTATTCTCTAAGAGCTTCTTTGTCTTAAAGTGAATACTTTGTCAAAGAATCTGAAACGTGCATTATTTTCATCTTACTAATCATTAAGTCACTGTAGCTGTCATTAGTAGGTAGGACCAGCAAGGCTGATCAGATTGGCAGTGCAGGGTAAGAGTAAAGAGGAGAGAGACTGTAGGATCAAACCGCTCACATTTGTCTCCAGGCTTCACCACTTTGTGGCTGTGTAATTTTTGGCCAAGTTATTAAACCTGTCTGTGTCAGTTTTTTTTCCACAATGTAATAAGAGACAAAATTAGTACCTATATTTAAAGGTGGTTACAGAATTAAGTAAATTAATAGCAAGCCTTGCACATAACCATGTTATGTAAGTATTAGCTGCTATTATTATTACTATTACCATTATCATTAGAATGTGTACCATGTTATCAAATTAACTCCAAGGAGAGTTACTCTGTAATATGAACCCATTTGGTCCAAGCATCCTTGTTATTCAGGTTTGCTCCCTGCCTATCTACAGAGCCTTATTTCTGAATGTCCTCCTTTCATCTCCTCAATCCCCTAGCCCACCCATACACAAAACATATGAAAGTGACTCAGATAATCTTCAAAGCAATGTGTTCATATTTTTTTTAAAGTTTAATGCAAAAGAGAGGTTTAAAAAATTGGGAAATTAAGGCAATATAAGCAGGCAGGGTGGACTTAGAAGGGTACTATCCCCTTGGACAATACCCAAATCCTACCATTTATTCTACTTTGTAGAATGCAGTCTTTTGTAATTCCAATATACTGAAAGGCACTATTTATTTTGTTTGTTTGTTTGTTTTTTAGATGGAGTCTTGCTCTGTCGCCCAGGCTGGAGTGCAGTGGAATGATCACATCTCACTGCAACCTCTGCCTCCCAGGTTCAAGTAACTCTCCTGCCTCAGCCTCCCGAGTAGCTGGGATCACAGGCACCCACCACCATGCCCAGCTAATTTTTGTATTTTTACTAGAGAGGGGGTTTCACCACATTGGCCAGGTCATGGTTCATCATCGGACTCCTGACCTCAGGTGATGTGCCCACCTCCACCTCCCAAAATGTTGGGATTATAGGCATGAGTTACCACATTCGGCTTAACTATTCATTGTTAATAATTACCACTGCGCCAGCTCTGAAGAAATATATATGAACATTTCTAAAAATGTAAGTTTTTTTTTTTTTTTTTTTTTTTGCACAAGCTACAAGTAGAAAAGACAAATTTTAAATAAGGGAAAATTAATATAAGATCAAGTAAAGGTTCAAAATTCCACAAAATAGTAGTAATACAATGTTTTGTGATTCATCAGAGAAATGGTAATCGATAATAAAAATATTAACTAAAAGGAATAAAGGGTAGAGGGTTATTTCAATTTATTTGAAAAGTAGCAAATCCAGATTACAATTATAAATTGGTGAAGTATACTCTTGTTTTAGGTATTAAAATAATGTCAAAACAGCAATTATTTTCACATCAACCTAATAGTTAAATGTAATGACAGACATCTAATTTAAAATATGTAGAAGTCAAAAGAAACTACAACTGTGCACCACCTCTAAGTCAGATACACTGAAGTGTCTGAGTTTATATGACATTTCATTTAATTTTTATAAAAACCTATATGTTAATATTTGATAATATTATTTCCTTTTAGAGATTAAAATAGTAAAACTCAGGAGGATTATGTAAAGATAATTTCACTGATGAATAAAAGCTGTTACTTAACTTAGGTCTATATCACTTTAAAACGGTTCTTTTGTCAGCACCAAACTACTTCCTGTTTTCTTTCATGAAGTTATAATAGAAAATACAATGATAAAACAAAGGATTTATATAAACATAACTTAGGAAACACATCCTTGGTCTTGAAGTTACATTTTTAATTAGTGATTAATGATTTTGTTGTGCTTGATCCTTCTTGAGAAAGAAGAAATTTCACGTTTCAACTTTGCCATAGGGTAGACGGTACTAATAGGATATTAAATTAGAGAGAAAAAGAGAAAAAAAAAATACCTTTAAAGATGTTTGAGGAGATTATAAATGGCATACAGTCAATAACACCAACTTGGTTCTTAGATTTTGCGTTTGAAGAAATAGGCTGAATTATGAATTGTATGAAAATATGAATACCTGATAAGCAGTTTAATCCAAATAAATGGATATTTAGAGAAAAAGAAATAGAGCTAACGACACACTTAAACAAAAGTCACTGTGTAAAACATTCATTTAATCACTATCACAGTAATATTTTAAAATCATTAAATCACATAAAAAAGTAAATTATTTTATTTTGTAGATTTTAAAGTGAGAAATGACTTAATATTTTACCCAGGGTTTTCTAATTTGATTTTAAGATTAAATAAAAGTCATGTAAATATATATTTTAGTCATGTAAATATATATTTTAAACTGTAGGGTGCTAAGAAAGTATAATGGTATTTAATTTACCCTACAAAAACTGAAGAGTTCTTAATAGTTAGACACTTGCAGACACTTGATCACGGTTTTATGCTATACAGAAATACATAAAATAGAGCAAAAGAAAATACTGCCAATGAATGCAGTTTTCACCCTTTACTTACTTTCTGCTCAAAATTAGTTTAATGTTATGCCTAGAATACCCACATCCACACTTCTCTTCATCTTTATTCCTCCTTTAAGAAGCTTAGTCATCTCTGTAAAGTCTTCCTTACCATATTATGCTGAGACATATGATTTATCAGTGTGATCCTACATCACCCTGTACTGACCCCTATCCAAGTTCTTAGCTTTGTATTATGCATTTTTATATATTTGCCTGACCTTTCATTAGGGACCTAAGGTATGTGAAGGTACAAATGGCCTATATTCAAATTCAAAACTACTTAAATTAATAAGTAGAAAATATCTAAGTAAGGGTTGATATATAGAAAATTATAAATTAACAAGGTAACTAATGTGCTGACATATATACATACACCAATTCATGTTGGTAGGTGTGTATGTATATATGTATGTGTGTGTGTGTATATATATGTTTTATTCTAACAAGATTATTATCTAAAGAAAGTAAAAAAAAATGGCATTAAAGCATCTAATATTTATACATTAAGTTCATGTACTTTTTGGAATAAATACTACCAATTATGTTTATTACTGAACTTTTCTGAGCCCCCTGTATAAACAGCAACCTGGTCTACCCCACCCACAAACAGATACACTTTATCTAGTTTGTTCACTGCTTTATCTCAGTGGCATGAACACTGATTGGCATATATCAAGCACTAAATAAATAACTGCTGAATGATTTGGCTGGATAAAAGAAGATGAAAAACAATACTTTACCTTAATGTAATTACATACAAGATTCAAAGTTCACATGACATTGTTTCATTTTCTACATTTCACTTTCTACATTTGTGTCTCTTTTGGGTTCAGTATCATCATCTAGGCAATTTTTCAAAATAATTTGCATTTTTAAAAAAGGCAAGAAAATTATCCCTAAAATACCTGAGAATGAGGACATTAATGAGCCATATCTACTACAATAGTGTAATTTTGAAGTAATTTATAAGTTTAAAAAAATAGATTTCTTAACTGTATATAACAAAATATTTAAGCTGTTTTGGGGGTAGTTTAGTAAATAAGATTACATCATTATAGTTAATCATATGACAACGGTTTTTTCTTCACTTCAAATTCTCAATGACATCTCATATCCATTAGATTCTAGGCACAGGTAGAATATCTGGCATAAAGTAACTCTGTAGAGGACTACGTGCTCGCAAACGAGACGTTCCCAATAAGTTCCTGATAAGTCCTGCTCTTGCAAACGAAGCAGGGCGTTCCCGATAGAAGCCAGCTGCAAACAGCAGACCCTGGGGGCTTGTTTATGTGTAAACATCTTGAAAATCCAGAAAGTCAGGGAAAGGTCAGAAAAACAACAAAGTGTCTTGTGACTTGGTAACATTCCACAAACGACTATAAAATAAAGCAGAGCCTGTCGTTCGGGGCGGGCGCCATGTTTGTCTTGTCTTGTGTTGTCTTGTGTGTTCATTCCTTTGTTTAGGAAACACGTGGACCCCAACATAACTCAGCCTTTCTCAACCTGGATTCCAGAAAACAATCAAACCCTATATAAAATGACTTTATGGACTATTTTTTTCAATTCTTCCAAGGATTACAAGACTGGTATCATTCTAGATGCATAGGAAAGAAGTAATTTGTTACATACAATAAATGTTTTAGGAGGCATTTAGGGCTTAATTCTTTCAAGGAACCCTGATTGGGAAGGACTTGAGTTGGCACTCAGAAAATATTTGCTGAATTAATAATCTGCCCAAAACTGTTCTTCTTCCAGTTTTTCTTCCTTACTATCATCTGTCTAGTAATATGAACCAAAAAACCCAGGAGTCATCCAGAATATATCTCATGGCCTCATTTTTCTATAGCCCATTCTTCATTACTTGTCTAAAATGGTATCATAGTTCCCTTAGACTCTAATAACCTATAAGAGCTGTTTGCTGACTCCAGTTTGAATATCTACTCCGGCTCGTGAAATCCACTCTAAAGCCATATCTCTTCAAAATGCAAATCAATTTTATTTTTTTCTTTTTTCACTAAGCCATTCATTTCCTAAAAAATGCAAATTGAATAGACTGTTTTTCACCTTTGCTTCAATCCATTCAACAAGTCTTTACTATCTATAGGCTTAAACCAAAATGTTGTCTTGCAGTCAATAAGACCTTGCATGATCTGAAACATGCCCGAATCTCTAGCATCACTGTTTACTCACCCCCTTGTACCCTGAGTGCCAGGTACAAACTTTAAATGGAGTCTTTAAGGCTGGCTTTTGGCTATGTTGTTTCCTCTTCTTGAGTTCCATCCCATCTTTATGTACTTCCTGACTCTTCTCCTTGGTTTCAGCTCATGTCCCTTTTAGGGGTTATACACCCACCACCACCACCACCACCTCAGACTAGATCACATTCCTTTATTAAGAGCTCTTATATAACAGTGCTTATCCTTCAGAGGACATCTATCAGACTAATAACATACTTCTTAGGGTTATTATCCAAATGTTTGCCTTCCTCAGTAGAGACTCCCTATAGCCCAGTAAGTGCCAAATACATATGAAGAGTGTGGTAAATACTCGCTGAAAGAATTAGGGTCAGGGACAAATTGCCTACCAGTCACCGGAAATTACAGGAAAGGATGAGCGAGAGACTGAATCAGTTCTTGAAACATGAAATGTGCTTTATTTTTGGAGAAAACTAAACAGAAATATTTCTGAAAGGATTGTATCCTAAAATTCAAGCTTCACAAAAGAAGGTGATACAGTATTTTCTGTTGTTCATTCATATTATTTTAAATTTATAGGGTTGTGACTACATACTTCTGCTTGAACACAATCCTTTCTCTTAAAAAAAAAAAAATAAAAGTAATTTTGTTGTACCCACTTTTGGAAGAACCAAAGCACACACTGATTGGGATGGTCTCTTGGAAAGTCAAGACATTGCTAAGTGAGAACTGGTTTTATCAGGACAATGTGTGCAGTTAAACCAAGAGAAGCAAGAACAACTGAGGAACTTAGGGAAGAAGACACGTGGCAAAGACTAAATGAAAGAGGGTAGCAAGAAAAGAATAAGGTTTGAAGTCAGTAAGCCTGGGTCAGTTATTCAAATTGGTAGACATGTTATTCTAGGCTATTGTGGGAAAATTACTGCTTGGTTAAAAGACAAACAATTTAAAGTTAGAGAGCTTTCAAAACCATTTTCTGTTTATCGGTCTATTAATGTGACCTCTTAAACATGAATTTTTTGAATGTTTTTTCCCTCTGAAATGAAAAAACTCGTGAAGAAATAGTTCGTCTCATTTTTTGCTTAATTTTTCCTGAAAAGGATAACATTATTATAGTTTCTTTATGATATGACTAAACTTGGCACTGAGGCGAAAGGAGTAGAATGTTATGATTAGAGTGAGTTCTTGAATATGACTGCTTTGAATTCAATCTGAAATCCATTACTAGCTATGTGATTTTGAGAAAAAATATTCAAATTCTCTGAGATCAATTTTCCTCATTTTTAAAATAGAAACGCAATTTGTATCTACCCATTTCTTATGGGGATTAAATGAGAAAATCCACATAAAGTGCACACCAGAATGCCTAGCACATAGTAAATGTTTCATAAATGTTAACTATTCTTTTTTTTTCTTTTTCATCATCATCTTTGTTGTTGTCTCTTCTTCCTCCTCCTCCTTCTTATCGTTATAATTATTGTTTTAATTATTATCCCATCACATGTATAAAAAGATTCTTAATGGATCAGACTAAATTGCTAAGAAAAGCTTTGGAAAAAATGGGAGGCAATGATGAGAACATTAAATTAAGACATTTTTTTCCAATAAGTTCATCCTTTCATTGTTGGATATGTGTCCTTTGTAACACCCAGTGAGAACATCATATGGACATTTTTGTTTAATCCAATAGCTACAATGTCAATATTGGTATGAATTAGCATTCTCTTTTTCTCAATAGAATAATCTGCATATGGTAGGATTTTACTCTGAATATAGAAGATTTATAGAATGTTTTAAATGAAAACATTGAGCTCACTGTTGTTAGGTTAATGGTTGCACATAATTTTACTTTAAAAGACTACTTTTATTTGAAATGTTTAATTCAGCCCCAAAGTTTCCTTTGTTCTGTACACATGCCTCTAACTTGGTTCTATAAATTCTTAGAAATCACTAAAAGTAACACTGGTTTGACATAAATATACCAACACAACCACCAACATGCAGGCAGGCTCTTGATGAATAATTACTGCAGTCTAATTGTCTGACTAAAGTTTTGCTTACAAGTACAGACATAGATGAAAACAACAATTTCTTCTACCCTTAGTCTCCACTCAAATTAATTCTGGAGGTGGGGATTAATTGCCTTTTTCTCCCTTTAAGGCAAAAAAGGAGAGGTATAACTATTTTCTTCTTTAATTTTAAATTTCACAGCAAAAATTAAAACCACAAAGGAAATAAAACACTGAAATTTCTTTGTTTTATTCTATTAATTAGCTCTGCTATCTTAATGACCACAAGTAAAAGGAAAATTCGCTGTTTAGAAGAATTAAATAAGCCTACTGAGGAAAAAAAGGGCCATGTTTGTCATACTGAGAACAGTTAATATATTTACAAAGATTTTCACTAATATTAAGATTACAGTATTTTTAAAAAGATAATGAAGAGGATCAGGGTGTTAACATATGATAATATCCCAACACTGAACATTCATTAATGAAAAATATTCAAAATTAATAATTCTCCTTTTCCATTCATATTTTTGCCAATTTACCATATAAGGTTCTCCAACAACTCTAAACACTAAGAAGTTTGCAGCAAGGATACTGTATCCTGGGGTGGACTGGCTAGAGAAAGGGAAGAAGGTAATATCTTTCTTAGAAAGAATGTTACTATTATGTGTTTATCACCATTGTTGCTGCTTAAAATCCAAACAAAAATTTTATCTGTGATAATTTCATTGTAATATCAAGGCCTCAATCCATCAATGTTATTAAAATAAACTATATAATTGAGACAGGATACAGATAAAAAATGAAGCTGGAAAAAAGAAAGTAAGAAATGTAACAAAAGGATATAAAATCACTAATCAAAGTTAAATAAAGCCATAAGATTGTTTATTATCAACATGTACTTGTTCAATAAGTAAGTCCTCTAAAGAGTCCTAAAAAGACTTTACTGTTTAAAACAAAACAACAGAAACAGAAACAAAAATAACAAATAAATTGATAAAAATTATAAAATCTGTCCATAATACAGAAATGAACTATCCTTTAAAAAAGGTCACAACTGGCTGGTCTCTGTGGCTCACGCCTGTAATCCCAGCACTTTGGGAGGCTGAGGCGGGCGGATCACGAGGTCAGGAGATCGAGACCATTCTGGTCAACATGGTGAATGAAACCCTGTCTCTACTAAAAATACAAAAATTAGCTGAGTGTGGTGTTGCGCACCTGTAGTCCCAGCTACTTAGGAGCCTGAGGCAGGGAATTGCTTGAACCCAGGAGGCAGAGGTTGCAGTAAGCCGGGATGGCACCACTGCACTCCAGCCTGGCAACAGAGCAAGACTCCATCTCAAAAAAAAAAGTCACAATTTACACTATATATACTATATACACCAGATTAGAAAAGCCAGCTAAACTGTTTGTCTACTTCTTTAAGAAGTGAAGGAAAGAGAACGCCAGGCCTACAAGAGACACTGTACCTGGGCTTCAAGTACCTAGGCTCCTTTGGGAGTCTGACTTACAAAGTAGTTTTACTTTTATTTTATTTTCCACCTCAGGAAAAATCATCATTGGTACCATCACTGCCTTAGACATTCAGATGAAGGTCATTTTAAGCTTTTCTCAAAATCAGTTTAGATCTGAAGTTTCTCAGGTATCCTCAATTAGTTACCACTCATCCAACTACCTTCCAGTTTCCAAGGCTGTCTATTATCTCCTGTCTTGTGTCTTGTTCTTTCCATTGCTTTCGGATGTATGTGTCTTAAAAATCTCTTTACTGTCATTTTAGCAAACATTTCAGAAGGTAGAGAAATTAGTTGTATGAGTTTAATCTGTTATATTTACTGGGAAGTATTTCTGTTCATTAAAGACTCCCTCACATTTTTTTTTTTAAAGAAAGAAGCATAAAGCCAGCCTTATTTCACATATATATATAA
>NW_016810766.1:1927570-1935658 GCF_001698545.2 Rhinopithecus bieti | reverse complement strand
TATATTTCTAAAGATATGAAAAGTATCCTAAATTACTTAATAAGATTGAAATATTTTCATTTGTGATTTTACTCAGTTCTACTCTTTTACTTATAAAACTCCGAGAGAAGAAACCTGACACAGATGCAATTTTAACTATTTGCCATTACAAGAATGAGAAGCTGCATATTTTTGCTTAGCTAGCAGTAAGCTCCAGAAATTAAATTTGCCTCCTCCATAACACAGAGTTCAAAGGGTTGATATAGTTGGATTGAACAAAAAAAGAAAAATATGAGATCAGTTTCAGTCCCTAGAACTTTCAAGTGTGAACTGCAGTGGCTCCAGTGCCTCTGCTGTGAATGGCACCCTGGTGGCCAGAAAGCACCAACAAGCCACCTTATGAGTTTCAATTACTAGCTAGAAGTACTTCGAACACCAGGGAAAAACTGGATCAAAAATATCATAAAGGTTGCTGTAAATCGACAGTATGACAAATACATAAATACACACACAAGAGGTTATGATTAGAGTATGTGTGTGTGTGTGTGTGTGTGTGTAGTTCACATTCTCCAAAAACCTAGCAATAAAGCAATGAAACAAAAATGGAACATTTCAAATGTCTGTGTTGAATAGCATGAGAATTTCTTTAAAAAACAATATAAATATCTCCTTCCAAAGAAAATATATTTTTGCCTCTGATTTCTTAACAGAGTTAATAAATTAGAACTAGAAAAAAAGGTATTGAAGAAAGTTTTTCATGAAAGATTACAATACAAAAAACTCAAGTAGACAAAACAAGAACATCCATGAGGAGGCTGACATACTCACGATAAAACTTTGTAAAGTCTATGCATGACTGGTAGATTACAAAGACAGCCACAGGTTGTTTCTGTCCTACTGCATATACTCTGTTTTCAATGTGAATTTGCAGCTACTCTCTTAAAAATGTTGCTTCTTTCTCCACAAATTGTCTCTGTGATTTGCCTTCTATAAAAGTTGGCCATGTGATTTGCTTTGCCTAAAGGCTCACTTAAAAATGTGACTTAAACATAAACTTGGGGCCTGGCATGGTGGCTCATGCCTGTAATTCCAGTACTTTGGGAGGCCCAAGGAGGGCAGATGGTTTACGTTCAGGAGTTCGAGACCAGTCTGGGCAACATAAAGACCCTGTCTCTACAAAAAAAAAAAAAAAAAAAAAAAAAAAAAAAATAGCTGTGTATGGTGGTGTGTGCCTGTAGTCATAGCTACTTGAGTGACTGAGGAGGGAGTGTCACTTGACCCAGGGAGGTTGAGTTTCCAGTGAGCTATGATCGTGTCATTACACTCCAGCTTGGGTGACAGAGTGAGACTCTGTCTCAAAAAACAAACAAACAAACAAACAAGGAAAAATCATAGACTTGAAAACTGCTTGCACATTTGGCCTTGTTCTTTCTTGCTGCTCACTGGAACCTTGAGACCACCTCGACTGCTATGTTAGTGAATCAGAGATCAAGCAAAGCTAAGATAAGCAACCCCATCTAAGATCCCTCCTCCCCTAACCAAACTAATCAATGTCCAACCACTAGAAATGTTGGTGTGGCCGCTTGATCCATCAAGCCCCAGCCTAGTAGGCTCAGATCAGATCAGAACCACACATCTGACAAACAGAATTGTGAATGTGAGAAATTGGTTAAGACTCTAAGTTGGAGCAATTTGTTAAATAGAAACAGCTGACACAGTAATTTTATGCCTAATCTTGGTTTGTCTGATTGAAATTCACAAGGATAATAAAATAACATTTTGAAACAAGTATTAATAATAATCTGTGTTTTACTAAATAAAAAGATAAAACATAATTTTCCTTACTCCCATTCTATTTCATATCTCAGAGATTCTATTATTAGAAAACCTTCCTACCTGCTTACTTTTCAAGGCAGCATCTTTTTCAGAAAACTCTCCCTTGGTTTTAAGATTGCACCAAGAAATCTCTTTGTAGATCCCAATATAACCCTGATTATTCCTCAATTCCAGGGCTTAGGCTGAAATTATCTATTGATGTGACTTTATCCCCCACTAGACTCTCTCTCAAAGTAAAAAGGATGTGTTACTCTCATTGAAACCCTAATACTCAGTCCAGTATTAAATATTTCAAAGAGTAGATATCTAACTTATGTTCATTGCTACGAATTTGCTAGTATAAGCACTCTGATTTCCTTGCCACAGAGCAGTCAGGAAAATCCTAGCTAGATAATGGAAGTAGATATTTAAGTAGGATTTATAACACATGTTAACAGATAATACATTGAGGATTTTGCTTAGGGAAGAAAACATGGAGCATGTCTTTAGAATTCAAGTAATGAAAATAACATTCATATTTCAAGAAACAAAAAGTAGAGCTACTGTGCAAGAAATATTGAAGTGGCCTGATTTGGGAGCAGATGCTGTTTGAATTCTTTGCTACCTCTTACTTACCCCGTTTTATACATGCAGAGCAGCTTTAACAAGGAACATTCTTTCTAATTGAGCTGCAGAAGTGTTTTTCTTACAGGAAACTTTGCAGTAATTTTGGGAAAAATGTAAGAGGTGCAAGAACCAGTAGGTGACCACGGAAAATAATGAGAAAAATTAGAGACCTGGAAAGATAGTGTTCATGAAATGGCTTAAAGTAAGCAAGTTATTTTACTTTACGATGCTTAAGGAAATATGTAAAAAAGGTACAGTGAAGAAAATGTTTAAAAAAGAGAAGAAAATAAGGAAAATATGAATGAACTCAATCACCAAAAATTCTAAAGGCCACCATTTGTCTTGAATAACATACATTGGGATTAATAAAAATCATATTAAATGAAAATGCTACTCTGTTTATATTTGGTTACATTTTCACACACTTAAAATATGGGGAAAATGTCATCCTAATGAACAATGCAGACCACCTGCATTTCGTGACCAAATCTTTTAGGAATCAGAGTTAATCAATCCTATGCCTAAGAAAGGACCCCTGAAATTATTGTCCAGATTTTCATGAAATGGAAGAAATATAAGCAGTGTTCACTGTACCACAAATACAAGAATTTATCTTAAGGATAAATCAGAAATTATAGGATCCTGTATAAATATTAAGAATCCATTCAAATTAATAACATTACTGGCTGGCCTCAGTGGCTCATGCCTGTAATCCCAGGAATTTGGGTGGCTGAGGCGGAAGGATTGCTTGAGACCAGGAGTTTGAGATCAGGCTGGGCAACATAACAAGACCCCATCTCTAAGAAAAAGTTAAAAAAATAATATTGATAGCATTTCTAATTTTAGATACCAAAGTAAGAGATTATATATTTATAACTTGGAAGTTTAATTTTTTATATTAGTCACATCATACAGCATGAGAAACAGAATTGAAAGTCACAAATTACTATTAGAAACCGGGCCTCTCATATTTCAATATCAATCAAAATCATAAAGGAAATCTTGGTCAATGTGGGAAGCTGTAGTCAATAGTTGGATAGAGACTATTTTTCCAACTGGGAGCACGGGTTTTTGTTTGTTTGTTTGTTTGTTTTAAATCTTCAATTAATCAAGCTGTTTGAGAAAGACAAGGCGTCTCTTGTGGTTTTTGTGTTGCTTAAAATTCTATGTGATATCTTAAGGATGGCAACATTCAAGTTCCTTTCTCTGATTATTGAAGTGAAAATTAATGTCCAGTAGTAATGAATTGTTTTGCCCACTTAATTATTCAGTAGCTTTTACTATCAAAATAAAAATATTAATGGCTTTAAATTATATATTCACATGTCAATTATATGAGTTTTAGGCATCTATCATACTTATTTTCATATTTTCAGTAAGACACTGCTTTTTAAAACTCTCATTTCTAACACTGTTTTAGTTCTAATAACATATCCCTAAGTCATAGCAATTATATAACTACCATTTTGATCAAGTTATTTTGATCAAATAACTTGTTCAAATTCATGTTTTCTTTTCCTATTACTTATATTGTCAGTCTTTAAAAACAAATATCTTTTGAACTATTGTCTGTCTAATTTCCTCATAATGTTCAATATGACCTTTACAATGTCTGCAATGTTTTCCCTTGAATCTAATGAAATAGCCAGTTTTATTGAAATATATGTTCTTAGACTGTGAGAGGCAAACTTCCCTCCTCATTATAGAGCAAGTTTATTCCTTATCTCAAGGTGTCTCTAAGGAATTTTGAAAAGAACCCTGCCTTTGATTTCATGTAATCATGAGAATAGAAAATCAGACTAATAAATTCACGTATACGTGTATTTGAAATTTTTAGTATCATACATATATATACACATATAAATACATATAGTCAATAAAGAAAACCTATGATAGTTTTCCATGCAAGTCATAAATTCCTAAAAGCAACAAAATGACTCATTAAATAAGGTAAGGTGGTCTCTTTACCTTCTACCCCAAAGTATCCTTTCTTTTTCTCCATCAGAATTTCCTGCTATTCTGTCACATAACACACATACACAAACATACACACACACACACACGCATGCAAACACACACACAGTATTCCAATCGGCCGATAAAATTCTTTCTTACACTTCTGTTCTTCTTTGTTCTTTTGTCTAACCAACCAACAAATCCCTATTTATGAATATATTTATATATTCATAAATCCCTATTTATAAAATTTCAAAATTCAACTTGAATATCATCCCTTTTTTGAAGCTTCCCCTTAATATTGCAAGGTGTTTTTCTTCTTTATTCTCACAGACCCTTTTACCAGCATTTATTTTAGCACATATAAACTGATTAAATTTTTTTTTACAAATTCTCATCCCTCTCGACTGTGAGTCTTTGAAGGACAGGACAAATGATCAATTACTCTTTTTATGTAATGCCCAGCAAAACACTGGGCACATACCTCACGTTAATATTTTATTTACTTTCAAACTGTACTCATTTTAATCATTGTGAGATAAATTAATAGCTTCTCTTTCATTATAAAGGGTTCTTTTAAAAGTCTTTCTGTATTCTAAGATTGCTTACAGAAAATGCCTTACTTTTGTCCCAGTGAGAAAGAAGAACAACACATTCTTTCTTCCTCCATATCATTCCTATACTTATTTATTTTAAAATGTTGCTTATGTTCAGGCATTGTTTTTAACACCAACATAAAGCAATGAGCAAAAAATCCAAAGTCTCTATGCCCACAGAGCTGATATGCTAGTTGGATGAGACAAAAATAAATAAATCAAAATTAAAATACAGTATAATGACTGGTAGTCATGTCTGAAGAAAAATAAACCAAAAGAAAGGAGTGAAATAAGTCTGTCTGATGGGGGTGGGTGCTAGTGACTGCTATTTTAGACAGGGAATCAGGAAAGACTTATTTTATGAGGTGACTTTTAAGAAGACACTGAATAAAGTGCTCATCATTCCACATACAATATGTCCTTGACATCCTGGATTTTCTTTCTCTATTAGATTTGATAAATTTACCTTTATTCTGTTAGCAATAGGGTGATTACTATGCTAAAAGTTGCTTTAACTCTAGTGTGGCTTGTTGAAACCATCAGAAGCTAGGCTTTATATTTTAGTCATCAGGATCCCAACTGATCGCTCACATCCTGCAGTGAAAGTATTTGAAGGAGGGATGAATGACACACAGAATAAGTAGTGACCTTAAACATTAACTGCCTCCTAGCAGACAACAGCAATTGCTTAAGAAGATCAATCACTTTCTGAACTGCATGCTACAAAGTTTGGAAAGAGATCCTTCTGAAGTTTGCCACTTGGGATAATTCAATTTTTTTTCTGAGGTGATTCTCAATGTAAGCATGCATAATGCTATTAGTGAGAGGTCTGTATTGAGAATTATGCTGGCAGCCTTTGAATTTTCCAATATACAGACAATGTTCACTTCTGTGCTGGCTAGTAACTGTGAATACTGCAAATATACTTAGCAGCAGTACTTTTCTTTTATTTTGTAATTTTTTGAGCTATAGATATTGTATTTCCTTTGTAAAAAAAAATGCTATTTTTTCAATTTATTTAAAAAAAACATGTAGAGAAATAAATTTATTATTCACTAACCATCCTTACCACTACATTTTGGACAAATTCATACTGACAATTTTGATGCACAGCATTCTGAAATAGTATACATGCCTCTTTCTTCACAGTTGGAATCTTGCACTCAGTAGTATCAAGTTGCAGCACTGCTATTCCATTGTTCATTTTCATAGGTGGCATCTTCCTCCTATTTGCATCTCAGTTTACATATTTTGTTTAACATCATACTAACGTGGTTACAATTAAATGTATTACTACAACATATAAACAGGACTCACTTGGAATCTATCTCTGTCACCCAGGCTGGAGTACAGTGGCGCAATTTTGGCTCATTGCAGCCTCTGCCTCCCGAGTTCAAGTGATTCTCCTGTCTCAGCCTCCCAAGTGGCTGTGACTACAGGTGTGAGCCACCACGCCTGGCTAAATTTTGTATTTTTAGTAGAGACAGGGCTTCATCATGTTAGGCAGGCTGATCTCGAACTCCTGACCTCAACCAATTTGCCTGCCCCAGCCTCCCAAAGTGCTGGGATTACAGGTGTGAGCCACTGCACCTGGCTCAGGACTAACTTTTGATCAATTTTTTAAATACACAACAATTTTTAGAAAACATCAGTAAAACATTTCAGGATACAAGAATTTCATGACTGTGTCTTAAATATACCATGTCAAATATAAAAGATGATTCTTCTTTGTAGTAAAATATTCAAAACAAGAAGAAAATAAAATTATACTCTCATTTAAATCTGTTTCAAAGAGTCCCCAGATCAATCTAAAGAACAGGTAACAAAAGAACCTACCCAGCACCACAAATCATGTGAATGGAATTTGGTGAGCATGGGGAACGTGGCAAGAGATGATAGGATTTAGAGGTTCACATCATGACGAGCACTGAAGACCATGGTAAGGCACAAGATCTGATGACTTAATTTTCAGAGCTAATTTACCCCTTTAACACTTCTGCTAAATTACTCCAAATCACATAAAGGTATCCTATACAGTGATTTAGGATGATAAAAAAAATAAAAATAAAAAAAAAAGAAGCAAATAAATGCACCTGGTTGAGATTTTAAAAAGCTCTAAGGTTTCTTCTTCTCTCTTTTCTCCCCTTATGTAGACAGTAGCTCCCAGTCATGCACTGGGGGTTACACCTGCTAGAACCTAATGCGGAACTGCCAGTCTTATGCTCAATGGGTTAGACTAAACTAGAGAGCATAGCACTTCAGACATCCCATACATAGTAATAAGCAATTAGAAGTATTCAGAGTAACAAAATCTAAAATGGCCCTTTATTCTGCATACTAGGTTGCAAAAGCCAAAATCCACCACTTTTGGTTTTAGCAACATACTCCATTTTCCAAATGATAAAAGGGACGGATTTTGCATTTTAGTTTTTTTAAAAATGTGTTTAGTACTTGAATGATCTTCCAAAGCATGTTATTCTATCTACTGAAGGTAATAACTATCCTGTAGAAGTAAGGAAAAGGTTATTGTGGTAATGTGAACTCTTTAGAAACTAGCCAAGAGATTCTTAATATTTTTGGTTGATCCAACAAATAACTAAAAGGTGTATATTTTCAGGACAAAACTCAGAAATAACTCTCATTCTTTTCACCATCTTGTGGCTGGTGAGCCTTAGACTATTGTTTCTGGTTTCTAAGGAGCCATTTAGCAGACTATCATTTGGAGATTGGCAACAAGTGAAGAGAGGCTTCCCACCAATAAATGATTCAGTTGATAAAATCCACAATGACCTCATGGCTGAAAGACAGAAGAGTATCAAAATCATGCCAAGAATTGTATTATACCTGCTTTCATTTCTGAAGTATTCATCATAAGCTTTAATTGGCCACATTTCAATCTAACTAGAGTAAAGGTCGTTATTTTTGTTTGTTTGTTTTTTATATGGGAACATTTTCCAATAGAAAAATTAAGCAAGTCCTTTTTTACATTTTCAACTTTATTCTCTTTAAATGACCAAATTTCCATTTTAACATTTTACCATGAGGGAACAAGAAATGTATGAGGCTTAGTCTAACAGTAAGGCAAATGAGTTACTTATAAGATTCCTTTCTATAT
>NW_016810766.1:1916137-1927157 GCF_001698545.2 Rhinopithecus bieti | reverse complement strand
TATATATATATATATATATGACATGATCTTACTCTGTCACCTAGCTGGAGTGCAGTGACATAGTGACATAATCATAGCTCACTGTAACTTTGAATTCCTGGGCTCAAGGAATCCTCCCACCTCAGCCTCCTGAGTAGCTAAGACTACGGTACGGGTACACACCACCATGCCCAATAAATTGTTAAATTTTTTGCAAAGATGAGGTCTCACTATATTGCCCAGACTGGTCTTGAATCTGACCTCAAATGATCCTCCAACCTCAGTCTCTGAAAGTGCCAGGATTATAAGCATGAGTCACCCGTGCCTGGCTTTAATTTTTAAACAATTAATTCATGCACATACTATTAATTCAAAATGTAAAAAAAAGATATTTACTGAAGATATTTTTCACTTAAATTTCTGTTCTCCCAGGGACTTAAGCTTGCCTATCTAGAGGCACTCTGACAGCTTGTTAATACTCATATTTCAAATGGGTTTTCACCATCAAATTAAATTTACTATAGCTACTATGACATAGACAGCTAGTTTTTCAACAAAAAATCTAGTTTTTTTTTTTTTTTTTTTTTTTTTTTTTTTTTTTTTTTATTCCTGCATGTGGGAAGGGGCTGCTCACTGGAAAATATATAGGCCAGCACAACACTCTTATCAAGTATGGCCATGTGACTGGTTCTTGCCAGTGGCTTGTGACTGGAAGCAATGGTGATTTTTCCAGGCCATGGTTTTGAAGACCTGTAATGGTTCTTCTGCATCTCATCTATTTTCTCTGTCTGCCCCACAGGCTGGATGAGTGGGACTCCTGAGTTGTAAGGACGATAGGAATCACAAATTTCATAGGAAAGAAAACCACCTGTTAAGCATCAACTCTGAAAAATGCATATGGACAAAAAATAAATTTCTATGTGTTAAGCCACTGAAATTTCAGGATTTATTTCTGAGAGCATCTAACATCTGCCTAACACAGAATGGTCCTACATATATTAACATTTTGACGCAATGGTCTTGTGTGGGTAAAGAAAGACAATATTTTCTCTATGCCTAAGAATATTAAAAGATTTTGATAAGTAGTTGTCACTTTTTAATCAAATTGCTAATGCTGATTATATGCAAACACTCTTCACCCCACTAGCTTTTTAATAATTGTTTTCGACCTCTAAAAAATGGATTCTAGTTTAAAAGACAAAAAAAGACTTCCTCTTCCAATGCATTAATGTAATATTCTGTTTGCCATGATTAAAGTCACTTTTCCTTTATCTCTCCACAGACAAGCAGATAATACGTTAGAAGAATTAACTGAACATTGGAATATCTGTCTACAGTTTTATTAAAAATCAAGAGAAAATGTGACATTCTCTAGTTACTTGACCATCTCACCATAAATTCAATGAAATTATATTTTGAGAAATTATCTTACACTTGGAAAAAATTCTTAGACTATGGTTACTCTTAATCTGCCACATCACTTACATTATGAAAGATTAAGTTGTATTTCACCAAGATTGGAAATAATTTTTGTCTGTTCATCACAACCGTTAAAGATCAGTCCTGATAGAAGAAGATGATCTATCATGTCTTAAATCTGAAATTACACACCTTATAAACTGTAGTTGCTGACATACCCCTGGGTAATTCTTGGCAGTAGAACTAATCAGAGATGAAGAAACAATGAATTACCCACATAAGTTTAAAATTAAGAATGGGTTACAGGAATGTGATACTTGATTCAAAGAAAGGTACTAGGTTAGAGATTTAAATATTATATATTGAATGTTCATGTCATAGATTCCCTTGCACTAGAAATAAAATCAGGCTCTTTTATAAGAAGTATGTATATCACTTCCCTTATTTTAACATAAAATGCTGATAAAAATATAATGTAATTCTTTTTGTTAGACTTCATACACACGTTCCAGTTAGTATAGAACCCTCTGGGTATACCATTATAACCTTGATATAATTACTAACACTGCCTATTTTACTTTCAAAATGTCTGTATTTAGACATAAATACAAGCCACCCTGTGCATGACACATCTTTGGTACCTATTATATATCTGTTTCATTTCAATTTCTTTGGGGGGGGGGTGGGTTATTAAACGTAGCTAAAATAACCATCCATAATTTATGCCAAATTTATTCCATATATTAAAAAATGACTGCTGACAGGCCATTTTAAAATTCAGATCAGAAGCTGGAGGGTCCTAATTTAATATATTTGTTATCACAATGCTACACATTTGAAAATAACACAGGGCATGCCCGAGGGAAAGAGGGATTAAGACATAACAATATTAGGTGAAGCTGGGCTGCATAATCAGGATTGTACATAAATACAGGAAAGAAAATTCAGGAGGAAGAATTCTAAAATACTCAAAACATATACAGAGAAACTGAACTCAATATTAATAATGTAATTTAAGACATGAAATACTTTAAAAATGAATCCCAAATATTTTGGGTGTTTTCTGCATGAACCATGTTTACTTCTTTAATTTTAAGAGCTAGTCTATTAAATATTAATAACCATGAAAATCAATCAGGCACTGTCTTACTCATAAATGACTTTATGAAACCTAATAAAGGTTTTAAAATAGTCTTTAGGGTGTAGTCCAAAATAGTACATACAGCATATTATACCTTGCTTATTAATTATGCATTTGCACATGACTGCAGAGTTAAAATTTATTTTTTTAGGCGGTGAGGAATAACACATGAGTTTAGATTTCTCTGAGAATACTGATGAGCAAATTTTAATTAATCTCAACATTAAACAATTTGGAACTCAGATATCTTTTTCTATGTAAAATTGGCAAACAGACTAACCAATATAAATATTGTTGGCAATGATTTTCCTGCCTCATCCGTGCTGTGACTTCCTTTTTACAGTTAATAGCTTCACAGTTGATAAGGCTTATCTACATAAACACTAACAAATAAACATTATCTCCCATTCTAACAGAACGCTAAACTGTAAAGAAAAAAAAAGACAAATTTTAAAGTGAAAATAACTATTACTTGTTTTCACCTTAATCTTAAGCAAGCAATTCCAAATGGTTCACAGATAGTCAGTGAAATATTAATTTTCCAAAAGAAGAAAATAAGCTTGTTTCAAGAACATTGCCACATGATTTGAGATGACCAAATGTCACTACCAATATCCGTTATAGTTCTAATCTAAGTCATATCTCTATGCTGTTGCATATTTCAATGATTTAGACTATTGTCAATTAATAGTACAGATAAATAAAAGTCATAGCAAATTCCATGTATCTATGACCTTACAGTGCCCCAAAAAAGAAAAGGGACATATTTAGAAAGTAAAATTCTCAGATAAAAATTTTACCTCCTCATTCTTATTATCTCCTTGTACACATACAGTAAAATATGCAGAAAGGTCAGCAAAAGAGCCAAATAAATAATAAAATAGCTAAGTAACAAATTTCAATACATTAAAAAAATGTGATTTGAATGAGTTTGCAAATTGCCTTTTTTCCTTTTGCATTTCTAATATTTGCCTCAGTTTTGTTTGATTGTTTTGGGATTTTGTTTGGTTTTACTTCCGTTTATTTATAATGTCAACTGTATTTATTTAGAGGGATTTTTTTTATGGTTCTGTATATTCTCTGAAACAGTCTTTAGCATTTTACAGTAAATTAAGATGAACAGTGTTTATGCTGCTAACTTGATCAATGGAAGAACTAATAGCATTGTTAGATGCTCGGCCTCTGCCAAGTTCAAGCACACCATCGGGAATGAATCAGATGGAACAAGATTGGGGGTACGAAAAGTCAAAGGTGTGTGTGCAAATGTGGGAAGCTGGTAGGAAGCAGTCAGTGGGGGCAGACTGGTCCAGTTTAATGGGTCTTACAGATATTTATTCACTGCTCTCCTCCTATGGAATGCTACCACCTACTTCCTAAGACAGAAGCTTTGGATTTATTCTGTACTTTTTTCTTTTCTTCACGCTCTAAATCCAATTAACAATGAAATCGCCTTTGCAAAGATGATGACAGTGAGAGAAATCTAGCCTGGTTGACTCCATCTTGCTTCTAGCCTCACAGACTGGCTGTTCTGGCTCTTAGAAAAGAGAATGGGCCAGGCTAACCCTAACCACGGGAGGAATTTAGTTTATAGTTCAATTATGAAGCAGGGATGATACTAGTGGCTGGCTCCCTAAAACTGATTCCTTCCTTGTTCAGGGGCTGAAATTGCCTCTTTAAAACTGATGAAAAGTCACAAGATGAGGATTATGGCAGCGGTCTGAATTCTGCAAAAATGTAGGCATAGTTTTTATAATCCTTTACTGCTCAGGAGTCAGGTGGCCAGAGGTTACAAGATTTGTGACTTCTTCAATTGTTCTTTCAGGTAATATCACTAGTGTAGAACCTAAGGTGTTTTTTTTGTTTTGTTTTGTTTTGTTTTGTTTTGTTTTTTTTTGTGAAATCTCTGTCTGTCACCGAGGCTGGAGTGCAGTGGTGCGATCTCGGCTCACTGCAACCTCCACCTACTGGGTTCAAGCAATTCTTCTGCTTCAGTGTCCTGAGTAGCTGGGACTACAGGCATGCGCCACCACGCTCAGCTAATTTTTTTTTTTTTTTTGTTGTTGTTGTTGTTGTTGTTGTTGTTGTTGTTGTTGTTGTATTTTAAGTAGAGATGGGGTTTCACCATATTGGTCAGGCTTGTCTCGAACTCCTGACCTCGTAATCCGCCCACCTCGGCCTCCTAAAATGCTGGGATTACAGGTGTGAGCCACTGTGCCCGGCCAGATTGGTCTTTTGAGACTTTTTGAAGACTTTTGCATGCTGGCAACTGACTGACTCCACACACACTCATGACTCATGACTCCACCAGTTCTGTGAACACCCAATCAGAGGCAGACTTGATACACTGGAAGTGTTTTCCACACCCCTACGATTGCATTCCCCTACTCATTAGCAGCACCCATTCCCTAGTCCCCTGCCCACCAAACTGTACTTGAAAAACTCTAACCTCTGAACCTTTAGGGAGACAGATTTGAGTAATAACTCCTCTTCTGCGTGGCAAGGCTAGTGTTAATTTAACTCGTTCTTTACTGCAATACCACAGTCTCAGTGAATTACTTTTGTCTGTGTAGAGGGCAGGAAGAAACTGTCTGGCAATTTCAACACTATGGTTTTCTCTCAATTCAGTTTCCCTTCTCCATTCATTCCACAGCCACCCTAGATCAATCCTCTCATATCTGGACTTGTTATGTTTCCAATTGGTCCTCATACCCCCATTCTTTTCCCCTTAATTCTATTCTCATTATGCAAGACAGGGACTCCCCTAATGCAAGAATTTATTTTGCTTCCTCACTTAAAACTGCAGTGAGACCTCTTCATGATCATTATTATGAGCTAAATTGTCCCCTCTCCCTGCCCCCAAATTCATGTAATAAAGCCCTAACCTCCAATGTGACTGTATTTGAAGATAGGGCCTTATAAATGTAATTAAGGTTAAACGAGGTCATAAAGATGAAACCCTCATCCAATAGGACTGGTGTCCTTAGAAGAAGAGAAAGAGACACAAGGGATGTAAGGGCACAGAGAAAAGGCCAAGTAAGGACATGGTGAGGACTTGTCTGTCTAGAAGCCAAGGAAAGGCCTTGCTAATACCTTAATCTTGAACTTCTAGCCTCCAGAAATGTGAGAAAATACATTTCTGTTATTCAAGCCACCCCATCTCTGGTATTTTGTTATGACAGCCTTAGCAAACTAACACAGTCATTAGAAAATCCAATGCTCTTAACATAATAAGCAAGCTATTATTTTGCCTTGACTGTAGATACTTCATCTTTTACAGCTCTCTGATTTACACTTTAACTTCAAATGTTCACCAAAGTGCATTAGTTTGCTTCACATCTGTGCAATCCCATACTTCCCCCTTAGCCCATGGTAAAGCCTTAGCCTAGAATGCACTGTGACCCCTCTTTTTTTTTAATGTACAGTTTAAGACTGAGCTAAGATTCTAACCTCTCTATGACATTTTCTAGCTCACCTCAGGCTGCATTAGGAGCCCTTCCAGGTGATACTTTAATTACCTGTATCACTCTCATTGCATCTACCATATTTTATGCAAAGTATTTGTCATGTCTCCCATTACATCTCCTTGTAATTTAGGGACTATTTTAGTCATGTTTAAGTTCCCAGCATTTAGTATGATTCCTGGCTGAGCAGTGTATGTAGAAGAATATCTTAGATGAAGGCTTATTTTCATGGGCATTTTGAGTTTATGCTGTCAATCCTGGACTCGCTCAGCATCAATTCTCAATACTCATTTCACATACGTAAGCTTTTCATAAAGGTCTATAGAAATACAGAAACCCTGGATATGTGTTGCTTGCTTAAAAGTAAAACTCACATTTTGGTATCAAAGTAATATTATTGCCAAAACAACAGCATTTTGGTTTCTCCTATATGTTAAGTTTGAAATCAATGATCTTGAACGTTACGTAATTGACTTGTATCCTTAGACTATGAGTAGAACTACTTACTCATCACAATGTTCACACAGAATATGGAATAATTAATTAGAGTGCATACAGTTGCACTTATTCTGACTTCAGTAGAGTTTGCCAGATGCTTCTACAGAGTACCATCACGTTATCTATGTAGTATTATTGTGGACACACATTTGCTGTTGATTTATCTTATGAAACATCAAGTTCTCTCTGATAAAACAAAATTGACAATCTTCTCCACTCCATGCCTATACATAAACAGTAAAAAATATTATTTACTCTTTTAAGATCCAAATTCTATGAAAATTACTTCCTTATTTTCTGTGGAAGTGAAAGTTATAATGAGACAAATTTAAAGCCTCCCACAAAACACAGAATAGTTCACTTTTGATTTCCATTGTGCTGCAAGACAGTTTCTTTTCATAATCCAAATTTTCTAATTTTTTGTAGATTTTGTGATCATAATGTATTCTTTTTCTTCTTTCTTTCTTTTGTTCCTTTTTTTTTTTTTGAGACAGAGTCTCACTCTGTTGCCTAGGCTGAAGTGCAATGGTGTGATCTCAGCTCACTGCAACTTCTGCCTCCCAAGTTCAAGTGATTCTCATGCCTTAGCTTCCCAAGTAGCTGGGATTACAGGGATACGCCACCACACCTCGTTAATTTTTGTATTTTTAGTAGCAATGGGGTTCCACCATGTTGGCCAGGCTGGTCCCAAACTCTTGACCTCAAGTAATCCACCTACCTTGGCCTCCCAAAGTGCTGGGATTACAGGCATGAGCCACTGTGCCTGGTCACTTTTTAGGTATTATCTATTCAGACTGAAATATTTGATTACTGCTAAAAATACGTTTTGTTTTTTTCTGTTACAAATGAATCACAACATTTACTATGCATTATCTAACAATGCCTCATTTAGTATATGTGTTAAAAAACCAGAAATGTTAGGACTGTAAAAACTGTAGCAATTATTTTTAGAGTAGAACACATAGAATTACTTTACTGAGTTTTAAAGTTCAAATTGAACTAAAGAAAGGGGAAGATAGGATCATCTGAGTTTCAATATTATTTCAAGAGTTTGTTTTTGCTAAGTCATATTATATGACGTTAAATATTTAAACAAATTTAACATGTGATTCATCGGTTATTTCATTCCAAGAGAAAAATATGATGATATTTCTTTGCATCTTTTATAGGCATTTTATACCAGAGCAAAAATACCAGCAATTAAATAATTTCAAAATAATTTTAAAAGTTATAATTAGTACTGAGCATGGCTCATGCTTCTATATCATTTTCTTTTAATTATCTATACCTCAACAACCTGGAGTGGAGGGCAGACACTGACACAATGAAGGCATCCAGGTCTTAGCTCAAAATCAGGAACACAATCGCGTGATTCTAGTCTTACAGAAGAATGTGTTTATAAGCAAAGGACAACTTTGATCATATTTTCACTTTGTGGTCTTTTAACCTAGAACAGCCCAGGGCTTCTGTATTCATCTCCCAGACCAGTGATGACGAGAGAGAGAAAAATCTTAGGTGCAAAAGTTATGATAAAACTGAAATTAGAATTCAAATTTAATTAGTGCCAAAAGTCTCTCTCATGCAGGATCTCCAATCAGATCATAGGGCATCCAGCACTCTAAATGCCTCAAGATGAATAATGAGGTACTGATGTTTTCTTTCAGAATTGAAGACCACCATATGGGAACAGTGTTTGTCTCCTTTGATTGGCTTGGTTTTTGTGGATGCATATGATGCTGCTGCAGGAACCTCAAAGATTCTGAGATTCTGAATCTCTGTGACCGGGGTGAATGGTGCCATTAAACTGAATCCCAGATGTCAGGGAAAACAAACAAACACACACATACACACACACTAAAAAGGATGGGAGTTGGTAAGTTTAATTTTTCAAAAGCATCTGTCCCTTGTTCATTTTTTTTCTTACTGAAAATATCTTAAGTGCTGAGATACAAGTGCTGTATTCCAAAAACTTTGAGCATACATAAAAGAGCCTAATTAAATACTCGTGGTTCTAGTCTTCAGTGGAATGTGTTTATGAGCAAAGGAGAACTCTGATCCCATTTTCACTTTGTGGCCTTTTAACCTAGAACATGACCAGCTATATAGAAAATGAGTAGCAATACATATTTGGAAAGAGCTCTGAAGTTTTCTAAACTCCTAGGCTGGATTGTTTAAGAGGCATTTCCTTACAAGTGTAACTCAATGGTAGCAAACTTTATAGTCTAACCTTTCCCTAAGAGTTTGATTGTTTCTATTCCAGAATTTAGCCTGCTAGGTTTAAAAATGCAGCTGACCACCCACTGTGCTGGTTATTTCATTCAGAGGAAAATGTTGGAGTGTTGGTAATGCCTCTAATCCCTAAAATTCTATTCCTGTTAATTACTAATATAAATAGTGTGTGGGTGACTGTTACTTATGTGGTCTATCAAAATGTTTTCAACAATATTGACAGAATGAAATGGCACTGTGAAACAATATTCACAAGGATAAACCCCCTTCTCTAAAAATCTACGAAGATTATTGCTTGAAATATCTTACTTTAATAGAATAGAGAAAATCTAAGAAATTCAATTATTCAATACCCAGGTCAAAGGAATGATTTGTGGTGATATGATGTGCTACATTTCTGATTAATACAGTGACATTTTCATGGCTCAAAATATAGTCTCTTTTAAGTATGTAGATTAACTCCTGAGTTTACATTGAGAAACTAATAATATCCTTGCTCATAGTTGTAATATATTATACAGTATTACACTTGGCATTGTTATTTCTAGTGAAGGATAAACTGTTTTGTGATTGTTCTGCATAATAATACTGAATTGCCTTTGAAGTAAGGGATGGATAGTTTTGATTGTTTCCTCACCATCCGTTTCTCAAGCTTTCTGTCAAGAACATACAGATTGACCTTTGGTGAGCTTTCTTCCCTCATTTTTCAGTATGTGCTTCACAAAGGATTGGAACCAATCTTAGCTCCAAGAGTGGACACTGATTGCCTTAAGGCAGGGTTTCTCAATATTCATAATACAGAAATTTGGAGCTTGCTATTTTTTGTTGTTGGAGGCTGTTATGTGCATTATAGGACATTTTGCAGCATGTATGGCCTCTTCACAGTACAAATCATTAACATCTTTCCAGTTGTGACAACCAAAAATGTCTCCATGCATTGCCAAGTATTCCATGGAGGCAAAATTACCCCCGGATGAGAGTCACTGGTTTAAGGCAATCTATGCTTCCCATCCTCTCACCAAGTAATTACTTTAGGGATATGATGTCAAGCTGATCCAATAAGGATAAGTGGGTTTTTCTGGAAATGTAGAGATAAAGAGGCTTTTCATTGGACTTACTGAGTCTTGAAACTGCTTTAGCTTTGATGGGGAGACCCTAGGGTTACTGAGGGTTATTACACATTGGAATTCTAAGGAAGCAACCAAACCAGGGTTGGCAGATATAAGACAGGAAGGTCATTTTAGCATGGATCAAGCAACTCAAAGGCCAAGTTCATTATTCAGTTATCTGAACCAATATATTTCCATTTATTTATTAATCATTTACTTATTTTACTACTTATTATTTACTATTTATCTTAAATTAGTTAGATTTTATCCCACTTAAAAGTGAAATTTCCTTAACACATTTGTGATCTAACAACGTATATTCACAATCATGCAGAAGGCAGAATACTAGAAAACTTGTTTTAGAAAACATGAATCACTTTAAGACACATGGATGATGGAAATACCTAAGTATGGTAGTTTGAAAGACTTTAAAATAGTAGTGCCTCCACTTACCTGCTAAAAGAAGATACAAATTTATTTCTATTTATCCATGCACCTCTGAAAATCTTTTCAAAAACAATTATGTTGCCTTCCTTAGCAGAACGGTCACAGCTGAATGCTTACAGAATAGTCCCTACCACCACTGGCATTAAGTATGATAGGGAAAATTAAAATGGAAATATTTATGAGTCTTAGCATGTAAACAGATGCTTTTGTAATATCATCTAGGTTCTGAAAACTGTAGGAAAAATGATAATTTATTTACAATCACGGTTATTTGGACTTCATGAACACAATATCAAATATGTGCAAAAACTTGTTCCCAAAATTATGACCAAAGTTTATTGTTATCTGTGGGAATAGTTTGAATTCATTGTGCAGAACTCATTCAGATTTTAAAAATTCTGTTTAATTGATATAAATTGATTAGGGGAAATATTTTGTTGTTTTACAGTTACTAAAATAAAGATTGTGTTCTATAGGTTTCAAAACTGGTCAAATGGTAGAATATTAAAGAGTATAGTTCTATGAAACAAAAAGACAAAGCAATGGATGTTCCCTGTGTGACCTGAAAGGAAACAAAGTATCTTTGTTGAAATTGGCCTACTAGATTTTTGACCCATTTGGTAATAGATAAATTGAAAACCTGTAAATCACAACAACTCAAATTCAAAGAGAGATAATTTTAAAGTAAAAAAGTAACAGCATTCTTTTTTTTTTTTTTTTTTTTTTTTTTTTTTTTT
>NW_016810766.1:1892115-1916020 GCF_001698545.2 Rhinopithecus bieti | reverse complement strand
CAGGCTGGAGTGCAGTGGCCGGATCTCAGCTCACTGCAAGCTCCGCCTCCCGGGTTCACGCCATTCTCCTGCCTCAGCCTCCCGAGTAGCTGGGACTACAGGCGCCCGCCAGGTCGCCCGGCTAGTTTTTTGTATTTTTAGTAGAGACGGGGTTTCACCATGTTAGCCAGGATGGTCTCGATCTCCTGACCTCGTGATCTGCCCGTCTCGGCCTCCCAAAGTGCTGGGATTACAGGCTTGAGCCACCGCGCCCGGCCCGTAACAGCATTCTTATACAGAAATGCAAAGGAAGGAGTGGGGTAGGGAATAGATACTATCCATACTACAGAAATGAAGCTTGATGTGCTAGAATCCTTAAATGACTGAATGCCCCCAAATAAAAAAACAAATGCCCCCAATTTCTAAAACTTTTCTGATTTTGAAGGTTAAACTGCATATGTTGTAAGAATTTTCCCAGAACCAGAATTCTGTACCCAGAAGTCATGTACAAAAAGAATTATGTATCAATGGACAAGTAAAATGTAAAACATTCACAAATGTAAATAAACCATTTTTTTTTAGAACGTGAAGCCAACGTATTGCTAAAGGAATAATAAAGAGAGATTATTTTTGAGACAGGAATTCTTTAAACCCTTCTATTTTGACTTACATAGAGAAATAAACATTATCAAAATCCAGAATGACACCTCTGATTCAGTAACAGAGGATCATGTAAAAACATTGATCTCTAGTCACAATAATAACCTCTTTGACACTCCGGTGTTATCCTTGTGGAAAACAGATTTTCTATGTTTATAACAAGCCTTCAAAGCAAGTATTCTAAATTGCTTCAAAGCAGTGTGTACCAGGACATGTGGCCTGGATGCCAAACCAAAGCCTATTGCAAAGATTTTAAACCACATGCTCTGAATTTACAGATGAGGCAAAAGTATCTGAGGAGTAGGGGGGTCTGGGTTCTAAACACCTTCCTAAACCTAACATAATTTTGGAGCTCCAGGAGACAACCTTTTCTTAAAAAAATCTGCAGTTGTTGAATATCTCATTTCCAATCCATTTCCTCGTTGGTTTGTTTTTTGTTTGTTTGTTTGTTTTTTGCAACACAGCCTCACTCTGCTGCCCAGACTGGAGTGCAGTGGAGTGATCTTGGCTCACTGCAACCTCCGCCTCCTGGGTTCAAGCGATTCTCCTGCCTCAGCCTCCCGAATAGCTGGGATTACAGGCGCCCACCACCACACCCAGCTAATGTTTGTATTTTTGGTAGAGAAGGGGTTTCACCATGTTGGCCAGGATGGTCTCAATCTCCTGACCTCGTGATCTGCCCACCTTGGCCTCTCAAAGCGCTGGGATTACAGGTGTAAGCCACCAGGCCTGGCCCATTTCCTCTTTTAACTAGAAAACTTTCAGTTTAAATCAATTTTTTATCCTGCCAATAAATGGAAGATACACTTTTCTATCAAAATAACAAATATCAGTCATTTTGCTTTCCAAATAAACTAGTTCAGAAAATTTGTTTATAAAATTAAACTTGGAGTAAAAGCTGTTGTGACTCAGAAAACAATACCCCAAAATGAAGGCCACAGAAGTGGCCGCAGAAGCAAAAATTTTTCTCTGACCTTCTGCTCTCCTGTCTCAGTACCATTCATCCTGGAGGCCAGCATAGAAACCAAAACCCCCTTTCCCCAAGGCTAGCCATAATACCTGAAATCATTAATCTACCTTTCCCTCCTGCTTTCCTTGGAAAAAACTGACCATAAAGAGATTATCTAGGCCAGGCGCAGTGGCTCATGCCTTTAATCCCAGCACTTTGGGAGGCTGAGGAGAGTGGATCACTTGAGGTCAGGAGTTTGAGACCAGTTTGGCCCACAGGGCGAAACTGCGTCTCTACTAAAAATACAAAACTTAGCCAGGTGTGGTGACAGGCGCCTGTAATCCTAGCTACTCGAGAGGCTGAGGCAGGAGAATCGCTTGAAACCGGGAGGCGGAGTGAACCGAGATAAAGTCGTTGCACTCCAGCCTGGGCTGCAGAATGCGATTTTGTCTCAAAGAACAAAAAGGAATTATCTGACCTATCTTGCTTGACTGTAGGTGATAAAACTCCCATTCCAGAGAGGGTCCTGCCCCATACCCAGAAGGAATGAATTACCTGAGAGGCCAAGAAGAATCTAGACAGATGGGGCTTGCTGGGTTTACCCACTCACTCAGTCTATTAGCATTAGGCCATACCATTTTGTGTAATCATATTTCTACATGGCTGTCCATACTGTGTTGAGCCTAAGCATAAAAATGAACAATTTATCCTGTATCTTTAGGTCTTCATTCTGAAGACTTCTGTGTATACATTCCTAAAATTTGTATGTATTTTGTCCAATTAATGTGCCTTTAGTGAGTTGATTTTTTCAGTGAACCTTCAGGGAGCAAAAGGTAAGTTTTCCCTTGGCCCCTACAAGGCATAGGGTCATATCCTTGTATTAATCTCTTTACCAGTTGGAGTGTCAGCTCTGTCATCAGTAAAATAAAATAATTATGTCTGCTCTATCATCCTGACAAAATCAAAACAAAATTTTAAATAAAAAAATGATAAAACAGAGTCATTTACTCCTTAATAAATGAAAAAAGTAAGCTTTTTGAAATCTTAAACCATTAGATAACATTTTTTCATGAAATTAATTTGCATTTTACAAATATATGTCATATATACCCTATATACTTACATCAGAAGTTATGATCTCACTCGTATGTGTGTAAATTTGTTTGTGTGTTCACATGGATGCCAACACCACTGGCATACTACTTTCAATGGCTCCACTCTAAGGATATTTAAGTTCATTCTGTAACCACCAAAACACATGTTCTTCAATTATTTCTGACAAAAAAATTACAGTACAACAGATTAAAGGAATGTAGGGGATGAGATTTATGTTGTAACTTCTTTTTGTTATTTGTTGCTGATATTATTTTATAATGAATTACAACTATGAAATATGAATAGATATGTATCTGATAGCATCTCATGAGAATTATTTTCCTTCACGTTCATTCATGTGTAACATTTTAGATGCTATGTACTTCACAAATTACATTAAGATTCACTTTTCTGTTAGTTTGCAGGAGGTTCATGTTGCCCTCCAGTATCCATGTGGGCTTATGCTGCTAATATTATTTATGCTTTTCCAATTCTATGACTTTCCATAAAAAATTACAATACACATGTTTGTTGTTATAGTTGCACATTTTTTTTAAAATGTCACAGCAGGGAAATGCTAACTTACTATAAACCATCTGAAGGGCTCTATGTTTGCTTTAGAAATGAACTTAGAAAGTAATTCAGGATCTTATCTCCTCAGGCATGATCTACTTGAATTACCTAGAAAAGTGAAAACCTGTACTGTGAAAATATTGCAGAGACTAATTTGTGAGAGAGCAGTATGTTTTGTGTCCCTAATTTCTAAAATCCATACAGATAAATAATTTCCACTGTCCAGAAGGTTTTAACTGATGAAACTGGCTATAGGTATTTTATACCAAATTATAATAAAAAGACAGATATTTGTGGCTTGAAGAAAGAAGATAAAAATGAGTGTCTAAGTAGTTAGAAATATGTAGCTATAACATATATGAGAAATACATATGAAATATATATCACCTATAACAGAAAACCTGAAGGCTGTACCATATATCCAGGCTTTAGTGGACTTCACGTGTATAGTTGTAAAATTTAAAAAAAAAAAAAAAAAAAAAAAAGACCATTACCATGAAACAAATAAAAAAGTCAATGTTACCAAATCAGGGGATCATATTATAATATTATCTTTTAAAAAATGTTTGCATTGGTAAAGAACTGTCATAAATATTTCATATAATATTGATGCACTAAATTTTCTAAGTAAATTAAAATCTCCAGGAGAACATTAATATGTAATAGTAAAATATACAGAGTTGTTCAGATGATCATTGGTGAAGGTTTGGGATCAAAGTGGCTCTAAATAATTCAACAACATCAATAATCTTAAGTGAAAAGGGTCCCTTCAGTTCAGTTATCATCTACTCACCATTTAACCCATAGACAGCTAGTCTCCTCCTTTTGTAACAACTATCTCTCCTTCTTGTCTTTTTATTGCTTTTGAAGTATATTTTCTTCTTTTTATATTACAGCATTCCTGTAGACTTATATTCTTTGCCAAGCATTACTTCCTCAATACACGAACGAGTCCAAGAAACAGCTCCAAATGTTTATTTTCAAAGATTGATAGTACTAATAGTTATGGGCACTAACATTTTTGGAAAGATCTCAAGTCTTTTTGAGGCAGAACACAAACACATATATATTTATATATTGAAATTAGCCTTTATGCATGAAAAAATAAACATACTTCACTTTTACTATTTGGAAATCCTAATTACAAAAAGATATGATTTATATATCTTTTTCTACACAAGTGATAAGGCAAACATCTAACTTTACAGAAGCTATTATCAATTAATGCATTTTTTCATATTAACAAATACTGTGAAAACAGTTATTTCCCAACAGTTTTTTTGAGACAGGGTATTCCCCTGTCACCCAGGCTGGAGTTCAGTGAGGCAATCACAGGTTCCTGCAGCCTTGAACTTTCAGACTCAAGCAATCTTCCCACCTTACCCTCCCAAGTAGCTGTGGCCACAGGAGTATGGCACCATATCCAGCTACTTATTTAATTTAATTTTTGGTAGAGACGAGGTCTCACCATGTTGCCCAGGCTGGGGTTGAACTTCTGGGCTTGAGCAATTCTCGTGCCTGGAGAATAATAAATAAACAATGAGGCAATATAAAGCTTATGATTGGTAGACAGATACAGTATTCAAGGAGGCAAATTTCATAATATGTTTTCAGCATAAGTTGAGCTCTGGCAGAGAGTGAAAAATAAAATCACAGTGCTACACAATAATAAATTTAACTATATAAAAAACCAAAGTTACTAGTGTGGCACAAGTAAAAATTCACTTTCATTTTTATAACTTATTAGCAAAAGGTTTGATTGTGAAGATTGCTCCATCTAAAGTCTCAGTATGTAAAATTTATATAGCACTCAGTTAGTTATATTCAAGTCTGATTACAAAAGGCTGGCATGATACGTTTTCTCATTTACAAGTATTTAAAAGTAGCTAAGGGGCAGAGCAAGATGGCAGAATGGAAGCATACACCGTTTGTCCCCTTCTGCTGGAACAGCACGTTTTAACAACTGTCTGCACACAGAAAAGCTCCATGACAAGAACCAAAAATCAGGTGAGCAATCAAAGTACCTGGTTTTAGTTTCATTTTGCAAAAAGAGGGCACTGAGGGGAGCAGGAGAAGCAGTCTTGAATCGCCATTGACACCCCTCCCCAGTCCCCTGCAGTGGTCATGAGGCACATAGAGTATCTGTGCACTTTAGAGAGGGAGACAGAGTGACTGAGAAACTTTACATCGAACTCAGTGCTGCCCCGTCACAGCAGAGAATTAAACCATGCTGGGCTCAGCCAGCACGCACACAAGGAGGAAGCATTTGGACCAGCCCTAGACAGAGGGGAATCACCCATCCCATGGGCTGGAACTTGGGTTTCATGGCAAACCTCACCACTGTGGGCCAAAGTGCTCTAGGGTCCTAGGTAAACTTGAAAGGAAACTTAGGACACAAAGACTGCAATTCCTAGTGCTAGGCTGGGCTTAGAGCCAGTGAACTTGGGTGGCATGTGACTAAGGAAGACACCACCTGGCACAGCTCAAGGAGTGCTTGTGCCATCGCTTCTCCAACCCCAGGCAGTGCAGCTTGTAGCAACAAAAGTGACTCCTTCCTTCTGCTAAAGGAGAGAAGAGTGAAAAAGAAAGAGGACTTGTCTTGCATCTTGGATACCAGCTCAGCCACAGTAGGATAAGGTACCGGGCAGAATTATGAGGTCCCCATTCCAGGCCATAGCTCCTAGATGACATTTCTCAACATATCCTGCTTCAAAAAGGACCACTGCCTTGAAGTGAAGAGCCCAGTCCTGGGAGGACTTATTACCTGCTGACTAAAGAATGCTTGGGCCCTGAAAAACCACCATTGATACCCAGGTGGTGTGCAGTGGGTCTTGGGCTCTGAGATGTGCTGGCTTCAGAAAAGACCCATCACATTCCCAGCTGTAGTGGCTATGGTGAAATACTTCTTCTTTTTAAGAAAAGCAGAGGGAAAAATAAAGGGGATTTTGTCTTGTACCCTAGTTTATCAGCTCAGTCACAGTGGGGTAGGGCAGCAATCAGGCCCTTGGAGTCCCTAAGTCCAGGCCTAGACTCTTCGACAGCATTTCTGGACCTGCTCTGGGCCAGATGGGAATACACGTCCCTGAAGGGTGAGTCCAGGCCTGGCAACATTCACCACAAGCTGAGGAAGATGCCTTGGGCTTTAAGTGAACATTGGTGATAGGCTGGAGAACCCCCGTGGACTAGTAGTGATGGGAGCCACAAGAGAGGATCTTCAGCCATAGTAAGAGGAGGGAAGAGTGGGAAGGACTTTGTATTGTGGTTTGAGTTCCAGCTTAGCCGCAGAAGAATAGAACATCAGGCAAATTGCTAAGGTTTTTGGCTCTAGTACTTGGCTCCCAGACAGCATCTCTGGACACTCCCAGGGCCCGAGGAACTCACTACACTGAAGGGAAAGGCCTTGAACAAGTCCCAGTACCATGCTGGCTTCAGGTCTGACCCAGCACAGTCCCAGTGACGGTGGTCACAGGGGTACTTGCATCATTACACACCCTGTCCCAGATGGCTCAGCACATAGAATGACACTCAATATGTTTGAGGGTAAGGGAAAAAAAAACAAGTCTCTGCCTGGTAAGTGAGATAATTCATTCAGGTCTTATCCAAGACCACCAAGGCATTACCTCTATGAGTCTGCAAAAACCACAACATTATTGGGCTTGGGGCCCAAGTCCCTTCAAATACCCAGAAGGCCTTCCCAAGAAGGACAGGCACAAACAAGCCCAGACTGTAAAGACTATAATAAATATCTACCTCTTTAATTACCAAACACTGAAGAACACCTATAAGTATCAACAACATCCAGGCAAACAGGACCTCATCAGATGAACTAAATAAGGCACCAGGGACCAGTCCTGGAGAAACAGAGATATATGACTTTTCAGAAAGAGAATTCAAAATGGCCATTTTGAGGAAACACAAAGAAATTCAAGAATAGCGAAGAGAAGGAATTCTGAGTTATATCAGATAAATTTAATAAGCAAATTGAAATACTTAAAAGGAATCAAACAGAAATGCTACACTTGAAAATGCAATTGACATGCTGAAGAATACTTCAAAGTCTGTTAACAGCAGAATTGATCAAACAGAAGAAAGAATTAGTGAAATAGAAGGCAAGCTATTTGAAAATACACAATCAGAGGAGACAAAAGAAAAAAGAATAAAAAATAATAAGCATGCTTACGGGATCTAGAAAATAGCTTCAAAAGAACACATCTAAGAGTTATTGTCGTTAAAGAGGAGGGAGAGAAAGAGACAGAGGCAAGGGGGATTCATAGGGATAATATCAGAGAACTTTCCAAACCTAGATAAAGATACCAACATTCAAACACAAGAAGGTATAGAACAGCAGGCAGACATAACTCAAAGAAGACTACTCTGAGACTTTTAATAATCAAACTTCCAAAGGTCAAGGATAAAGAAGGGATCCTAAAAGCAGCCAGAGCGGAAAAACCAAACCAAACCAAAACAAAAAAACCCAAATGACACAAAGCTCCAATACATCCGGCAGCAGTTTTCAGTGGGAACCTTACAGGCCAGGAGAGAGTGGCATGACATATTTAAAGTGCTGAAAGAAAAAAACTTTTACCCTAGGATAGTACATCCAGTGAAAATATCCTTTAAGCATGAAGGAGAAATAAAGGCCTTCCCAGGCAAACAAAAGCTGAGTGATTTCATCAAAACCAGACAGGCAATGCTAAAGGGAGTTCTTCAATCAGAAAGAAAAAAGATGTTAATGAGCAATAAGAAATCACCTGAAGGAAAAAACAAAACAAAACAAAACAAAAAAAAAAGAAAGAAAGAAAGAAACAAACAAAAACCTCACTGGTAACAGTCAGCCCACAGAAAAACACAGATTAGTATAGCACTGTAATTATAATGTATAAGCTTCTTTTGACTTAAGTAGAAGGACAAAATGATGAACCAATCAAAAATAATAACTAGAGCAACTTTTCAAGACATAAACAGTACAATAAGACACAAAGAGAAACAACAAAATGTTAAAAAGTGGGAGAATGAAGTTAAAGTGTAGAGTTTTTATTAGTTTCCTTTGTGTGAGTTTGGTTCTTTACACAATCAGTGTTAAGTTGTCATTAGTTTTAAATAGTGGGTTATAAAATAGTGTTTGTAAGCCTCGTGGTAACCTCATGAAAAACATGTAATGGATACATAGAAAATAAAAAGCAAGTGATTAAAGCATACAGCCAGAGAAAAATCTGGTTTTGACCTTGTAGACTCCTTAAAAGGGATTCCAAATTTCCATGAACCATGCTTTGAGTATGACTGCAATAAAGGGTTAATAGTTCCTGTTGGCAAAGGAGACCTAACACAATTCCCTTTAGCTTTCCCCATAAGCTAGAATGAAATATTTGAATCATTAAATAAAATTTTTAATTTTGAACAATGCATATGGTAACATACAACTTCTTTCAAAATTAAATGAATAGCAAGAAATACTTGAAAGTAATTTAGCAAACATTATCAAAATGTACTTCCAGAATTGAAAGAAGCTAAATATTAGAGAAGAAGAAATAAATAAATGCCTTCCATATAGGAAATTTGCTGTTTCTCCATATTCTTTACATTTGGGCCTTGGAAAACGTTACCTTCCTTCTCTCCTTTCTTTTCCTCTATATTTAAAAAGACATGCACACAGACAGTAATCCTTAAGTAACGTATTATATATTACAGGTTCTATGTCTTTCTTTCTTCTTATTACATAGAATATGGATTCAATGAAAAAGTTCCTAACATGAGGAATTGTTTCTGATCCGTTATAGTTAATAAGAGATATACAAGACAATATAATGGATCTGTCAAAGAAGTAAAAGAGAATACTTGAATGGAACAACTCATGTATATAAATGCAGTTATTGCAGAACACTTACTAGGCTATGTATACTCCAAAACTGCCACTGGCATTTCACCTCCTCATACTGTTGAAAAATTCTTAGCATCACCCCGAATGACTTCAGCAGAACGCAAGATCTTTTGTAAGCTATAAAATTACCTTCAGTGCTATTGATATAAACTGAAAACTAACTTTTCAGAAAGATGGGAAACAATTATTTCTCTATTTTTTTTTTTTTTAAGCAGCTTCATTCTGTCACTCGGGTTAAGTGCAGTGTTGTGATCACAGCTCACTGCAGCCTTAAGCTTCTGGGCTCAAGGCATCCTCTCACCTCAGCACCCCCGAGCAGCTGGGACCATAGGTGCACCCCACCAGGTCCAGCTAACTTTTTATTTTTTGTAGAGATGGTACATCCAGGCTGGACTTGAACTCCTGGAATCAAGCAATACTCCTGCCTCAGCCTTCCAAAGGGCTGTGATTACAGGTGTGAGCCACAGCACCCGGCCTTCTCTCTCTCTCTCTTTTCTGCATGTTCCTAATGTGACTGTAATATGTGAACACCCTGAGTCTAAAACAAAACTTAGATCACTCCTTTAAATAGAAAAAAAAAAAAAAATACGCCTACTTTGTACATTTGACACCTGTACTTGATAGAAAACTCAAAAGAAATAATTTTTAAATGTCTAGATTCATGATGTTTGATTCTAAGAGTATTCAAAATGCAGGCAATATATCTATTTCCATACCTCCAGAAATAACTGCCAATATTTCTTCTATATTGTCCCCACTGAAAAGCCCATTAAATTTAACTTGGTTTTAAATACTCATTTTTTCGCTTTAAAATAATACATTGAGGATAAACATATAGACAGAAAGTAGATTGGACATTGCACAGGATGGGGAAGGAGATTGGGATGAACAGTAATTGGCATGCAGAATCTTACTGTGATGACAAAAAAATTCTAAAACTGATTTATTGCAATGGTTGCAACACTTGCTAAGTTCACTAAAAACATCATTGCACAATTGAAATGAGTGAACTATATATAGGATATACAAATGCTTCAACAGATTTACATTAAAAATAAATCATTACATGAGAGGAGTCAGACAAAAAGTATTTAATATATGAAACCTTTTACTAAAATTACAAAGTGGGAAAAACTAATTTAGAGTTTTCGAAATCAGGATAGGGCAATCCTTGTAGGAAGAAATATGGCTGGTGCAGAGCACAAAGGGGAGCTTTCTAAGACGACGTTAATTTTCTGCCTTGTCTGTGATAGTTACACGGATGAGCTTGATTTGTGAAAATTCATTGAGGTGTACATCTATGATATATGGAATTTTCTGTAGATATATTATACATCAATAAAAAGTCCACAGCAGAACAGTAATAAACTTGTGAACAGATGATAAGCAAAAGATTACTAGAAAAAAGCTATGTCCTTGTGTTCTTTACTAGTGTTCTTCCACTTATATAGCTAGTATTACTTAGGTCTCTTCTGGTTCCACTAATGCTGCCATCTTTCAAGAAGCAGCTCTAAGATTTCCTCTCCAGTGAAATGCGCTCTTATATCATTTAGCTGAAAGAGCCTTCCTCCTTTAATCTCTTCAATACATATAAATGAGATAAAAAGTAAAATGTTGAGTAAATGATATAGTTGAGTTTTCTCATCTGCCAAAAAATACATAGTTTTATGGGGAGAAAACACAACTAACTTATTAATCCATCAAACCCCAAAGTAACTGTCATGGTAAACTGAACGTTGTAAACTTTCAAGTAAGTGCTGGTTAACAACGGAAATATTTCCATTAATAGTTAAGAATAACATGAAACCTAAGCTGAATGCCAAATGTAAAATTTCTAGTTATCCAGTTGCTGAACTGTCATTTTCATATTTAGATTTCCAAAATTATGTGTAATATTTTTTAAAAAACTCTCTAAAATATATAAAATAAAACAAAAGAAATAGAAACCATTCAAATAATAGAGTTAAAAAAGCTTTTAAGTGGCATAACAAAATTAGAGAGCATATTTATTTATTAATTTATATATACAAAGTTGGTTTTAGGTAAAATCAACAGACAGTCTCCCTTCTAGAAGCCCACAATTTGCTTTAGACAAGGCAGCTGTATGATAATATAGGTTTGTTAATGTTTAGATGAGATTAAAGAGGGATGTAGATGATAATAATTGAGTAAAAGTATAAGTTTCTGAGAAGGACAAATAAATCTGTTGTGATATTTTAACAAGTTATCGAGTAAGATAATGAAACAGAGGTAAAGCATGGACTATTATTGGTGGGTGGTGGACAGAATGGCATGAGAGCACACGTGATTGGAGAACATGAAATCTGGAAAGCAATGAAGAAAGTGGCTTCTCTAGAGCATATATCAGATTACATAGCTCCACTGAAGAAAAATATGGAAATCAAGAGTTACAGCCTTTCAATTTAACTTCCAAATTTTTCACACCTAGCTTTAATTTACACGTCAGTATGCAGTTTAATTTATGCCTTTGTTCAATGTATATTCAAACATCTGCCTCAATGACATTTCATGTTGCTCCTTGCCTGAGGCATCTGTCTACTGCATCAAGCTGAAGCAAGTTATGGGCTTTTTTAACAAGGTTATACAAGAATACAGTGATAATAATGCTGTTTATGCTGAGTAATAATCCTTCATAAGACACGCTTAGAAATGTTTAGACTCTGATACAGTCACTTTCTAGAAGTTTAAGCAAAAGAAAAGAATTAAGATACCTTTTAAAAAAACATGTTTTCCATTATGATTTCAGTTTAAATGCTTTAATCTATTTAAACTGTTTATACCATTAGTATGATGTCCATATCATAAGTAGTAATTATTAGCACTATTTAACATGCTGTGGTTGGCATAATAGTGTAACTAAGTTCATTATAAAGCAGCTTAAATGACCATGACCATCGCGTCTCTTGGGAGCTTACAAAATAGAACCTGATTTCTTTTCTCAGAGAGTCAAAAACATTTACTTTGGACAAGTCTAAATGTAGTACATTTAATAGTTAAAAGGCAAGTGAGAAACTTGCTTCCATGGAGAATTAACCACAGTTATTTCAGCTAACTGACAACTCATATTTGTGAAACCACCAGGAGGGCTTACACAAATGATTTACAAATGATTTACACAAATGATTTACGGTGCTTAAAGTATTTTTACTCTACAGATTTGTCACTTAGTGTACGCATCCCATATAGTTCAGTGGCTCTAAAGGATCCATTATAACTACTTTTTTGAAATAGTTATAAGATTAAAGGCTTATTTTTGGAGCCGTTAATAATATCAATGAAAGGATTAAAACAATTTCAGTGAAAATCATACAGAGATGAAAGAGCTAATGCTTCTATTACATTTTAAGTGACAAATGAATCAGAGAAAGGCAGAATTTCCTTCTCAACCCACATTCCAAATGAATTCTACAGAATCTTACATTTGATTAACTAAAACAAATAAACATAACAATTTAGTCCTAGTGCCCACTGAATAGTACTCATAGAAAACCACTCCTGAAATGCCATTAAAATACCTACAGACAATGAAATAATTAGAAGTCTTTCAGGCATAGCATTTAATATAGTTGGAGATACGTATATCAAACATGTAACAATGATAGAGGCACACAAGAACAACAAGATGCAACCAAACTTTTATCAAATGAAATCTCTAATTTTAATATCTTATTTCTTATTAATGCTCACCTTAGTATGAGCCATCATTTTAGTAATAGACAAATAAAAGCCCTCAGATTTGCCCAGATTTCATTATCCTTCAAGTACACCTCAGATGCCTTAATCATCAAAAACTTGACATATTATAATTTGTATTAATAGTTTATACAACAGTAATTTATAAAAATAAGATATTGACTATGAATGTATTAATTACACACAAAAATACTTGCCAGAATTTTGAATATGAAGAAGACAAAAGGTGAAAAATAAGGAAGGCTTTCTTCAGTACAAGAGAAAGAAACCTTGAAATCTACTGTTTCTGCCTTTGGACTTCAACTTGTTTAGTTTTATCTAAAATATAGTTTTCCCTATATTTTAAAAGTCCTTAAATAATAGAAGGAAAAGAAATAACTGAATAGCTGTAGGCTTATAGTAAATGAATGACTTTATCTCTGATTTCTGAGAAAGCATGGTAATAGTGAACAAATATCTAAGAGATATGTAATATATAGCTAACTTATCAAGAAATTTTAACATAATTTAAGCTTATATAATATGCATTCCTATTGACCAGTCTTTTAGAATCAAAATATTTTCTTACCCACTGATATTATATATTTATATCTATTTATGTTAATATGCCCATATTTAGATTGCTCAAATATTTAATTTCATATGCTGAATAGTAAAAGAATACTTTTAAAATTATTTTCCATGGCCAACTAATCCTTAATCAATACTCTTACTATATTTTGATTAATGATTATAAAATTATCTATTAATTTTACTTCTTTTTTTCCCTACATTGTTAGAAAGTTATTGTTAGCAGTAAAATAATTTTTCTGCCATATTTGGAGAAAATCCTATTTCTGCAAATTGTGAAAAATACATTTCTTCTCTCATGTAATGAACTCAGTTCTAGAGAACACTATCAAAATAACAGCATGCAATGTCTTGCAGACCATGAAATGTAATAGATAATCCAGTAAATTGTAATACTTTCCAAATGCTGCTTGCAATTAGCATTTTGGTGATATAGGGAATAGTCAGATATGGAAAACTATTTCAAAATATCCTAAAATACATAACACTGTTTATGTTCTTATGTTCAATATGTAACACAGATGCATGTTGAAGGTTTATATTATGCACAAAGAAAAGAATATTAGACGTATCATACCTTTGAGACATAATCTTATAGGCATCTGGCAGATAACATCGGATATTCTCCATCTGAGCAGGGTCAGAGTCACAAATTTTGTCATCAGTCCTGCCGTAGTTCGCACTTTCTATCATGATGACGTCTGTACCCGGACAACGGAGCTCTATAGGATAGCTCTCACAGGATAGCTCTCTGCGGACCACAGCCATCGGAATTGGGGCACGGCTGAAAGCTGCCAAAAGGAGGAAGAAGAAAAGAGATGCCATTCTTACCACATACAAAGGAAGATTACATGTGTTTGCTTTTCCAGTGTTTGGGGTAAATCAATACCAAGATACAAAGCAGTTAAGATTCATAATTTTAATTAAACTAGAATATTTTTCTATTCAGTAACTTTATAAATATGTTTATTCTATTTCAACAAAACAGTTCTTAAAATCTTTATCACATTTGTTTTCTTATAAATGGAAAAAGGTACTGTCGATTTTGTATTAAACTCTTGGCCTGGTGTGTCAGATTAAAACTAGATAGAGATATCATCCAGTTTATACAGTCAGATATTCAGATAAACCTTGCAAGTGTTCCTTTCTTCTTTTTAATAACAAAATCATCATTGAAAATTGCACTATCGTTGACTTTAAATACACTTAATCTATTTCAATTTTACAACATACTTCCATTGTTTGAGGCAATACTTCATGATTTCACTGTAGAACTAATGCATGCTATTTAAGAAAATGGAGATTCGTTTGGAGGAGAAGTTATATTTTCCTTTAGCTCCTCCCCATACTCTTCCCCCAAAGTCAACAGCTAACTAGTTACCCATGTGGAGACCTCCAAATTATAATTTTCTTCACAGAAACAGACATGTGTGTGTTCTCCCACTCCTCTTTTCATTTTACTCTAGTAATTTTACTCAGGTAGTATCACACTATACACATTGTTTGATATTTTGTATTATTTTATTTATAAATATAATGATATATGATGGAAATCTTTCCATATCTGGATATTTTTTCCTTCATTTTAATGGCTATATCTCATAAAATATAAATTATTTAACTGGTCCTATGTTCATGGACACTTGGAAAGGTCTTGGTGTTTTTGTGTCATAATACTGCAAGGAAGCCTAAACCTATCTGTGCACCTATATATTTGAGAAATATATAGTAATTATATACTTGAGTAATATATTTGAGAAAACCTAATTATCCAAATACATTTTATGGTATATTTCTAAAAAATGAGATCGATGGATCAAGAGGGCAATACATTTCAAATCTGGCAAATATCAATAGATTTCAAATAAACTTGAAAACGTATACTTTCTATCAACAATACTTTCTTTTTCAAAACTAAATATTATCAATTCCTTTAAGTTTTGTCAATTTGATAAAGAATGGTATAATATCTTTAACTTGTACTACTTTACTTGTACTGTGGAATGTATTTTCATATATTTATTGACCTTTAATATTGCTTTTATTCGTAAATGGTTGCTTACATTTATGTAAAGTTTACTGTTATAAAAGTTTTTTGTAAAAAAAAAAATAAACATTTGTCCTTTACATTTATGAGAAATACACTTTTTCTAGCTTGATGTTTAATTTTAGATGTTTGCTGGACATCTATATTTAAGTTTTATATAGAAAAATGTCTGCCTTTTCCTGTCAAGTTTAACAGTTTCCCTCTCCAAGATTGTGAACATAATCACTGCATTATTGGGAAAGAGTCAAATGTTAAGTTATAATAACTCAACAAATCTTCTTTTATAAGCATGTAATTAAAATTTTAAATGAAGTGTTTACTAACTGTCAAATAAGTTGATTTCCACATTAAGAGAATCAGTTATAGAGAAATATGTGATAGCTTAAATTTGCATTTATAGTTGATTAAATCACTAATGTGCACATGCACAAAAGACATGTATTTAAATAAATATATGCTTATCTTCTTGTGGCTTTTCTATGAAGCATGAAATGTGAAAAGAAGGGAGGAGAGAGGCAGGGAGGTGAGAAATAGAGGGGCAAAGAAAAACATATAACTATAAATATTTTCACTTAAAGTTTAGAGAAAATATTGATTGGGTTTGTGAAATATACCCATAATTTAAAAGTTGAGAGTGATGTAGGTTTTCACTTCATTTGTATGATATTTTTGAAAAAGTATGACTGTACCATAGTCCCTAGGCAAAACTTCTTAACAGGTTAACAGGTCACTTGACGTTCTTCAAGTTGCACTGCACAGTTAATTCCATTCTGGTTGGTGTTCAACATTTTCTCTCCCTCTCTCTCTCTCTCTCTCCCTCTCTCTCGTGTGCACACACATACACACCCACAGAAGAATCTAGAATATCCACAGCATTGACTGAAGAGAGTTAGCACAATTAAAGATTGGTTGTAATGTTATTTTTAAAGTTTGTTGTTGTGTCAACACTTGGCAAGGTACTCTCACAATAGACACTAAATTTCTGATACGTGCATTTCTATTGTCCCTAAATTAAAATTCTTTGTTTGTCACTCAGAAATTGGATGCTTATTTAAATCTGAAGTCCTTTTCAATACTGAGATTCTATTTTCATGGATATAGACATTTTCAATAGTGTATTTAAAGTCTTATATAATAGAATCATTGAATTAAAAAAAGGACTTTGGTAAATTTAAATGGAATCATAGAGGTGTTTTGTTTTTGTTTTCACAAAAGTCCTTAATATCAGAATTCTCAGAATATTTTAGAGTAAAGTTTTACACATTTATTAAGAGACAAATTGTTTCCTTTTATAATCATTTTATAAAAAATCACATTGAAACTGCTTCCAAACATTGAATTCATCTAGCTCTAGTATGTTGACTAAACTAGTCAATTAAGTTGGTTTTTTTGAACAACAACAAAAAAAAAAGGTTAATGTAACAATAAAACAACAAATTAGCAAAAAGCATTTGTTTCACTAAGTGGAGAATTTGATTTATAAACTCATGGGTCAGTTTTGTCAAAACAATGACATAGCTTTAATCTGGATCTTCACTGTTAAAAATATGATTTAGTACCAGACACTAGACAGTTGCAAAGTCAATTAAAATGTCGAGGCCCAAATTTTCCATGTATCTTTTGGACTTGTAAGAATATTCAACAGTTATGGATATGGCAATTTTTATGGAGAACCAGAGTTTATTTGTGTATGCTTTCTTCCACTGAACATATAATTGCATTTATATCATCAGTAACCCAGTGACAAATTGCATTCCATAAATGATGCGTGCTTTGTTTAAGGGAATTTGTTAATGGGAATGTATTGCTGGAAACTACTCTATAAGATTATCTAATTAGCTATTTAAATTACTTTTAATTATTTTACTGTTTTAATAATAACCAAACTCCAAAGGAAAAAAAAATGATTTTTGTAAAGAAAAGGTTTCTGCCATTCAGTTATCATGCTACTAATGGAAAGACGTGGTTAGAAGAGGAAAACACTAAAACATGGAAAACTCCAACAATTCAAATGCAGAGTAATCAGTCAAATAGTCTACTGCATGTTGTGCCAGGTTAACATTGCATTGGGCATTGTGGACTGGCGCATAACGTAATAATTTGGAGCAAAGAAGGCATATACATACCTTCTTATGCTCCTTCCCATTTTTATTCCACGAAGTAATCTGTTATATCAAAGATTACAGTGTCATATATTAGGTGTGTAATAAATATCTGCTGAATAAATTGGAAAAGGTTTAGATGTGAAATCTAGAAACCCTCCTCTAGGATGCCACACTTTGGAACTACTCACTGACCATAGGACTGACTAAAGGAACATGAACTAATTAAACTTCTCTGATAAAGATGCCAGAACCTCAGAAAGTTTCCAAATTTCATATCAGACATACAGCTAGTGAAAAGTTCTTTGGATCATTATTAACTGTGAGGAAAGCACATAAAAAATAAATATCAAATAATAAAAGAAATAGCTCCCTATTCTTGCTCACTTGTTTTCCACAGACATTAATCTGATTTTTCACTTCTTTTCTGAGATTTTAGCCACTTCATTACTGAAACCTCTTGTTGTTCTGTTTCCTTCTCCTTGGGCTCTCTCCCTTACTGATAAACCTATTTGCTGCTTTTTGACTCAATATGCTATAAGTCCTTGATGAACTTGTGTGTGATAACTAAAGATACCAGACTAAGAATAGGAAGTCCGGAGGCTAGAAGTAGGCGACCAATCAAGAGTCAGGTGATTCCTCTTGGTCTCCAAGGACTGGGGTCAGAGACTTGCCAAGGTAATCCTAGGTTATAAACAGGGGGCTTTCAAAGAAGGGAATATTACTTCAGACATGCAATTATGGTACAAAACATATCAACAAGTAAAAGACTAAACACAGTCTAAGAGGCAAGTAGCCAATTAATTGGTTGAGGTTATAACAAATATAATTAATTTAGTTGAAATACGTTAAATTTAAGGTGTTAGGATACCTGCAAATGGTTAATAATCAGTTAGATGCATGAGTCTAGAATTCAGGAGTAGAATATAGGCTAGAACCGTGTTAATATATAAAGTAGCTAAGTGAGTGTCTATAGAGTAAGAGAAAAGGGATGAACAAAGAAGTTAAAATATCAGTGGTCACTGACGACTTGAAGAAGGTGCTCCTTAGTCATGGGAGAAATATAGAGAAGGTCATTTCATATATGTTCAAGGAAGATTTTTACTGTATGGACTAAATCACCTGCCACTGCACTGGGGGAAGGGAATGTAAATAATACATGATAGATAAATCAAGCATTTTCTGTCTCTCCCTGGGCCAAGTGTTCAAATGTCCTAGTCAAATCTGTTTTTTTTTTTTTTTTTTTTTTCTTTTTTTTTTTTTTCCCTCATGCACTGCTCTACACTGAGTGATCCACTCCAAAAAATGAGGGTTACACAACACATTCAAGGGGTAGACTGGAACAGAAAATATCGGGTACATATACACCACAGAATACTATGCAATCATGAAAAAGGAAATGGAGGATCATGCCTTTTCAAAGCCACCATGACATGGAGCTCGAAGGCATCGATCCCAGCAAACTAACGAAGGAACAGAAAACCAAGCACCACATGTGTATCACTTATAATAGGAACTGAACATGAGAACACATGGGGACAGGGAGGGGAACAACACATACTGGGCCTGGGGGCAGGGCGGGGGAAGGAGAAGCACCAGGATAAATAGCTAAAGCATGCATGTCGAATACCTAGGTGATGGGTGATAGGTGGCAGCAAACACAATGGCACCACTTACGTATGTAACAAACTGTGCAACGTGTCCTGCACATGTATCTCAGAACTTTAAATTAAATTAAATTAAATTAAACTAAAAGAAAAAATAGCCGGGCAAGGTGATGGGTGCCTGTAGTCCCAGCTACTCGGGAGGCTGAGGCAGGAGAATGGCGTAAACCCCGGAGGTGGAGGCGGAGCTTGCAGTGAGCTGAGATCCGGCCACTGCACTCCAGCCTGGGCGACAGAGCCAGACTCTGTCTCAAAAAAAAAAAAAAAAAAAAAAAAAAAAAAAAATTAAAAGAAAAAAGAATAAGGGCTACAGCCTAATCTCCATATAGCAGAGATGAAAATCTTCAGACTGCCCTATTTGTCTGCTACAATTATAAAAGCATCAGCAAAATGGCTTATATTTTTATTTATTTTCCATTTCCTTCCCTTCATATTTTGTTTACTGCAAATCCTGTGTATTAAAAACAAGACAAGAAATCTATCAAATAATTTTTTACAAAAGAATCAATAAGAAATGCAAATTAGAAGACTATTTTGTAGTAATAAAGATAAGCAAAGACGGTTGTTTTAAATGGGTAATGACAAAGAATGTATTTGATCAACATTTAGGAACAAAGAATTATATGATTTGATGACAGACTGAACATGAAAGGTAAGGGAGAGAGTGACAAGAATGGCTCTCAGGTTTCTGACATAAGCAAATGGTTAGATTTTAGTGTCATGAACAAAATTTGGTAGGAAGTTAAATATACAAGTCTATGAATCAGAATAGTGATTTTCATCAATCTGACAGTTAAAAGGTAGTGCTTAAAAATCACAGCAGTAGATAAGCTAACCTAGGGAGGGAGTGCAGATATTTCAAGAGGTCAAAGTGAGTCAGGATAGGCAATCAAGGAAGTGACCATGTCCTGGAGATGCATCAACTGTGGCCCTTTAAGAGCAATTCTTTCAGTACTCACATTGCAGTCAAGCTCATTCAAGAAGAGCTATCTCTAGGAGGGAATTGTCCCATGGAGGACATGCACATTTTGATTTTACCTGTCCTCAAAGTTACTCTTTGCTGATTATAATAGTGAAAAACACACCCCTGGATGGAGATTTAAGATGCTAATGAGACATGTGATGTATGAACAAGCATGTACAGCTACTGTGCATGTGCACCCAGAGGACCACTCAGAACATGCTTACTAGTAACACCTCTTCCCACCTTCTCATGAATAATCATGTAAGATGACTCCCATAAAGGGAGTTTTCCCAGTAACACTGGCTGTCTCATCCTTATGAGCAGCCCTCTCTGAATCATCTCTCAGGATGTACTGTCTATTCTGCACCTAACTTTCAAAATATTCTTTCTTCTTTGCCATAAATTGTTCCATGCTGCATCTCCATTGCTGTGTGTCTCTTATTTAAATTCTTTAAACTAAGAAGGTAAGAACCAAACTTTCACAACAGCCATCAATACATGTGGCAGTTTTAAAATGTGTTCACAGTTCTTTGATACTCTTCCAGTATTCTTCCCTTTCCTTTAGAATGTGGATGTACTGAGTGAATCGCTTCTAAAGGACTTAGTGTGGTATAAATGAGTATATGATTTCAGAGAGTAGTTCATTAAAAACACACTGCCACTTCAGTCTTCCTTGGGTCCCTTGTTTTGTGCAAAGCCAACTTTCATATCTTGAGAGGACTCAAGCAGTCCTATGGAGAGGTCCAGGGAGCAAAGAACTGAGGCCCCCAGGATAAACTTGGGAGGCACATGAGAGAGGCACCTTGGAGGCTGATCTTCCATCCACCAGAAAGCCTTCCTTCAGGCAAATGCAACCCCACGAGACACCCAGGCTATACCCAATTAGTTAAACTACTCCTGGACTCCTAACATACAGAAACTGTGGAAGATAATAAATGTTTATTGTTTTAAGCCACAGAGTTTTTCGCTATACAATACAGTCCAGAACCAAGCCTGAAGGAATGTTTAAAGAACTGACACTGAAACTGTTAGATAGATATTGAAAAATTACCAAATCAATGAAAGAAAAAATATTATGAATGATCATACAAATAGTCTAGTATTACCATCCTTTTGCTTAAACAGCATTTAGGCTATTAGTATTTTTATGGAAACAGTGCTGAATTACTAATAGGTGCTAAAAACGATTTTCCCCTCTTATGATCTCACTGANAAAAATAAAAATGAAACAGATTTGATTCCTCTGAGGAAGAAGTTAATTAAACTATTTGTAAGTCAAGGCTAATGATTCTAAAAGAGTTTCTTAATTATAGATACGAACACTTACACATCTAAAAGTGGACATGATTCTACCTATTGGCATGCCTTTGAAAACATATCATTACTTAAATGCTGCCAAAAGTAAATACTATCAATTTTAAGTTTCAGCCGAGCCTTTGACATAATTTTCTTATATACATGTATTTTCTCTGTGTCATTTTACATGCCAACACATTTATCTAAGTTTTAAGAAATGTGCTCTGAAAAATCTAATCCAAAACACTTGGCAGCAAAAACAACACTGGTAACCAAAAGAAATAACCCATCATCTACTCTCTTTAAAAGTACATATTGCTATCAGTAAGCTTCTAATACACTGAATTCTAACAATTCTCTTTCAAAAAAGAATACATATAATTTAAATGGCATTTTAGCATTTAACTAAGTGTAACAAAGTGACAATTAAAACTGACACCCTGAAAGAATAACCAAAGACAATTATGTTCTGAGGTCAAAAGAAAAGCGTGAAATTCAGATGTTTTAATATAAAGTTTCTGAACTTATAGAAAAAAAGTTCTAATGAGTGTTACATCATAAAACAATTAAGCAGCTATTCTTTTGACTTGTGGAGCTTCATCATGAACCTCATCCTTTTTGAGGGCACTTACACAAAGCTGTGACCTTCAAATGAAATTGTCTATGTGAAGACTGCCTAAAAAAGCAGCAAGTGTTTGAATACATGCATTCCATATCTACTTACTATAGCATTTCAACATTTAATAAAAATCACTTTCCACATTGTCTTCCAATTCATGAGGAATAACATTTCTAAAACTTTATCAAATTTCACATATCACAATTTTCCCATTCTTCTAAATGTCAAAAATTCCAAACCAGCTGTTCAACATGTTCTTAAGAGTAAGAACTATAATTTCAAGATAAACAAGGATCCACTGAAAAGAATTATTTAGTTCAAAAGAAATTTCTTAAAATATTCCAATTTAATTCTAAATGCATATTGATCCCTTACAACATGGATGCTGGGAGTTATTACACATAAGACATGGGTGTCTTCTAAAGTCTCTCTTCACATTAGGTGTTATCTCAGGCCTAGGAGTGGTCTTATATGGGATGGAGTTCCAAGAGTCTAGTGGAAGCTTCAGAGTTAACACGTGAAATAAAGGAAATGATAAAACTTCACGTATGTGTAGCAAGCTCCCAAAGGCAAGGGATGTTACTCATGATTAACAAGACCAGAAGGGGGAAAGTTCAGAGCAGGAGAGAAGAGATAGGTTCATGACCCAGAACATGGATACTATGAATCTTTCTGTCTCCATGGGACTCTAGAAGCTTGTAGCTGGAGAAAGAATGAATACATGCCTATGCAAAGCTTAAAGCATTATAAAACAGAATGATGTGGAACAGATAAAAAGTAAGAATTTCAGAGAAATCAAATAAACATGTGTTAGTGTGCTTAAAAAAGATTTCTTGAAGGAAGAAGATTTGAGTTGTCCTTTAAAGATGAAACAATATGTGTGGATATTGGAGAGGGGATAGTAAAATACTTCAGGCAAAAAATGTGAGCAGAGAAAGGTGTATTTATAAAGGAAGTAGGAACAGAACTGAACAGTGGTAAAATCAGAGAAAGCCTTAAAGTTAGACACAGAATATAGTTCAAATTAGTTAAAGTGATAGAACATTATGATATAATACAATGACATAATAAAAAGATTTATCAAATTAATCTTAAAAATTATTAGACAATAGATTATTCAAACAGATTAGGGTTGTAGGAAAGAGAGTGTGGGTATTAATGAGGAAGATACTGGAATGAGTTATTCAGGGCAATATGACAATGATAATCGGTAACATTTATCAAGTGTTTTTCATGCACTGGTGCTTTAAAAGTATCACTTTATTTCAAATTCCCAAAGATAACTGTTTAGAAAATTATCACCCCATTTACCAAATTGTGGCTTAGACAAAGATAGGAAGAATGGAAGGCATGAACTAGAAAATCATAGAGACAAGATGCAATAACTCTCCTTGGGTGTCACACACAGAGAAAAGAGGAAAGGGAAATTCTTTTAGGAAATATGTAAGGTGGTACAAGAATATCGCACTAATAATCAGTGGTATAATCTTTATGGATTCCCATTTCATTAGTGAAGTGAAATCTAATTCCTGAATATGAAATGTAAGTTAAACATTCTATTCCATTTATTGTGCCTGGCAGGAACTTTTTTTCTTAGCAGCACAACACATAATATAATTTTAAGAATTATTTCCTAACTCTAATATTATACTATAAAATTTAGTATGAATCTTTGTATAAAAATCTACTGTAGTAAAATAGAAAATATTACTTCAATTTTAAAATGTGACATTCACTGTCAAATTTGGTCACTACACTTTTTTTTTTTTTTTTTTTTTTTTTTTTTTTTTTTTTT
>NW_016810766.1:1885058-1890588 GCF_001698545.2 Rhinopithecus bieti | reverse complement strand
TTTTTTTTTTTTAAGAGACAAGCTCCCATCCCACTCTGTCACCCAGGTTGGAGCACAGTGGCATGATCATATGTCACTACAACCTAGAACTCCTGGTCTCAAGTGATTCTTCCACTTCAGCCTCCTTAGTAGCTGGAACTACAGGCATGCACCACCATGCCTGGCTAATTTTTTTTTTTTTTTTTTGTAGAGACAGTATCTCACTATGTTGCCCAGGCTGGTCTTGAACTCCTGGCCTGAAGCAATTTTCCCACCTCTGCCTCCCAAAGTGCTAAGATTACTGGGGCAAGCCACCTCACCTGGCCTCAGCATACTTTCATAGCAGTATATAAACATTATTCTTCTTTATTGCAAATCAACAATTACAAAGCTTATGTTATTCTTATAGTGGAGCCAAGAAAATTTGTTATCATGCAGATTTTCACAGAAGAAACCATAGGAAATTTAGTGAAGAATAAAAAAACATTTTGAATAAACAGAGATAACAGTTAAAACTATACAAAAATTTAATTTTGAAGGAAAGGAGTTATTAAGCAACAAACAAATGCCTCACTGCATTATACATGCTATCAAGAAATGCATAATCTATTCACATTCTTCCCTTCCCTCCCTCATCCCTCCCCACTTCCCTAACACACACACACACACACTCCCTATATCTTTCTCTCTCTCTCACACACACACACACACACAAATTATTCACTGGAAAGGACAAAGAGCTCTCAGTGGTATATAATTTTTGTTTTGTTTTGTTTTGTCCCTAGGGAAAGTAATACTAAGGCTTTTCTAATTCTGAAGCACAAATCTTCCACAATAGAGACCTTGTAATAACTTCTTTGGTAATATCTTCAACATTGAAAAACATGTACAACAATGTCTATACATCCGTTATCCACAAGCTTTACAATGGCTTTGGAATGGAAAATATTCCCCTTTATTCACCCATTCGGAATTGGACTATTGCCGTCTACGTAATCCACCTGAGATTAGAACAATAAACCTAACTGTAAACAATCTGACCAAATTTGTATTTTCACATTGTTATGTTTTCTAACTAAAGTTTCGGATTGCATGTTTGTAGCAACTAGAAGTTGACATGTATTCCACTAGAGTATATTTGTGAGGAATAAGTCTGCAAATTGACTATGCCGCTTACAAAAATCAAATGCTTATTCTTTATTTTATTTCCAGAGAAACTTTCATTAGCAATGTTTCCACACAAGCATATTTTTATTAAGAAGTTGACTGCACACTAGACGCTAAATGTAAATTCCCACTCTAAACACAGTGAATCTCTGCTTGTCATATCGGTAAATGAGGAATGCATTAACCAACCAAGTCTCTAAACCTATGAAAGCCCAGATCATTGCCAAATGCTAGAAATGTGGGACAGGAAGAGTAGCCAGTTTGCTTTTTCATATATTCTAATGACAGTTTTCTTTCCAAAGCACAAAAAGCACAAAAAAAATCAGATTGTGATAGACTAGCCAAAATGAAACCATCAGTTCTACGCAAAATATACCCTCAAAACCAAAGAAAGCCCCACATCATATGCTGGATAATTCTGGACACTAGTGAAGACCTTTTGAGTGAAAATGAAATATGTAGCTCGTTCAGGAAGAAACTCTCAACTCTCCCAAGCTTTTCAGCAAAGCCATCAGAAATATTCTGAATGAACAATTTTTATGGTCTAACAGGAATAACAACAACAATAATATTCTGAAAGGCCAAAAACCAGCTCACACACTTAACTTTCTAAAGCTGTGTGAATTGACTCAAAAATCACATAAAGAAATCACAGGAAACAGGTGAAAAGGCTTTACCAAGGATTATATGTTGGAAAATTGTCATGAAATGACACAGGACACGTAAAGCACTCTATTATATTTGTTCAGCTCAACCACAAAATATACCATTGGGGTTAATAAAACACATATTCCCATCTACAAAAAAATTAATAGAAAGTCTTAATAAAATACATTTTCAGGGCCACACAGCGAGTTTCTAGACTAGATTAAAATAAAATTCTGGATTTCTACACATTTCCTCAATTCATTAAATGTATAATTAAACATAAGTTGTTAAAGAAAAATGAATTTTCAAAATGGTGGTTGAGAAATACATATTCTGACATTCCTGACTGATCAATATCAACCCTTCACCTCAGTGATTAACTTCATTTATTTGTCCAACAAATAAAAATTGAGCACTGTTCGAAGTGGTGACTTTTCAGTGGTCAATAAAACATTGTTTCATCAGTTTATGAAATTTACAAAGTAGATGGGGGCAGGAGATAAACATTAAAAATGAATAAATACACAAGATTTAAATAACCCCAAAATGTCCACAAAACTATGATGGAAAAACACAACAAAATATGATACCATGAGACAACATACCAGTTTTATCCATAGGTAACCTGTCTCTGTATCTGTCTCTGGCTCTCCCAAAAAAGTAGGAGTATACAAAATGATTTTAAACAAGCATACTTTTAAAATTACTAAAACACAAGTTTAAAATCTCATAAAGCATCTGCTCTCTATGTTATTCAAAATAAATTATTTCTTTAAGTCTTGCTAGAACTCTTATTAGAGGAAGCTGAAAGCAAATTATTAAAAACAGACATTTACTTGAATCAATAACTTATTGTAGGAGAAAGTAGAAAGGATGATTAAATTCACAAATGGCTTTCTGTGATTCAAACCAAAAAAGTATAAATGAGAGGATAATCTGCATTCCTTTTCTACTTCAGTCNATTCCTGAGAAAGCAGCTGTAAAATGATGCTTGCAAACATTAATAATAATATATAAGCCTTCTAATATTAATAATAAATAACATACTAAAATTTTCTCATATAAATTAGCCAATTTTCTATTCCTAAAAAATTTTCATGAGCAAAACAGTAAATCCTAAAATTATCATTTTGGTATTACAAAGTGAAATGAAAGTTGTTTTTAATGAAAGAATCCTCTCAGTGCCTAGAAATGTACCCCAACTTCAAGAAATACATCCATCATTAGAAATACATTAATTCAAAATTATTTTGTATGTCAACCCATCTTCCTGTCAAACCATATTGGTTCATTGAGTTTAACGCTAATTATATCATTCTGATCATCTATTTTCATATTTACTAACAACTTGGCTGTGCTCTAGTATCTCCAAGATTCTTGTTTGACATTGATTATTGTTGATATTTTTCTACCCTCTAAATAAGATTCTACCCTTAATATTTGTAATAAAATATTTTTTTCAATTACCTTGCTCACTGTATTTAGACTGTAAGTTCACAAGGCATTTTGCCAACATTTCACTGTTTTGAAATTAACATTTCTACTTAATTGGTAAGGTTCTAAAGTGATAAACCGATAAATTTTTATGAATGATAGTTACATCCACCTGTACCTTATTGCAATTATTCTATTTGTTTATGCTGCATTTCTCAATATATGCAAGATGTTAAAAAAGCACACACACACAAATATACACAGATATACATATGGCTGCTTTATGAAAATGTGCATTTTAATTATCTTTCTAGTAATGCTGATGGTTTAGTTTAGGCCTGATGGAGTTGCACTCTTTCTCTTAGTTTGAGTTGAAGCAGACTTTTATGGTGACTGGATAGGTGTAAATTCCCTAGTTATAAAACAGGTTGAGTAACAAAGGCCTTTTGGTTTGAGAATGAAAATATTTCTCTTTAATCAAACAATTTTAAAAATAAACTATGAATATATTTTTCAACATTCTTCATTTTTATTGTCTGTACACTTATATGGTCAAAGTTTTGTATTGCCTTTCTGCCACTGAGGTTTCAAGAAAGAGAGGTTAACGATTGTTAAAGTCAAATGCCATTCCATAAGAAAATGTGAATAATATCCAGCATTTCACAGTCACTATGCTTTCTCTGATTGTTACATATGTCCAAGCCTGCAGCACTGAAAACAATTTAGTAGCCTTATTTGTTGAATGTAGGTCAATAAGAAGAATTTTTCCTTTCATTCTTTATATTTATCAGTTTTAATTGAATAGCCTTCTTGTCCAAAGATGCTCCAAAGACACACCAAAGAAGATATTCTAGTTGACAAATTGATGGCAAACATGAATTAATGGATTTCTATTTTGCTAAAAAATAATTTAATATTACCTGAATATCAATTTAGAAAAAAACTGCTACATCACATTAGGAATATAGCGGGATTAGTTGAAGGGAATAATAGAGAGGGGGAAGAATTAGGAATTAGATATATGTTCCCACAATCATTCACTCATTCAATCTGCATTAAATGTCTATTTAGCATTTATGAAATATGTTTAGGCATTTGAAAGATGGAAAATGAAAATAATTTTTTTTTCTCTATAGGGAGCCATGGCTAAGAAGAATGCAGATATATTTAAAATCTGTGTACTATAATGATGACAACACAAATCCAATTTGACGACTTCATAATTCTGATTTGGAAAAAAGTTTGGAAAAATATGAAACTTTCCACAATATTCAAAATTATATAATATTAGGGCCAATATAAGCAACATACACATTATACTTAATGGGGTTATTCTTTCAAATGTGACAGAATATCCTGCTAGATAGCAATACCTTACACTATGCTTAGCACACTGTTGGTGTTGAATTTTTATTGAATAAATGCTTTTACATCCCTAGCTTTCTGTGCTAATAAATAACTGTTACGTAGGTCCTAAGATTTGGCTCAGATGACCCATAAATCTTATTTTACAACTGCCCTAAGAGTTTGGCATGTAAGAAATCTGAATTTTTGGCAAAAGATGATCATTTACATAAAGATCCTTGGGAACTCAAAATGTTGAAAGCAGTTCTTTATTTTGGGTGGTCTCATAGATGAGGTCAGATCACAGGATGGAGCCTTGAAAAGACATCATGGAACTTTTACATTTGGAATAATTATAAATCTCCAAAGTGCTTAATTTCACATGACAAAAATTAACACACTACTATTTATGGGTCAAAAATTATGACATAACTAAGTGAAAATTTAATCACAACTTGCTGGTGTATAATTTAATTTATAGTATTTTGAGATACCACATTGCAATAAATCCCACCAGTCACAGAGGCCGTGTTTTAAAATTTCTAAGGATTGGGAAATGTGTTTGTTAAAATTTATATTTAAAAGTAGCTTTATCTGTAGTCACTTAGATAATTCACACTATCTCATAAATTACTTTTAAATTTATATGCATTTAATATTGTGTTTCTTTCCTCATGTTATGATATCTGGGTGCACTAAGAGTTTTCAGTAAGTCTAGTAACAGACTATGCTATAAACTGGTACACAGAACACAATAGAAGAACATGAGAAGCTGAGTGAATTGTGGTTTTCACTGAAGCACAAAATGACTCAGGGAAGAATAACTGCACACAAAGTATTTGTTAAAAGTTAAAGTTTCTTTGGTACTTGGGGTGCCTTGATCAGTTTCCATAGAGGAACTCTAAACACACTGGGATAATATTTGCACTTTTTTTTTTTTTTTTTTTTTTTTTGAGGC
>NW_016810766.1:1876118-1884796 GCF_001698545.2 Rhinopithecus bieti | reverse complement strand
TGGCGCGATCTCGGCTCACTGCAAGCTCCGCCTCCCGGGTTCACGCCATTCTCCTGCCTCAGCCTCCCGAGTAGCTGGGACTACAGGCGCCCGCCACCGCGCCCGGCTAATTTTTTGTATTTTTAGTAGAGACGGGGTTTCACCATGGTCTCGATCTCCTGACCTTGTGATCCGCCCGCCTCGGCCTCCCAAAGTGCTGGGATTACAGGCGTGAGCCACCGCGCCCGGCCAATATTTGCACTTTTAAAGAAAAGAATTGCATGATTATTGTATTTTGTATGGTTTATGGGCTTGTTTACCATAACATAAATCTATTATAGCAAGTATTGCCAAGAAAAAGGATTTATAAAAAGCCAAAAGAATTTTCAAAAACTCTCTAACAAATATTATTAAAATCTTCAAAAACATACAAACAGTTCATTTGGGAAAAATCATATAATGTGAATCTCTTATTATTTGTTAGTTAATACAATTTATTTATCTATCTGCTCAACCATTCATTCAACAAACAGCTGTTGAGTTTTATTATATGCCAAGAAAGAAGCTTTATTCTCTGGGAGATGAATATGAATGTAATGAATATGAATGCTATGATTCTTGTCCAAAAGCTATTTATTCATGACCAAATTTCTCAAACTTTTGAAGTAGTAAATAGTAAATGAGGATAATAACTTGAATTTCCCTCATTGGAATTAAATCAATTATCAAGCACAGTGCTAGGCACGTAGTAAATGATTAGTCAATGCTCTATTTCTAGTATGTTTTGATGCTACTAGTGTTTTTTCACGTGAATATATGAGATATACAGAAAATCATTCCTGGTAGAAGTGATGGTATTAACACAGGCATAGAGAGCCATCTGGGGGCCTTAAGTACACACAGGTATCTAATAGAATAACTATTTGCATGAAGGCAAATAGTTATTCTATTAGATACCTGTGTGTACTTAAGGCCAAACTCTCCAGGTTCCTTAAGTCTGAGACTTTCTATTTTTTTATTTTTTGAGACAGGGCCTCTGTCACCCAGGCTGGAGTGCCATGGTGCAATCATAGCTCACTGCAGCCTTGAACTCCTGGGCCTAAGCAATCCTCTCGTCTCAGCCTCCTGAGTAGCTGGGACTAAAGGTGGGTGCCACCATACCAAGATAATTTTATTTATTTTATTTTATTATTTTGTTTCATTTTGTAGAGACAGGGTCTTGTCAAGTTGCGCAGGCTAGTTTCAAACTCCTGGCCCCAAATGATCCTCCTGCCTCAGCCACCCAAAGTGCTGAGATTATGGGCATGAGCCACTGTACCCGGCCTTTGAGCCCCTTAATAGACCTGATGTCTGTAAATGTATCTTGTGTTTATGGTCTCCATTTCCATATAAATCTTTGGATTTTATGCCTTTCCCCCAATATCGTCTCTTGCATCCCCTACTCTGTCTTTACTATTTGTAAATATCTTTTGAGATAACATTGATTACAGGTTCTAAGACAAAGGGCCATTTGAGCAACCCCCCATTAATCCTGCACCATGGGCTTCCAGCCTCGGTTTTTCCCATGCTTACCCACTTCTTCGCTTGGCTTAAACTGAAATAAATACAGAAGTAAGAAAACATGCATTTATTCAGAAATAACAAGAAGTATAACTTTGTAATATAGCTACAGATACAAGACAAGAAATAATGCAAATGACCTGGGAGAATATGTGTTAGATTATGTTGAAGAGAGCACTGGGTTTGGTTCTACAAATAATTATTGAGTTCCTTGATACAGTGCAAAGAGCTGGGGCATAGAAGTAAATAAATGGAAAAAACAAAAGAACCCTCTAGTCTCATGGAGTTTAATTTCTGATTGTGAGAGACAGAATATAAACCACAAATTCATACTGTCCATTAGTGGTAAGTGTAATTGTGCAAAATTATAATACTATGAAGGATAGGGAGGTGTTTCAGAGATGAGGCATTGGTATCTTTGAGAATAGTCTTGATTTGGTTCTAACAGCACATTAGGAAGAATGATATGCCTGAGATGAGCAAGATGAATTTGAGAGAATTTAGAAAGAGGCAATGGTAGAAGGAATAACAAGACGATAATTGTAATCACCCAGATAAAATGGAATAAAAGTTTGGATTACATTATGTTAGCAATGAAAATAGAAAGAGGGTAAAACCCTGAAAGATTTGAGGAAATTACTATGAATTTTGTTAACTGTCAGGATGTGGAGAGCAGGGACAGGATGGTATCAAAATGGACAGAGATGGCTGTATTACTAGAAGAAAAAGTGAAAGTCAGGGGAGACAGCAAAGATAAATTCACTCATTTTTAAAGGCAATACAAAAAGCTAAGTAACTATTTGGCCCATAAATACAAGGTTTGTAGGTAAATCAGTTATGTAAATGATGATCATATAAACTAAAAATGATACATGAAGTTCATGAATGAAAAAACATTGCCAACAAAAACTTGTGCAAATATGTTCATAGTAGCAATATTAATCATGATAGCCAAAAATCAAAACAATCCAAATGTTCATCAAATAATGAATAGATAAATAAAATGTAGTGTATTCAGACAATGTAATGTCTTTCAGCAATAAAAAGAAATGAAGTGGGTGATAAAAATATTTCTGTAATTTGATATATTTGGTTGTTGAACATTATAGTGAATGTGCTAAGTTCCACTAGGTACACATTTTAAACTGGCTAATCTTATGCTATATGACTTTCACCTCAACAGAAAAATTAAAATTTTAAAAAAAGGATTGAAGTATAGATACATGTTATAACTTGAATTAACCTTGAAAACATTATGCCAAATAAAAGAAGCCAGACACAAAATACTAGATTGTATTATTCTATTTATGTGAAATATCCAGAATAGTCAAAGGTATAGAGTTAGAAAATAGATTAGAAGTTGCCTAGGGCTTGGGAGTATTTTTATTAATGCCATTATCAGAGACAAGGTATTGTTATATTGTCCAAGATTGTCTCAAATTCTGGAGCTCAAGTAATCCTCCTGCCTAAGTTTCCTGAGTACATGGACTACAGGCATGCTCTACTGCACCTAGCAGGTTTCGGAGTTTGAAGGAAAACTGTGAGTGACAGCTAATAGGTACAGCTTTTCTTTTTGGGATGATTACAATATTCTAAATTCTAGATTGTGAGGATGGTCATACAACAGTACAAATATACTATAAAACCCCACTGAATTGTATATCTTAGGTAAATGAGTTTTATGACATGTGAATTACATCTAAATAAATTGTATTGTGAAAAAAATAAACATGAATTTTATCATAAAATGTATTATGAAAAGCACAAAATAATGCCAAGGAAGACAATCTAGTCAGAGAGGTGCTTCTGAAAGTCTTTTAACCATGACCTTATAGTTAAGAAATACATTTTCTCTTAACCCAATACAAATCCCCACCCCCATCCCCACCTCTGCCACACTGCCACATATAATGAAAAAAAGTCTCTCCAAACAAAAGTAATGCTTGCTATATGAGAGTCACTCTGTTCTATTCCTATTTATCAAAATAATTCTCATCTGATTCCATTAAACTGACTTCATAATGCAACCATTAGTCACAATCCATAGATTGAAGACAGCCAACTGTTCGAGAAAAGGCAAGATAGGTGAACATCATCTGAACGATTAGATTAAATTTGAGGGAAGGCAGAGAAATAGAAGAAGGAATCATGAGAAAAAAGGAGTTAAAGAAGCAAGAGGAGAACCATGGCTATGCCTTATAGAAGCAAATGCAGAAAAGGGATCTGCAAGATATAACAGGATCAAATAGTGCAGAATTTTCAATGAGGATGAAGGCTGAAAAAAAGACTATTAACTTGTGCTTTAGTATATTATAGGAGGACTAACATAGACTATGAAGAAATTCTTTGTTAAGGAATCCTGACTTCACCACTTTTTAAGTATATTATCATGGGAATTTTCTCAGTTTCTCAGAGCTCCAACCATAAATGTAAGCAATTACTTCACAATGACTTTCTTCTATGGCTTCAACTTATTAAGAATAGTTTCTATACCATAGTGAGGGTAGTTAGACCACGAATTTCAAAGAGAAAAGAAAGGAAAATACAAATTAGGATCCACTGAATATAAAGATTAAACTTAGTTACAAAGTATTAATATAATTTGAAGAAAATCAGAAGAGAGATGGCTGGAGAGTAGTGTAGTGTATAGACTTCTAGACATTACCATAATTCTTATTTTGTTTGTTTGTGCACGTCTTGCTGGAGAAGCCTTAAAAATGTTTACAGATATTTGATGTGGGGCTGTGCAAAAAAAGATTAAAAATGAAAGGAGATAAGATTATATACTGATAGAGAAAGAATATTTCTGATGAAATCAGATAATATAATAATCACATAATTGGTAGATTCAAAGATAAATGAAAATTGAATGAGAAAAAATATAAGCCACAACAATAAGGGAAAAGACCACAACAAAACAAATTAATAATTAGATTCAATTTACTTCCTGCCCTAACAAGAATGGTATGAGGAAGACATCAGTGAATTCAATGGAGTTTCCAGGAGTGAATAAGGGATAAGTAGCAATCTAACTAAATATTCAGATGGTGAGAAGACAAAGGGTCTTGTTTAAGCTTTACTATTACTTTTTCTTCCTAACAATTGGCCAGTTAATCTGATAGTAGTAGGAATTGAGGTGCAACTTCAATAGTCCCAAAACTGCAAGATACATATTCTATTTCCCCTACTTATGCATGCACTTGCTAAAACTTTCAGTAGTTTTATTTAGGGTTGTTTGGAGGACAGGGTTGTGGAAATCAGTGTAGGTTACTTATGGCTTTGTCTTAGTCTCTTTGGGTTCCTAAAACAAAATACCATAAACTGGGTGGCTCATAAACCACAGGCATGTACTTCTCTTCGTTCTGGAGGCTGGGAGGTCCAAGACCAAGGTGTTGACAGACATGATGTCTAGTGAGGACCCCTTCCTCATAGACAGTACCTTCTGGCTATGACCTCATATGGTAAAACGGGCAAGTCAGCTATCTGGGGCCTTTTTAAATAAGAATGCTAATGCAATTTATGAGGGCTCTACCTTCATGATCTTATCACCTCCCAAAGGCCCCACCTCCTAATATCATCATATTGGTGATCAGTTTTCAACATATAAATTTTTGGGGGGGAGGGGACACAAACATTCAGAAACTAGCAGCTACTAAAACATCCCTTGGCAATGATCTTGATTGAACGAATTTAGAAGTTAGTGCAGCAGTTAAGCCTGCACTTTGGTAATTACTCTACCAGTGAGCTAACTGTATGACTTTGACAAATTATTTAACTTTTCTGAGCCTTAGTTCTCTCATCTGGAAAATTACAGAGCTGATGAACTCAAAGGTCCTTTAAAATTGTAAAATAGTTGAATTTCTGTTCTATAACATTTGGGTTCTTGCCCTGCATCTTCTACTAATTGCCTAGAATTTGGCAAATCTTTTCCCTACTTTAGACATCCACTTCCTTATCAAGTAACATGGGAAGTAAATGATTAATAATGTTCTTAAAGCTTAGAGTCCAAGATGAATGGGTGATTGATGAGACAATAGGGGTAATTCCACATTATATAAGTTAGGGTGTTATATTTTTGTTGAGCAAATAGATTAGATTTCCTTGAAAAAAGAAAACTTTAATAATAACAGTCAAAAGGAGCAATAAAACTACATACACATATTCTAATAATGGTAAATGTGTACAAATTTTATACTATATCTATTATTCAAAAATGTTATTTATAAGGATAAATTTCCTGCAAACTATCAAAATTGCATTATATATAACTCTTAGCTTTATTTATTATATATTTTTTATCTTCATCAGATAAAAGTATTCAGTTTATGCCAAAATTTATTTTGTTAGTCTCCTCCAATACATACCACAGATACCAAGAAAAGGTTGATATTTTAAAAATATCTTAAAATTGCAAGTACAAACCTGCCAGAGGAAAAAAATTTTCCAGATGATTATTTTAAATTCAACCTTTCCTTCCTGTTATGTGTTAAATTGTACCCACTCCCTCCAAGTTTCTATGTTGAAGTCCCAACCCCCAGTACTTAAGAACAAGACCTTATTGGAAGATAGGGTCTTTACAGAGGTGATCAAGTTAAAGTGAGATCATTAGGGTGGACCCTAATCCAATAGGACTCATGTCTTTATAAGATGGGGAAATCTGGACACAGGCACATAAAGAAAAGACAGCCAACTACAAGCGAAGGAGAGACACTGAAACAAATCTCGTCTTCATAGCCTTGAGCAGAAACCAACCTTGCAAACACATTGATCCTGGATTTCTAGATTACGGAACTGTGAGATAATAAACTTCTATTTTTAAGACACCCAATTTACGGTTCTTTGTTGAGATGGCTCTAGCAAACTAATAAACTCCTATAGTTCAATGTTCTGGGGCAAATCCCCTTACCTACGTTTTCTTGAATCAATATAATTTTAGACTTTTCTCTTTCACAGCTGTAAACTGGAAATCATGTATTTCAAGAAAAACTTGGTATATTTCATAGATTTCCATTTTAGAAATCCACGAAAACTCAAGAAAATCAGGGTGGAAAAGGATCATTTTAGTAGTAACATTGCTACTCTATATAATAGATGCCTAAATCCGACTGGGCACAGTGGTTCACGCCTGTAATCCTAGTACTTTGGGAGACCTAGGCAGGCAGATCGCCTGAGGCCAGGAGTTCGAGACCAGCCTAGCCAACATGGTGAAATCCCATCTCTACTAAAAATACAAAAATTAGCTGGGCGTGTTGGCAGGTGCCTGTAATCCCAGCTACTTGGGAGGCTGAGGCACAATTGCTTGAACCCCAAAGGCAGAGGTTGCAGTGAGCTGAGATCATGCCACTGCACTTCAGCCTGGATGACAAGAGACTTCATTTTCAAAAAATAAAAAATAAAAAGATGCACAAATTCAAGTATATTGAAGAGATCCCATGCATAAGCTGATCCAAGTCGCACTGAGTTTGTCTTCTATTTAAGTTCCAATTTTTGTCAGTTATACAAGATTTATTTCCCTTATCATCATCAATTATGACAAAATAATGTCATTAAATATGAATATCAAGTCTCCTTCAAAACATTAACATACACTTATGGCCATCTCATTAATAATATATACATTTTCAAGACGGCAAGCCTAAGATTTTTAGTAAAACCATACAACAGATGATATAAAAAGAACAAACATCATGTCAGTGTATGTGTATGTATATACATACACTGGCATACCTTGTTTTATTCTGCTTTGCTTCATTGCACTTCCCAGATACTGTGTTTTTTACAAACTGAAGGTATGTGGCAACCCTGCATTCAGCAAGTCTATTGGTGCCATTTTTCCAATGGCATGCGCTCACTACCTGTCTCTGTATCACATTTTGGTCATTCTTGCAATATTTCAAACTTTTTCATTTTTCATTATTTTCACATCTGTGTGGTGATCTGTAATCAGTAATCTTTGACGTTACTATTGTGACTGTTTTAGGGTGTCAGGAACCATGCCCATATAAGACAACAAACTTTATCAATAAATGTATGTGCTCCAACTGCTCCACCAAATGGCCATTTTCCCATCTCCTCTCTTCTCCTCTTAGGGCCTCCCTATTCCCAGAGACAAAACAATATTGAAATTAGGCGAATTAATAATCTACAATGGCCTCCAGGTGTTTAATTGAAAGGAAGAGTGGTACATCTATCACTTTTAATTAAAAGCTAGGAATGATTAGGTTTAGCAAGGAAGGCATATCAAAAGCTGAGACAGGCCAAAAGCCAGGCCTTCTGTGTCAAGCAGTCAAGTTATGCATGTAAAGGAAAATTTTTTGAAAGATATTAAAAGTGATATTCCAGTCACACATGAATGATAAGAAAGCAAAACAGGCCAAACGCTCTGGCTCACGCCTGTAATTCTACCACTCTGGAAGGCCAAAGCAGCCATAATGCTGGTGCCCAGGAGTTTGAGATGAGCCTGGACCTAGGCAAAATCCCATCTTTACAAAAAATAGCCAGGTGTTGTGGTATGCACCTGTAGTCCCAGCTACTAAGGAGGCTGAGGTGGGAGGATCTCTTGAGTCTGGGAATTAGAGGCTGCAATGAACTGTAATCAAGCCACTGCACTCCAGTCTGGGTGACAAAGTGAGATCCTGTCTCAAAAATCAACCAACCAACCAACAAAAACAAACAAACAGAAAAACAAGGCCCCCCAAAACGAAAGCAAAACAGCTTTATTGTTGCAAGAGAGAAAGTTTCAATGGTCTGGAAAAAAAAAAAAAAGAAAAAGAAAAAAGAAAAAAGAGGGGGGCGGAGCAAGATGGCCGAATAGGAACAGCTTCAGTCTCCAACTCCCAGCGCCAGCGACACAGAAGACCGGTGATTTCTGCATTATCAACTGAGGTACTGGGGTCATCACTGGGGAGTGCCGGACAATCAGTGCTGGTCAGCTGCTGCAGCCCGACCAGCGAGAGTTGAAGCAAGGCGAGGCATAGCCTCACCTGGGAAGCGCAAGGGGGAAGGGAATCCCTTTTCCTAGCCAGGGGAACTGAGACACACAACACCTGGAAAATCGGGTAATTCCCACCCCAATACTGCGCTTTAAGCAAACGGGCACACCAGGAGATTATACCCACACCTGGCCGGGAGGGTCCCAC
>NW_016810766.1:1856320-1871623 GCF_001698545.2 Rhinopithecus bieti | reverse complement strand
GCACGTTATGGACATGTACCCTAGAACTTAAAGTATAATAAAAAAAAAAATTAAAACAGCCATAATATTCCCTTAAACCAAAGCCTAATCCAATGCAAAGCTCTTACTCTCTTCAATTCTATGAAGGCTGAGAGAGGTGAGGAAGCTGCAGAGGAAAAGTTAGAAGCTAGCAGAAGTTGGTTTGTGAGGTTGTATTTTTATTTATTTAATTTTTTTTAGACAGATTCTCAGTCTGTCTCCATGTTGGATGCCATCTCGACTCACTGCAATCTCTGCCATCTCGGCTCACTGCAATCTCTGCCTCCCCCAGTTCAAGCAATTCTTCTGCCTAAGCCTCCCGAGTAGTTGGGATTACAGGTGTGCACCACCATGCCCAGCTAATTTTTGTGTTCTTAGTAAAGATGTGATTTCACCTTGTTGGCCGGGATTGTCTCGATTTCTTGACCTTGTCATTTGCCCGCCTCGGCCTCCCAAAGTGCTGGGATTACAGGCATGAGCCACCATGCCCGGCCCATGAGGTTTTAAAAAAGAAGTCATCTCCATAGCATGAAAGTGCAAGGTGAAATAGCAAGTGCTAATGAGGAAGCTGCAGCAAGTTACCCATAACAGCTATCTAAGATACCTGTTGAATGTGGCTACACTAATCAACAGATTTCCAATGCTGATGAAACAGCCTTCCCTTGGGAAAAGGATGCCATCTAAGACTTTCCCAGCTAAGAGAAGTCAATGCCTAGCTTCAAAGCTTCAAAGGACGGGCTGACTTTCTTGTTAAAGAAGATCCTAAGGTCCTTAAGAATTACGCTAAATCTACTCTGCCTGTGCTGTCTAAATAGAACAGTGCCTGAATGACAGCACATCTGTTTATGGTATGGTTTACTGAATATTTTAAGCAAATTGTTGAGACCTACTGCTTAGAGAAAGAAAAAAAGAAAAGACTCCTTACAAAATATTACTGCTTATTTACAATGCATTCTGTCACTCAGGAGCTCCGATGAAGATGTTCAAGGACATTAATGTTGTTTTCATGTGTGCTAACACAACATCCATACTGCAGCCTATAGATGAAGAAGTAATTTCAACTTTCAAGTCTTATTATTTTAAAAATACATTTTTAAAGATTTTAGTGTTATATACATATAACACTCTCTATAGCTGCCATAAATAGTGAATCCTCTGATGATTCTGGTTAAGTAGATTGCAAGCCTTATGGAAAGAATAATTCATGATTTAATGAATCACCTATATATTTTTTTGAGACAGGGTCTTGCTCTGTCATCCAGGCTTGAGTGCAGTGGTGCAATCATAGCTCATTGCAGCCATGAACTGCTAGGTTCAAGCAAGGATTGAGGATTTACCATTCTTAATGCCATTAAAACATTCATGATTCACTGAAGGAGATCAAAATAAACAGGAGCTCAGAAAAAGTGGATTTCAGCCCTCATGGGTGATTTTGAGGGGTTCAAGACTTTGGTGGAGGATGTAACTGCAGATGTGGTACGAATAGCAAGAGAGCTAGAATTAGAAGTGGAGCCTAAAGATGTGACTGAGCTGCTGCAACCTCATGATCGAACTTGAACAGAAGAGGAGTTGCTTGTAGGGGATGAGCAAAGTGGTTTTCTTGAGGTGGAATCTACTCCTGGTGAACATTCTGGGAGCATTGTGGAAATGACAATGAAGGATTTAGAACACTGCATAAACTTTGTTGATAAGGCAGCAGCAGAGTTTAAGAGGACAGACTTCAATTTTGAAAGAAGTTCTGCTGTGGGTCAAATGCTTTCAAATAACCTTGCATGCTACAAAGAAATATTCTGTGAAAGGGAGAGTCAATCAATGTAGCAAACTTCACTGTTGGGTTATTTTAAGAAATTGCCACAGCCATTCCAGACTTCACCACCACCCTGACTAATAAGCAGCCAACAGCAACAAGGAAAAATCCTCCACCATCCAAAACATTACAACTCACTAAAGGCTCAGAGGATCTTTAGCAATTTAAAGTAATTTAATTAAGGTATGTATATTGTGTTTATAAATATAATGCTACTGCACACCTAATAGGCTACATAATAGTGTAAACATAACTTTTATATGCATTGAGAAGTCAAAACATTCATGAAACTTGTTTTATTCTTGCTTTATTGCAATATTTGCCATAGTGGTCTGGAACCAAACCCTCCATATCTCAAAGTTATGCATTCACATATAGATTATGATACAGATACAGACACAGATATATATATATAAATATGTGAATTCCTAAAGGGATCTTCCAGCTAAAAATAATTTTAGCTGAGCATGGTGGTGCATGCCTGTAATCCCAGGTACTTAGGAGGCTAAGGTGGTACAACTGCTCAAGGCTAGAAGTTTGAGACAAGCTGGGGCAACATAGTGAGGACTCATCCCTCCCAAAATAATAATAGTAATAATTCTAAAGTCAACCTTATTGAGAATTGATATAATAATTCATGTTTATATGATACATTTTTATGAGATTTATAGGTTATAAATTACAAATTTCTATGAGGTAGAAATTGAACAATTGTCAGTGTGTTTCATAACAGAAACATGCAGAAATACTTATTTTCTCTATAAGGATTTAACTAATATTCACTTAGCATAAGGCTAGATATTTAAGATCTTTTAAAATTTCACCTCAAATCAGTCAAATACCCTAAAGACATTTTTGTCTCTCCTTCTTCCCCAGCCCCTGGAATTATCTGTTTTAAAAAAGCCCGAAATGTCTTATTTTTCTTCCTGGAAAAGAGAAGCTTTGCCAGGAAACATAAAGATTCTAATGTACCTAGAGTTAAATGAGATTATAAAGGAGATGTTGTTTGAAGCAATTAAATCTTGATCAATAAAATGTCTATCATTTTCCAACATATACATTACTTTCTCAACAATTGTCTTAAACCAGAAGATTGGGTATGGAATCCATTCTTTCAAAATTACTTTAAAATGGCATTGTTAAATAATGCAAGATAAGCAGAATTACCTACTCTTCTATCTTCTAACAAATAAAGTATTAAACATGAAGCATTGCATCTTAACAAAAATGAATCTAGAATGGCAGAATTAATTTTCTCTCAATGGCAAATAAATCTGATGTAAGAGTTTGTAGTGTAACTACTGATTAACCTTATTAATAATGCACATTCATACTCCTTAGACACCTTGAGACAATGTTAAATAAAAGATACTTGTTAATTTATTTATATACTATATCTTTTACCAATACATATATATATATACACATATATATATATATATATCTTTCAAGTTATTAGCAACCCAAGTTACCATGACCTTTCACCTGAAAGAAAATAGCTACAACCTTAAATAAATCAGAGAATCTATATATTAGTAAAATGAAAACAAATCTATGATTGGAGAACTGATAGGCTTATCTCTTTCCCACTGGTTTATTGACATAAATAGGGAGATCCATATAGAGCAGGCTTTAAGTAGAAGGATAGGCCATATTGACTCAGTTACATGGAGATAATAGATCTTTGTAAGTTGTTATAAAGGGAGTAGATTATTCTCCATTTCTTTAAAGTAAGGCAAAAAAAAAAAAAAAAATCACAAATTCAATGGGATTTGGATGTTGGGCAGATGTAGTAGGACTGTGTTTCTCCATCCCTACTAACTTAATGACCTCCAAAGGCAGATATCCCCCATAGTTACTATAGGTGCTCAGATTGTCCCGCCATTTCCCACAAGACAAATCCAATTATCACAGAATGATTTCAAGACACATTAATTTGTACTTTGGAAATTTAGATTCTCCTAGTCACTTAAAGGTCAAATATACTCAGATTATCATTCTTTTTTACAATTTCTACTTTGAAGTAGAAAGCAAATGATGTTATATTTCAGGTGATTTCTAGGTGCATGAAAGATACCTTATTAACCATTATACTCAACACACATTATCTTATGAAATAGTTTTTTTATTGCATATCACAAGCTAATCATTATGTTTTTTTTTTTTTTTGAGACGGAGTTTCGCTCTGTCGCCCAGGCTGGAGTGCAGTGGCCGGATCTCAGCTCACTGCAAGCTCTGCCTCCCGGGTTTACGCCATTCTCCTGCCTCAGCCTCCCGAGTAGCTGGGACTACAGGCGCCCGCCACCTCGCCCGGCTAGTTTTCTGTATTTTTTAGTAGAGACGGGGTTTCACCGTGTTAGCCAGGATGGTCTCGATCTCCTGACCCCGTGATCCGCCCGTCTCGGCCTCCCAAAGTGCTGGGATTACAGGCTTGAGCCACCGCGCCCGGCCTCATTATGGTTTAAAACAACAATAAAGGCATACTCATTAGTTCCCCTAGTTTCTCTTGTGTTTCCAGGCAAATAAGTAGTGACAATATAATAGGCTAAGTGTCATAATAGAACTATGGAGGTTAGACAATGGAAGCAAAGAGGGATCTCTTTAATTCTCCCTGGTCAGTAAAGGAGTAAGGCATAGGGAAGCCTTTTTAAAGAAGGAATGAGTCTTGAAGCTTAATCTTGAAGGATTAGTACTTTTCATGTGAATATGTGGGGATGGTTAAGGATCAAAGAGAAAGAAGAGAATGTCATGTAGACAGAATAGTCATGAATAAACAAACAGTATGTTCTGGGAGTGATGATCACACAGAGCATCATAGTTTATAAGAAATAAACTGTTTACATTTCTTATAAACTATAGTTTATAAGAAATTAACTGAGAAGACTCAGTTAATTTTTTATTTGATAAAACATATATAACACCAGAATTAAAAAATACATGATTATGGTTTTGCCTAAGTACTCCATTATTTCCTCTTTAGGCAAGTAAATTATACTTACTAGTATGGACATAAGCAAATAGAGAAGAGAGATACAAATATTTCACTCGTGCTTTTCTTGTTTCCTACATTTTGAGTCACACTTTCATCCCCTTATGGCATGCCAGAAAAAAAGTAACACATAACAAATATGTCCACAAAGTAAGTACAAAATATTACAAAGAATGAACATTTGTGCTGGAAAAACCTATTGCCAATGTGTCAGACGCACTATTAGTGCACAAGGAAGAGCCAAATTCAGGCTAATCACACTAAAATGTCATGATGGGTGCCGTCCCAAGCTTTTATTTTTAAACTTTTCACTTTCTAATTTTTATTAAAGTATCTAGTCAGGCCATAAACAAAAGCAGCTTAGACTGGCAAATGAATGGCAATTGACAGAAGATACTCCAATCATCCACAAAAATTAAATGGAATTTAAAAAACAATTCATATCCACTGAGTTATTTCTCTACAAGTAGATTTTGTTTATTATTCAGAGAATAAAAGTTGACATTTTATGTAGTAAGAAAGTGTCAATGGTTGGGATGGTGGTGGTGATGATGATGGGAATTAAGCTACTACCATTGCCAAGTGCTTATTAAGGGCCAAACACAGTATTAAATTTATTCTATAAACGGTCTCATTTTTTCTTTACATAGAAAAATACATGATAATTATGATAATCCTGAAATGTGGAAAAGCACTTATTCTACACCAGTACCTGTGCTAAGCATGATTCTCATTAATCCTTATTACAATTACTATTTTGCACACAGTGTTTTGTTTTAATATTTATGATAACTGAAGTATTATGATCCCCTATTTACCAATGAAGAAAAAAAGGATCAGGAAGTTTAAGACATCTACCCAATGAAACTTTAAAAGACATTTTTATATGTCAGATATGTTCTTTGTGGCCTAGAAAATGATGCTGTTTTTGCCAGGGCTTACTAAGATTCATTTAAAAAATAAAATAGTCCCATGGAGGAATCTTAAGAGATTCTGCAGAAAAAAACCTGAATAACTATGATGTTCCTGGAGCAATTTTAAAGGCAGTGAATCTAGATAGCCAGATATAGTGAAGATAAATAGACACATAGATGGGCAGGCAGGCAGACAGACAGACAGACAAGTAAGAGAGAAAGAGAGAGATGACAGATGATAGATGTTATATAGACAGATTGATAAACAGATATTTAAAAAGAGAGAGAGAGATCTCCAAAAATAAAGAGAGATCTATTTTATCTCTAGTCTCTGGTATTGGTAAAAGACAGTGGGAACTGAAAGCAATATTATGGATTAGAGGATTACCAAATAGCTAAATATCTATTTTAAAGTTCCGTATTTTCTTACTTGGCCACTAAAATGAGCATCCAATGCAGACTAGAAAAGTCCAAGGAAGAAAGGATCCCAGGAACACACAAGAAAAACTATATAAAAGTACAGTTCTGTCAACCTTCATTCAAGTAGACTACCCTAAGATTTTCGTAGCCAGGAAATTCAGGATACTGTGGTAAGACAGAGTGTAAATCAATATATACCTAGAGGAATTTCACAGAGAAGCATCTCAAATTTTGAACTAACTCAGTAGAGCTATTAAAATGCAGAATATGTATTCTTACACTCTCAAAACTTGAGACACTTTTGAAATCATATTTCACAAGCCTCTACATCAAGGTTGCTGTAAGATGCACAATAGGTTTTTAAGGTAAAGATCCACATGACCTCAATTGAATTGTTTTGTAAATATACCTATCCAGGCAACCTATCTTCCCTTCTTATGAAAACAGCTGGAGCCATAGTTCTCTAATATACTTTGTAAACAAACAAACAAAACCAATCAACCAAGAAGAAAAAAAAAAAAAAACCCACTAAAACCCTGATCAATGATTCAGAGCAGAACAGCCAAAGTATACATATACTTTCATACTAAAGAATGCACACTCTGTGAGGAATTCCTAAGGTTAGTGTTTGAGTGCTCTTATTAATTACAATTAGGTCTGGAGACCTAAAGCACTTTAGCATTAAAGAGTGAAAGGCAGTCAGCCTGTGCACAATTTTACATTAGTAATGACTTATAAATGCCACTGTAAGGCAGCTCTATCCACTGGAATAGGCAGTACCATCATTAAAATGCCCATTTCTTTAGAGGGTACGCATAGATAACAAATGTGCTATCGACTTTTACTGCTTTATTTTTACTAAAACTACATAGTGAGTCTATGGATTCCAGCAATTCCTGGTGCCTGAGATCTGTGAATCAATGATGTATTTGTAATAAAAACAACTGAACCATCCATCCATTATAGGTTCATAAAGGAAATTTGTTTCATGTTATATGTTTGTATGAGTGTTCCTGCTTTTTAAGGATTAAGTATTCTAATGTGTGTTTCTGTGAAGAATCATTTTAAACTGATAGCACATTAAAATCATTAAGGCAAACAATGCTTTAATTTAGGCCATAATCATTATTGGATTATGACTAAATATTTTAAGAAGAAAATTTTATAAACCTTTCACCTGAAAAAAAAAAAAAAAAAAAAAAACAAACACTAAATTTAGAGACTGATATCTCTCCCATCATCTTTTAACTTACCTCTGATTTATTTACCAGTATTGAAACTGCTGGCTTTATCTTGCTGTAGATTAAAAAATGCAAACTGAAGGCTTTCTGGTAAATTCCACCCTTAGACATGCTTTAATTAGCCCAGACATTCTTGCACTGAAGACAGTCTTAAATACGAATTAGTGTCCATATGTCTAAAACTCATGGGACTTATAAAAATTCAGAGTCTAACCTTCTTTTAAAAACTCTGAAGACCCAACAACACTTGGGCCTATGTTAACACACTGTAAAAACTGGAAGTGAGCAACATCTACCCTCCAAAGTGGGCACCAACCAGTGAATTTGATACAACTTCAATAACTTCTTCAAATCCTTGTCACCGGGGTTAAGTATCTATTGCCTTTTATCATCTTACATCCAGCTGCTTTAATAATTTATTTTTACTTTTTCATATTATCTTCTGGCCCAGTAAGCAAAGCATTTGTGTTTGTTGAGTCCAGCTTTAGTAGTTATGTGGCCACACCTTTAATTTCAAAGTCAGAAAAGCCCTTCCCTACTGCAAATGGTTGTCCATACTGCAGGGAGAGTGACTCTTTTGAAACAGTGAAGTCAAATCATGTTACTGCTATGTTCAAAGCCCTCTCATTTTCTGTGGGTCCAAAGTCCTTACTCTGCCCTAACACCTCCCACCTCCATGACTCTGCTCCCTCCCCGCTACTCTCCCCTGGCTCATTCTGCCTTAGTCACACCAGATCTCCTTGCTGTTCCTCAAACTCCTGTCTCACAGCCTTTTGTACTCCTTGTTCCTTCTGCCAGTGTTCTTTCCCTAGATATGCCATTGCTCAGAAGTCACTTTTTCACTGTGATCTCCTCTGACTATATTCTTTATATTTGCAAGCTCCCAACAGATCAACATTCTTTCTTCCCCACCTCATTTTTCTCCATAGCACATATAAATATAGGTATGGCATATTTTTAACCATATGTTCATACTTTTATTCTCTCTCTGCTCCTGTCAGAGGCGTGTGAACCAGAGCAACTCCATCTTGAATAGGAGCTGGATAAATAAGGCTGAGACCTACTGGGCTGCATTGCCAGATGATTAAGGCATTCTAAGTCATAGGATGAGATAGGAAGTCAGCACAAGATACAGGTCATAAAGACACTGCTGATAAAACAGGTTGTAGTAAAGAAGCCGATTAAATCCTAGCAAAACCAAGCTAGCCACAAGAGCGACCTCTGGTTGTCCTCACTGCTTCACTCCTACCAGTGCCATGACAGTTTACAGATGCCATGGCAACATCAGAAAGTTACCCTATATGGTCTAAAAAGGGGAGACATGAACAGTCCATCCCTTGTTTAGCATATAATCAAGAAATAACCATAAAAATGGGCCTTCAGGGCTGCTCTATGGAGCAGCCATTCTCTCACTCCTTCACTTTCCTAATAAACTTGCTTTCACTTTACAGACTCGCCCTGAGATCCAAGATTTCTCTCTTGGGGTCTGGATTGGAATCCCTTTCCTGTAACACTCCCACTAAAATGCCTTCCCATGAGGCTATTTTGTCTGTTGTTTATCCCCATCTGGCTGCTGTGTTCCCGGCATCTAGAACAGCTCTGAGAGCATAGTATGCATTCAATTAATATTTATTGAAACAGAAGCAGAATGAATACAATTCTGGCTTTATTTTCTGAAGAGCCTCATGTGTTATTTGCATTCACAAAGACAAAGATTTCTGCTGTCTTTTAGGTGGCACATAAACAGCTAAGGTATATAATAAGGTACAATTAAAATATGTCTATACAAACTGGAAGAAATTTATCTTAATGAACCTTTAATAATATTCTAAAGCAGATGAAGGGGATCAGAATATGCCATCCCCAAATATTCCACTTTGGCATAAGGATTATTTTGAGCTGAAGGCAATTAAGAAACCAGCAAACACAGAAGGAGCTCTCTCTGCTTTCCTCTTTTGTGCCTAAAAGCTGGGCATAAATTTCACTTTTGTAAGATAAATTAATATTTGTAAAGGAAATTTACATGGGTAAAAGTGTTCTCTCCTGTATCAAAAAGAAGAAAATGCGACAGTTCTTACTACTGGAGGGACAAACTTTACTAAACAGTCCTTATTTATCATACATTTCCTAGTCAATTTACCTGCTTCAGTCCAAACTTCCTTTTCCTTTGTCTAAAATCTTCTCCATACTTTGTTACTCTTTGTTAAAAAGGTACTTAAGCCCCTGGGTCTAACTCCCTCTTTGGGGTTTTTGCTTCTTTTCTGGGAAACCCCTGTGTGTGAAATAAACTTCTTCTGTCAATCTGTCTTCCCTCAGTTTAATTCACAGTCCCCAGCTCCTTAACCTAAGAGGGAAGAGAAAAGTTTTTCTTCACTTACACAGAGATACAATTTAATTCAGTATGGCCACCGAAATTAAAGTATAGGAATGTTGTGAGTTCAAAAGCTTGTGCTACTCAGCAATTGTTTTCAAATCAATTTTCTCCTCTATCTGTCACATACACATGCACACATACACATACACAGTGCACACACACAAACCTACACAAAGATGGTGGTAAGAAAGCAGATGGATGAAATTTTAAATATGAATACAAATAAAATACCTAGGTTGGGCACAGTGGCTCAATCCCAGCACTTTGGGAGGCCCAGGCGGATGGATCATGTGAGGTCAGGAGTTTGAGACCAGCCTGACCAACATCATGAAACCCCATCTCTACTAAAAATACAAAAAAAATTAGCCAGATATAGTGGTACGTGCCTGTAATCCCAGCTAATCTGGAGGCTGAGACATGAGAATCACTTGAAATTGGGAGGCAGAGGTTGCAGTGAGCCAAGATTGCACCACTGCACTACAGCCTGGGCAACAGAATAAGACTCTGTCTCAAAAAATGAATAAAATAAAATACCTAAGTTAGGAGAGAATTTTTTTTTCATAAGCAAATAAGATCCAATATTCAAAATGTAAGTATATATATATATATCTGTAACTATGACTTTGAGATTCTTATTACCTTTTTTTCTTCTTTTATCAGAATTTCACTCAAAAACTTTCTCCTCTGTTCTCTGGCAGGTAGGAGCACTGCCCTAGCACTAATTTAAAGAGAACCCTAAATGCCATTGATATGTAAATTCTGATTGCCAGAGCTCAAATACTCTTCATTCGCATACGCTAATTTAAAAATGGGTTGTTACCTCTGTTCTGTGCTTAAGAAGCTAAAACCCAACGGTGTGAATTGTAGGAGTTAATTCAGAAGTTTAGAGAGCTTGGACCAAGTCTACAAAATACCCTTCTGCCTAGCCACTGATTAACCAAACACTTCCACTGGGCAAGATATTTAGAAAAGGATAAGCACTTGAAAAAAAAAATGTACAATGAATTAAAATTATTGAAGTTTCCATTTATGCCTACACTTGCTGTTAATACCTAAATAATACTTATTTCTCTTATTATATTGTGATGTCAGACAATAATCAATAATTCCACGTGGATAAAATAAAAATAAATAATGGCTCATAACCACACATCTAACCAGTTGTGTAATCAATTTGGGAGGCTGAATCTATTTTAATGCTAAATTATTAGCACATTTCAGCTTCATTTAGTATTCTGGGAAGTATTGTATGTTTGTGAGAGAATAATTAATAGTTGTATTATTTTATTAAGCTCAAGAAAATCTCATCTGCCTAAAAATCTATTTTTCCATTTTGTCTACTGTATTGAAAGCTTATTTATACTTATTTGTATTATGATTATTTTTTATCTCAGTTAAATATTTTAGGTACAGAGATGCTTATGTTGAATAGAAATGTTCTTATGCCTGTGGAATTTCAAACCAAAGGAGAGTGAAAATACAAGAATAACAGCTGTTTCACTTATTTCACGGCACATTTATATAAAATTTGATTAGGAGAGATCTGTCCAGGCAATTTAGTAACATATCCAAATGTGCAATATGTACCTATGAACTACGTTTATTTCTAAAAGTGACTGGAGGCAGCTTATAATTGAAATGGCTCAGGTGCAATAAGGCAAAAACCTTTAACATGCACTGAAATTACCTGTTTCCCTGCCTACTAGGTGGAGATTGATAGTATATATCTTTGTTTCACAGAATTCACCATGGTCTGACACACTGTAAGGCCTTCATAAATATTTATGGAAATAGACCAATACAAAAAAAAGCTGAATGTAGGATAGTATATGAAGACACAAGACAACAAAGAAATAAGGTAGACAGGGAAGCAATTTTAGATATTTTTAGCATACAAAGTCTAATAGTGTACTCTTGGCCTTGATATTAAAAAAGCAGATGGGACATGGTGGCTCACGCCCATAAGTCCAGCACCTTGGGAGGCCAAGATAGGAGGATCACTTGAGCCCAGGAGTTCAAAACCAGTCTCAGTAATGCAGGGAGACCCCATCTCTACAAAAAATAAAAATAAAAAATTAGCCAAGCATGGTGACACACACCTGTGATGTCAGATATTCAGAAGGCTGAGGTGGGAGGATTATTTAGGCCTGGGAGGTTGAGGTTGCAGTGAGCCGTGATTGCACCACTGCACTCCAGCCTGAGTGACAGAGTGAAATCCTGTCTCAAAATAAATAAATAAAATTAAAAACTAAAAAAACAAGTGACATATTACCTTCCACAGATTCAAAAGAAAATGTGAGTCTGTTTTGTGGTACTCACCCAGTGATAGAGTTTGGTGATCTTCTGGGGATTTTTTCTTATAAGGAAAGAATACTTTAAAGTTGAAACATGTGAATCAAATATCTGTAACCAGTTACCTGAACTATAGATTAAAAAGTAAAGAAAGCAACTGGTAACAAATGCTGAGACATTGCCTGATGTTATAGTACGTGCTCAATAAAAGGTTGAATGAATCAGTAAGTGACATGTATGAGCCTGTTATTGTCATCAAGCAGCTGCTTCTGTGTTTATTAGGTCTGTTACCTAGGCACTCACAAATTCTATACCTATAATCAATACGTAAACACTGAAAACAGTCCCTAAATTGGTTTTTTTTTTTTTTTTTTTTTTTTTTTTTGGTTTGAGACGGAGTCTCGCTGTGTTGCCCAGGCTGGAGTGCAGTGGCCGGATCTCAGCTCACTGCAAGCTCCGCCTCCCGGGTTTACGCCATTCTCCTGCCTCAGCCTCCCAAGTAGATGGGACTACAGGCGCCCGCCACCTCGCCCGGCTAGTTTTTTTGTATTTTTTTTAGTAGAGACGGGGTTTCACTGTGTTAGCCAGGATGGTCTCGATCTCCTGACCTCGTGATCCGCCCGTCTTGGCCTCCCAAAGTGCTGGGATTACAGGCTTGAGCCACTGCGCCCAGCCTGGTATTGTTATAATAAAGGTGATCCATCTAATAAAATGTTGTGGTTTTATACTTACCCCTTAGTGGAGTGATAACCTCCACATTTTGGGCAAAGTTGAACTATGTAATTACATTAATTTTGAGGTCATCACACACACTATATATATATGATGTGTATATGTGTATGTGTATATAAACACATAGTTCCATTTACAGTCATAAATTCAGCCTTTTCAGAATATTGCAAACTATTGTTTTTCTGCAACTACCAATGTAGGTTTTAAAAATGTATGCCCTGAGGTTTTATTTACTCCTCAGGATTGTCCAGGTTTGTGATTCCTTGCAGAAATTCAATTGTGACTATGTTTGTTTGAGATGAATGTGTAGCATAAATTAGGCCATTTATACTCTGTGTAAGTTATCCCATAATTAGAGATTTATCAACCCAAGGGGTGAGAAAACAACCTTGTTTATCTTAGCAAAAGGGGGTCACATCTAACTCTCTATATAATGAATTATATATGAGTTATATACAAATGCAATCACAGCTCGTATAAATGCCAACCGTACTTCATATGAGTAAAATGCTGGGTTCTTCAATTATCACAGTTCCTTCAGTACCCTCTAGAATTAAAATCTTAGTTTTGATGTACGAGAAAAATGATCAAAACTTTTAAACATAAAACACCAGTGTCATGACTTTTAAATACGTATTTTAACTCTAGCTGAAATGATGCATTCTGATTATGACTTTGATATGTGTCATTTCTTTTTCACTGACCACAAAATATAAAAATCACCATGCATTTGATAGCACCTTTAATAGCTTGCTAAATAATTAAGTTTTAAGTGTTTAAGGAGTTACTGTATAATTGCGATTACACTTGTCTCAAGGCCTGGTTCTGGAGAAATAGTCTCAGAATCCTTAATTTAATCTAAAAGGAATATGCACAGTCACCCTTGGATCAGGTGTTTACTTACTGCCTACTAACATGTAAGCTGATATTGTGAGATGACAATATGCTAGCAGCCCTCACTCTCGGCACCTCCTAGGCCTCAGCATCCACTCTGGCAGCACGTGTGGAGCCCTTCAGCCCGCTGGCCGAGAACAGAGCTGGCTCCCTCTGCTTGCGGGGAGGTGTGCAAGGAGAGGCACGGGCGGGAACCGGGGCTGCGCGCCGCGCTCACAGCCCAGCACGAGTTCCTGCTGGCGCGGGCTTGGCAGGCCCCACACTCTGAGCAGCCGGCCTGCGCCGCCGGCCCAAAGTAGTGAGGGGCTGAGCACCTGGGCCAGCAGCTGCCCAGCAGTGCCGGCCCTGCACTCGAGTTCTCAACGGACCTCAGCTGCCTCCCCGCTGGGCAGGGTTCCAGACCTGCAGCCCGCCATGCCCGAACCCCGCCCCCCGCAGTGGGCTCCTGTGTGACCTCCTGTGTGACCCGAGCCTCCCCCACAAGCGCTGACCCCTGCTCCTCAGCCTTCAGTCCCATCCACCGCCCAAGGACTGAGAAGTGCAGCCTGCCGCGCAAGCAGCTCCGGCCGTGACTCTGATCCGGGGTCCACTAGGTGAAGCCAGCTGGTCTCCTGAGTCTGGTAGGAACTTGGAGAACTTTCATGTCTAGCTAAGGGATGGCAAAGGCACCATTCGGCATTCTGTGAAATGGACCAATCAGCTCTCTGTAAAACGGACCAATCAGCTCTCTGTAAAATAGACCAATCAGCTCTCTGTAAAATGGACCAATCAGCAGGATGTGGGTGGGGCCAGATAAGCGAATAAAAGCAGGCTGCCCCAGCAAGTAGTGGCAACTGGTTCTGGTGTCCTTCCACATTGTGGAAGCTTTGTTGTTTCTCTGTTTATGAAAAAACCTTGCTGCTGCTCACTCTTTTGGTCTACACCGCCTGTGTGAGATGTAGCACTCACCTGCCAGGGTCTGCAGCTTCAGTCCTGAAGCCAGCTTGACCACCAACCCAGCGGGAAGAATGAACAACTCCAGACACGCTGCCTTTAAGAAGTGTAACACTCACCGCGAGGGTCCGTGGCGTCATTCTTGAAGTCAGCGAGACCAAGAACCCCCCAATTTCGGACACAATATGAGAAAAGAAAAAATAGCTACCATGTGATTAATATCTTCAATGTAAAAATTTACAAGTGCCTAATAATTTACAAGCTGACAGAGAACTGTAAGGCGGGACCTGTGGCCAGCTCAACTTGTAATCTAAGTAGTGAGATATATAGGAATTACCTGGATTTATAGAGCCATTATTAAACAGGGTAACTACTTAGTTGGCCAGCTCCCTAGATTAATGACCTATATATTAATAAATATATCATGGCTCTAAAACTAAGCTTTAGCCAGCCTCTCCAATTCATTTCACACAAGTAAGAATACTGTTATCATCATATGTATATTCTTTCCTTTGCTACCCTCTTGGCTACTACTACCGATACTACTGATCTGCCATTCCCCACACCCAAGTATCTGAATTTTTTTTAAGAAAATCTTAAAACTTTTCCTTTGGTAACCCCCCTTGACCAGTACTTCAAATATCACTGATTCACCACTCCCCATACCAAAGTATCTTTAAAAAGAATCA
>NW_016810766.1:1807853-1855177 GCF_001698545.2 Rhinopithecus bieti | reverse complement strand
AAAATCAAAACAACATTAGTTTGATAGTTGATATGTTGTATTTGAGTATATTAAATGTGATTTAACAATGAAACCACAATTTTAAATGTACACTTCTAAGATTAAAAGAGAGGAAAAGCCACAAAAAAATTTATTTAAATATAACAATTTACTGCTGGGTTGAAATGTGTGTCAATATGTTGCTGAAAGAAAAAAAAAAAGTTATCCCTTCTGATTCACATTATTATCAGATTCAGAAACTAATTTTAATCAGGGAAGTTATATTAATTTACTTAAAAATGTATTCTAGTACTTAATAAATGCAAGATACTGTTCAAGGCCCTGTAAATACAGCAGTGATTAAGCCAGGCAATACTGGGACCCAAATCTTATGGTAAATTATATTTTAGAGGAATAAAGTAAAATCTGGTAGGCAGATAATAAAAAAAAAATAAAATAAAACATAAAAAATAACATCTAATCTTCCATAGAGAATCGAAATAGAATGATACAAAAAGGAGTAACTGGTAAACTTGTTTTTCAGAGAGCATGTCTCCACAAAATTGATAATTATAATGAGGATTGCAGAGGAAGTTATCAGGCAAAAATGAGGAGGAACAATCTAAGCAGAGAAAATAACTAATGCAAAGTTGGGTAAAAACTGAAAGCATTCCCCTTGAAATCCTGCACAAGACAAGGATGCCCTCTCTCATCAATCCTATTCAACATAGTACTACTGAAAGTCTTGGTCACAACAATCAGGCAAGAAAAAGAAATAAAAGGCATCCAAATAGGAAGAGAGGAAATCAAATCATCCCTGTTTGCAGGTGTGATTCTATACCTAGAAAACCCCATAGTCTTTGTCCAAAAGCTCCTTGATCTGATAAACAACTTCAGCAAAGTCTCAGGATAAAAAATCAATACACAAATATCAGTAGCATTCTTATATACCAACATCCAAGCTGAAAGTCAAATCAAGAATGCAATCCCATTCACAATAGCCACAGAAAGAATAAAATACCTAGAAATACAGCTAATCAGTAAGGTGAAAGATCCCTACAATGAGAATTGTAAAACACTGCTCAAAGAAATCAGAGATGACACAAACAAATGGAAGAACATTCCATCCTCATGGATATGAAGAATTAATATTGTTAAAATGCCCATATTGCCCAAAGCAATGTACAGATTCAACACTATCCCTATCAAACTACCTACAACATTCATCACACAATTAGAAAAAAAAAACTAGGGAACCATAGTTCTAAAATTCACATGGAACCAAAAAGAGCTCAAATAGCCAAGGCAATCCTAAAATTCATATGAAACCAAAAAAGAGCCCAAATAGTCAACTCAATCCTAAGCAAAAAGAACAAAGCTGTAGGCATCACATTACCTGATTTCAAACTATATTACAAGAATACAGTAACCAAAACAGCATAGCATTAGCACAAAAACAGACAAATAGACCAATGGAACAAAATAGAAAGTGTAGAAATAATACCACACATAGGTAACCATCTGATCTTTGACAAAGTTGACAAAGGCAATGGGGAAAGGACTCCCTAGTCAATAAATGGTGCTGGGATAACTAGCTAGCCATATTCAGAAAATTGACATTGGACCTCTAACTACACCATATGCAAAACTCAATTAAAAATGGATTAAAGGCTCAAATATAAAAGCTAAAACTATAAAAACTCTTGAAGATAACCTAGAAAATATCATTGAGAACACAGGCCCTGGCACAGATTTCATAACAAAGATTGTCAAAAGCAATTGCAACAAAAACAAAAATTGACAAATGGTACCTAATTAAACTAAAGAGCTTCTGCACAGCAAAAGAGACTCTCAACAGAGTAAACCGACAACCTACAAATGGAGAAAAAAAATTGCAAACTATGCATTTGACAAAGGTCTAATATCCAGAATCTATGAGGAACATAAGCAAATGTACAAGCAAAAAGCAAACAACCCCACTGAACGTGGGCAAAGGACATGAACAGACTTCTCAAAAGAAGACATACATGTAGCCAATAAGCATATGAAAAAATGCTCAACATCACTAATCATCAGAGAAATGCAAATCAAAACCACCTTCTTACACCAGTAAGAATGGCTTCTATTAAAAAGTCAAAAAATAACATGCTGGAGAGGTTGCAGAGAAAAGAGAACACTTATACATTCTTGGTGGAAATGTAAATTTATTCAACCACTGTGTGAAACAGTTTGGCGATTTCTCAAAGAACTGAAAGAAGAAATATCATTTGACCCAGTAACCCTATTATTGGGTATATACCCAAAGAAATACAAATTGTTCTACTGTAAAGAGGCATTCATGTGTATATCCACTGTGGCAGTTTTCACAATAGCAAATATATGGAATCAACCTAAATGCCCATCAATGGTAGACTAGATAACATGGTACATATACACCATGGAAAACTATGCAGCCACAAAAAAGAATGAGATCATGTTCTTTGCAGTAACATAGATGGAGCTTGAGGACATTATCCTAAGCAAACTAACACAAGAGCAGAAAACCAAATACCACATACTCTCACTTAAAGTGGGAGTTAAACACACAGACACAAAGAAGGGAAAAACAAACATTGGTGCCTACTTGAGGGCTGGGTGAGAGAAGGGTGAGGATTGAAAAACTACCTATCAGGCACTATGCTTATTACCCTGTGACAAAATAATCTGTGCACCAAATTCCTGTGACATGAAATTTACCTATATAACAAACCTGCGCATGTATCCCTAAAACTAAAAAAAAAGTAAAAAAAAAAAAAAAAAAAAAAAAAGAAAAGAAAAAGAAACCCAGAAAATCATTGTGACCAATAGATACACAGAAAGCAATGGTGTGCTGGTAAATATTTAACAAGTGGTTCTTTAGAAAACACATGTATGTATTCAAAAATGTACATTAAATTTATTATAATTTTACTGATATAAAATATGTAAAGCACATAATCTGCAAACAATAAAGAAATGCACAATGCTTTCTATAGTAATTTCTATACAGCTAATTAATTCTCTTGGAATATTTTCACTGAGTTTTGATGAACTCCTGTATCCGTTATCAAATTATGGTTGTAACCGATAAATGAGTTTAGTTCTGAAATAAACATTTTTTGATATTTTTGTTTACTTTCATGAGCAAGATGAAAGTGAAACAAAAAGACATACGGTGGAACTTCACTTGTTCATCAGTGATGTGAATAACTTTTTTGCTGCATTGCACAAGTTTCCAAATACTGGAATATTTCTTCAATTTTTTTTGTGCTATTCACAATGTAACAGCTATAGACACACCCTTTTAACTTTAGTCTGCATTTTAAACATTTTCTCATGTCTAGACAATCAACAAATCATTAAATGAAATTCTATTTTGTAATACTTGCCAATTTCTATGGTGTAAATACTCCCTTCAGGGTTGATTTCTGGCTATAAACATGACTTCATTGAACATGAAGTTGGGAAAGGATGTGCAGTAGTACAGCATTATATGGTATTTCTACTGTACACATACAATATATAAAAAGACACCAAAACATTGAGAATAGTAAAATATAGTAAAAATAACTAGGAAATAATGACCTTGGAGTAGTTATTATATTTCCTTATAATGCAATCTACTTAATTGTAAGATTATACAATATTTGTAATAGTTGGTTTTAACAACTGGCTTACAAAATTCCTGAAAATTTAACAACTGGTTCTCACAGGTCAAGTGTGCAAGCCAGCTTGAGCACACTGGTGTAATATAGACATATAGTAATATTAATGAGGCTGCAGATGTAAAGATGTAAACAGAGACATATCTGGCAAGGGCTTTGTAAACCAATGCAGGGAGTTTATATTTCATCCAAAGAGTAAAGTTAAGCCATCAGAGAGTTGAAATCCAGAGAGAGAGATATGACTCAATTTGTGTTTTAAAATGTTCCCTCTCAGTGCTCTGGAGAATTAATTTCAAGTGCGTAAGAGCAGAAGCAGTGACACCAGCCAGAAGCTACTGGAAATAGTCTAGGCAAGAGATAACCAGGGCTTAGACAAGAATGGGGATGATGATTTTGAGGCAGACTGAAGGTGCTTATTGATGGTTTGAGGTGGGGGCAGCACAATCCTTAGATTAAACCAAGAGGACCCACATATCACAGTCATAAAAACATAGAAAGTTTTTTTTTTTTTGGTTATAAGAAAGATTTTTGAAACCTTAAACACCAAGCATAATTACACAGAGAGAGAAAGAGGCCCCATGCGGTGGCTCACGCCTGTAATCCCAGCACTTTGGGAGGCCGAGGCAGGAAGATCGCCTGAGGTCAGGAGTTTGAGACCAGCCTGGCCAACATGGCGAAACCCTGCCTCTACTAAAAAGTCCAAAAATTAGCCGGGTGTGGTGGCGGGCGCCTGTAGTCCCAGCTACTCGGGAAGCTGAGGCAGGAGAATCGCTTGAACTCGGGAGGTGGAGGTTGTAGTGGGCGGAGATGGCGCCGCTGCATTCCAGCCTGAGAAACAGAGTAAGACTCAAAGAGAGAAAGAGAGACAGGGAGAAAAGCTGAACTGTCTCCGTGAGGCGGAGGAAATGCGTTTGAGAGCTAATGAGCAGGGCTGAGGGTGGAAGGTGGCTATGGGAGGAACAAATCATGATTTGTGCAGTAGAAAATCAGCAAAGGAATGGCTACTTTTGTTTTAAGTTGGCTTTCTGGCCAGGCACAACGGCTCATGCCTGTAATCACAACACTCTGGGAGGCCGTGGTGGGCGGATCACTTTGAGGTCAGGAGTTCAAGACCAGCCTAGCCAACATGGTGAAACCCCATATCTGCTAAAAAGACAAAAATTAGCCAGGCCTGGCGGTGCGCCCCTATAATCCCAGCTACTCAGGAGGCTGATGCAGGAGAATCTCTCCATCCAGGAGGCAGAGGTTGCAGTGAGCCAAGATTGTGCCACTGCACGGCGACAGAGTTAGACCCTGTCGCAAAAATATATAATATAATATAATATAATATAATATAAATATAATATGATATATAAATAATAATATAATATAATAATAATATGATATAATATAAAATTGGCTTTCTAAAATCACCTGAAGTCAGTGTCTAGGCAGTTATTTGTCTCTCTTCTCTGCTTGGAAGAGCCTGAACAGTCTGGAAATCCTGTGTTGGAAAAGTAAGATATGAAAGAAAGGCACTGCCCCCACCTCTGTCTCTAAAGGTTCATTAGGTCAGTCCTAGCTCTGGGTGGATCCTGAGCTGAACCCAGCTTCTACTTTTTCCTGCCACATACATCAGTACTAACCAGGTTTGTCAGGGTTGACTCTACAAGGAGGGGAACTCCTTTTGCCTCCAGATTTCAGAATGATAACTTCAGTGGGAACATGGGCTGGGTCACGGAGATAGCTTGGTCTGTAATTTTTAACTACAACTTACAATATGCAGGCTTCCATTTAAACTCCTATTTTATGTCCCACAAATGTTAAGGACAATACGGGAGGAGAGGTAAAGGAAAAAGAAAAATCCAAGATTACTTCTAGATTTTTGACTACATATCAGCATGATTCACTTGATCAACTTCCCACAAATCAATCTAAGTTCAACAAACTTCCAGTCAAAATCCAATTATACTTTTAAAGAGGAATTTGACAATGTGTTTTGACATTTTTAAGTTAATTCTGAAAAAGAAGAGTAAAATAAAAAAAAATTGTTAATGAAAGTATTAAGCCATATTGCAAAGTGATAGTGAAATAGATACAGACTAATGAAGCAGTGAAAGAGAATAGTTTATGAATACATGGGAATTTGTTATAAACAACAAACATCATAAATAATTGCAAAGAGCTTCCATTATTTGGTAATATATGTTGAAAAAATAAGACCCGCTCCATAAACAATGTATTTCTAACTCATAAAATATAAAAACTTCAAATTAATGCATTTAAGTTCTTAATGCGATTATAAATGTGAAAAGTAAAATATTTGTGATACTGGGTAAAGAATGATTTCTAAGTTAATACTTGCAAATATAAAACCAAAAGGGAAAAAACAGAATTTTCTGATTACATCTCAGTGAAAGATTGCTGTCCACATGTATCTAAAGGGAGACAGAGAGGAAGAAGCTATTTGCACATTTGAAAATGGCAAGGGCTCTGACTTACCATCAGTAGTTCTTACAAGCTAGGGTTAAAAAAATACAAAGAGAAAAAATAGGTAAAGACTATAAAGAGTAAATTTACAGAAGGAGTTTTCCAAATAGCTAATTGGTATTCCAGAAAAGTTCATTCTCTTTAGTAATCAGAGAAATGCAAATCAAAACAATGAGATGGTACCTAATGTCTCTCAGGTATATAAAAAAATCAGAAAATAGAACGCCATTAAGCTTGGGTGCAGCTACAAAGAAAGGGGAGCTGACTCACTGTGCAAGTGAAAACTGATGCAGTCATTCTGGAGTATGCTCAGTGCTGCTCAATAGTGAAGTTATCTATATGTATAATGTACTCCTAAATATATTCCAAAGGAAACTCACACTGATCCACAAAAAGACATCCAGGACAATGCTTATCACATTGTTTTTCATCATAAAGAGTTAGAACCATCCTAAGTAGTTCCATCACTTAAGTAGACTGTGATATACACACAGAGTGGACTAATATGAGCAGACAGAATCTCAAGGAGACTGGATGGGTAAAATGCCTAAGATGAATGATGATACATCAGCGAAATATTCAAATAATGGAATATGTTGAAATTAAAATCACTGAAAAAACTTTATAGCAATACAGATGCAGTTTAAATATAGCATCATGTGAAAAAAAGTAGTAAATAAGATGAATAGCACAACACCACCTATGCATTTATGCATGGTTAAAAACATGAAGCATTTTCTATTCTATTAAGGATACAGGTATGTTTAAGTAAACTTTGAAAGTAAGACTGGAAGAATAAACATTAAGTATACTAGAGTGAGGCAGGAAAATGAACTTGAAAATGGAAGAAGAGAATGTATTAAGTTTTCTATTGCTGCAGTAACAAATTACCACAAAGTATGTGGCTTACTACAACACAAATTTTATTATCTTCTAGTTCTGTAGGTCAAAAATCTGACATGCTTCTCTCTGGGCTAAAATCAGCCAGTCAGGAAGGCTATGTTCCTTTCTCCGCCAGCAAGGGAGCATTCTAGCTTTTAGAGGCTCCCTTTCTCCATCTTCAAAGATGGTGAACATTGCATCTCCTGGTGCCTTTCTCCCTTCTTCTTCTCACTCTCTCCTTAGCCTCCTGCTTCCATTTTTAAGGGTCCTTGAGATTACAATGAACCCATCTAGATAATCCAGGATAATCTGCCTACCTCAATGTCCTTAATTTAATCATACCTGCAAAGTCCTTTATGCCATGTAAAATTAGAAATTCTCAGGTTCCAGGGATTCAAATGTGGATATTTCTGGGGAAGCAGAGGTAGGGGGAGGGGTGGGGGGATTTTTCTGCTTACCATAGAGAAAGGCATTAATAAACACATTAAAAAATTACTGAACAAGTTGGGAAGAATGATAATAGTGTGCCATCCAATGAAGGATAAAATCAACTCAATTCTGTGAGTCTGACCAAAAAATAGAATAAAAAAAGTGGAAAATGGTACTAAGGAGTTGTTAATGGTGTCATAGGATGCTGAGAAGTCAACTAGAATAAGGTAGAGGAAACGAACATTGAATACGGCAAAACAGAAATACTTGACCTTAACAAAAGCAATCTTAGTATGGCAATAGCAAAGAATGTAGGATTAAAGTGTACTGAAGAGAGGATGTGAGGTGAGGGAATGGTAAGAAAGCACAGTCACACTTCCATAAACATTTATTTGTGTTATGCAAAAATCTCTTTCTAGCAGAAATAAAATGCCACAAAATAGGGAGTGCATTAAAGTAAATCATTCCATCCCCTTAATGGATTATGATGCATAAGCAACTGCTATAAACACTTTCAAAGAGTCTGATGTTCTCAAAAGAAAAAAAAAGACAGATAAAACATACTTATACAGTACAATCGCGACTGCATTAAAAGAAATAAATGCATAGATAAAATGAGAAAATACATGCAAGCCTCCATAGTGGTTGTCTTTCTCAGGTTGATATGTAGATTTTTGTCTTTTAAAATTTGCTTTATTTTTTTAATTATCTATTATGGACAGAAATTATTTTCAATTCTCAGAAAATGTTTAGACATAGGGGAACTTTTGCAGCTGTTTTATTTGAGCAACTACAAACAAAATGTAAATATTTCACCTAAAATGTGTATTTGTTCACAGTAAATAAATTGTAAAACTTGATTAGAAATGGAACCAAGATTCACTAAATTGGTCTCAGCCCATTAACTATGAGGAATTTACATAAAACCTCTAGGCTACAATTTCCTCTGGATTGCAGCTATGATACCAAAGGTTCTTTTTAGCTTAAACATTACATGAGAGTATCCAGATTCCAGTTACAGTCTTATAGTCACATAGTCATCTCTACTTACCTAAAATCTATGTAATTAACTTAGATTAAAAATTATCAGGAAAAAAGGGAAAATCTCTTAAACTACTTCTAATAATCAGAGTTTGTTAAAGTGTGGATAAATAGGCCACAACCCCACATAATGTTATCACAAAATACGGTGATAGTCACATAGAGAAAACTCAGTGAGCTCAGTTACTGAAATACTAGTGTACGTGTGTGCACGTGTGTATATATATGTGCACACATATATATCTATATATAAATGCACTTGCCTGGTTGGTTGCCTTTCTTTACAGATTATTTGCTGTGATAAGAGAGAAAGGAAGGCCACACATAAAGCCACAAGGGAACACGGGATAATCAACGAATTATCTTTTTAGCACAGAGCTCCCTCTGGAAATGTAGCGAGGAATTGCTCTCCAGGCAACCAAGCTGAATAAGCTCCCATTTCTACCTTCTGGCTTTCTTAGGAGCAACTTTCTGGTCATAATGACTTTGGAGTTCAGCTATCACATGGGACCAAACCACCCTTAGTGAAGAATGTCAATACTTCATTTCCAATTCTTTCTGTTGATAATTCCTTAGACACACAGGCTTTCAAAGATATAAAATGGCAGCCTGCATGCATGGGATTACAGGAAAGTCCATTACAATGTCTGGCTAAAAGAGTCAACTACATGTGACTTGCCCAGGTGTCAGAAAAAAAGAAAGAAAAAGAAACATCTACCAGAAAACAGCATCTGCTCCACCCCTGCCCTCACTGACAGCCAGCTGTTTTCAGTTATTCTCACCTGCTGTACAGGTTCTCTCAGGGTGAACTCTCACCAGGGGGGAAACAAATAAAGACAACCAAGACTGAGCAATCAAGCTGCTTCAATACTTTTTTTTTGCTGCTGGGGCCACGAACTCCTTCTACCCATCTCACCCGGGATCTTTCACTTCCTATAACTCTCCAGGCTGCCAGTAGTTTCTATGAACTTTGGAGTGCCCCTCTTACCCTGCCTCTGATAACAGTGTCCTACTGGTTTCTGCTTACCAAGCCTCTCGCACCTTACCTCCTCAGCTCAGCTGATCATAATTGCATTGTGACTAAACACATATGGCTATTTTTTTTTAATTTTGGGGAATATGTTCTATACCAAATTTAGCCTTTGACAAAAGTCCAGTGAAATGACCGTTTTATGTTTTAACTTCTTTTGTATACCCAAGGATGCTCCTTGCTGTTCCTAATAGTTGTAGTAATCAGTAAATCCTGATAGGCACATGTTTAATGTTTTGTTGCGTGTTCCTTTAATATATCAGCCTGGGCATTAAATTTACATTAAACTTGAAGCACAATGAACTTAACCTTAAAACTGTGTTCTATTCTCAAATTTTGTCCATAAAAGTATTACTACATTCAATCCAGTTTTAGGAATGTGCTTAACAATTTTAATGTCTAAAACATATGGGAATCTTATATCCCTCGAAGAAAAGCCATTGCATTTTTTTTTCTTTCTTCTTCTTCTCCTTCCTCTTTCTTTTTTTTTTTTTTTTTTTTGAGACAGATGCTTGCTCTGTCAACCAGGCTGGAGTGCAGTGGCAAAATCTTGGCTCGCCGCAACCTCCGCCTTCTGAGTTCAAGTGATTCTCCTACCTCAGCCTCCTGGGTAGCTGGGATCACAGGCATGTGCCCCACACCCGGCTAATTTTTGTATTTTTAGTAGAGACGGGGTTTCTCCTAATTGGCCAGGCTGGTGTTTAACTCCTGACCTCAAGTGATCCACCTGCCTCGGCCTACCAAAGGGCTGGGATTACAGGTGTGAGCCAACGCACTTGGCAGATTTCCACTGTATTTAAATCAGTATTGGGTTTTAACATGTGGTAAAGTGATAAATATTTCAGACTTTGAGGGAAGATTCCCTGAGCTCAGATCTTTAGCCCGATATGACTTCGGACAAGTTATGTAATTTCTTTATTTGTAAAAGGGGTAATAATGGTACTTACCTCAAAGGTTGGTTATGAATTAATAAATGCATTGTGCTTAAAAATGTACCTGACATTATTTTTTTCCCAAGATGGCAGCCTAGGGAATGCTTAGTTCAGATGCCAGTTCTCCTTAAGAAGAAGATCGAAGTTGTAGGTGAATGGTCATGATTTGAATAGAAAGCTGAGGGAAGAGAGCCAGGTCCTGTCAGAGAGCCCATGGGAAGAAGCCAGGGCACAGAAAAGGGAAGGAGAAAGGCTCTGGCAGAGACAGTCCCCTGAGGGACTTGGAGCCCTGTGGGAAGGGTAGGTGGGAGTGCTTCTCTGCTCCCCTTACCCCTGCAACAATATGCTTATCACCAAATTGTCGCGGAGAAAGTCTGCCTTTGGGACCTTGGGCAACACTCTCAGTGGTGATTTGTGAACTTCCCAGAGACAGAGCACCAGGTAGCCAGCTTGGACAGGTACACTGGCTCTCCCCCTCAGGCCTCAACTGAGACAATGCACACCACACTGGTTGTGTACCCACAGTGGGCTACTGCCGGGCCTTAGAAACCTCAGACTTTCTGTCACCACATCACTTGATCCCTTACAGAAAGACCACTAAGCACACTATGACCTTTGCAACTGCAGGGGACTAGCAGGTCCTTGGAGACTTATGAGGCCCCTGAAGATCTAACACTCAGTGAGGGCCACTCATAGGAGATAGGGGAGTGCAGCCTGCCAAAGCCCACTGAGCATTGTCAATTGTACTGGTAACTAGGAATAGATGTGGAGAGAAGGCCGTCTCCTGTTCCCCAGCCCACTGTTACAGACACAGCAGAGGATCTCCTCACTAGGGGCTGGCATCAGTGCCCCTGGAGACAGCCAGTCTGTGCATTTTGTGGCAGCTGCACCCCTACCAAAAGTAAGCTAGCACTGCACATGTTTCCATGAAGGATGTAGCCCACCTTTCCCTCCCTACTCAAAGCACTAGCTTGTGTAGGGGGCAACACAGGGCAAAATAGTCACAGAGCTGTCAGTTCTGGACTGGGGGAAGGGACTCTGCCCTGAGCCCATTTTGGTGGTAGCCAGAGGCAAAGAACAGTCTATACAAGCTGAAAGTCATGATCTCTATGATAGGGATGGAATAGGAAAGTTGATTACATTCCTGCCTGCACAGGACAAGAAGCTGGTGCAGCCACGCCTACCACCCCTACTCCTGAGACTTCAGTGCAACCCATCGCAATCTTCCCCAGCCACCCCCAGTCAGGGCAGGGGCTTCCATTCATTGTCAGATTATTCAAGGGCACATGCCCATCTACTGAACTGGAGATTAAACTGTACCACCAAATAAAAACCTGCTATCAGGCCGGGCGTGGTGGCTCATGTCTGTAATCCCAGCACTTTGGGAGGCCGAGGTGGGCGAATCACAAGAGGTAGGGAGGAGTTTGACCAGACTGACCAACATGGAGAAACCCCGTCTCTACTAAAAATACAAAAACAGTAGCCAGGCATGGTGGCGCATGCCGGTAATCCCAGCTCCTCGGGAGGCTGAAGCAGGAGAATTGCTTGAAGTTGGGAGGCAGAGGTTGTGTTGAGCTAAGATCGCACCATTACACTCTAGCCTGTGCAACAAGAGCGAAACTCCATCTCAACAAACAAACAAACAAACAAAACAAAACAAAAAAAGCCCTGCTATCAGAAGGGCATAGTCCTAGTATATGAGATAAGCTCCCTAAGACCTCCACACTCTCAGACCTGCAGAAGATAGTGTGTCAACTCGCATATCCAACACATCACTACAGCAAGCATCATTTGAGAAAGCCACTACATAGAAACAAGCTATTTACAAGAAAGGAACACATAAAGAGTCTTAGCCCCCTGAAAACACCTAGAAAAGAAGCCAAAATATACACAACAAACACTACAGACATGGCCTCAAGGGGAAAAAAGTTTTTTTTTTTTTTTTTTTCTTTTTTAATTTTCCATCCAACTGAAGCCATTTCAAAATAAGAAGTGATTGCTTCTACTGATGAGAAGGAATCCATGTAAAACTCCATCAGTACAAAACACAGACTATTTACAGACCTCCAAAGGATTGTACCAGCTCTCAGGCAATGAATCCTCACCAAAATGAAAATTCTGAAATGGCTAATGAAGAATTTTAAAAAATGGATTGCAAGGAAGCTTGATGAGATCCACGAGAAGGCTGAAAACCAGTACAAAGAAACCAGAAATACAATGTAGGATATGAAAGACAAGATAGCTAGAATAAGGATAGAGGAAACAAACACTGAATTTGGATTTAGCAAAATGGAAGCACTTGATCTTAATAGAAGCAATCTTAGTGTAGTGATAGTGAAGAATGAAGAATTAAATGTCTCTCTCTATATAGAACATTGGGAATTTAAAGATTCACTAAAGGAACTCCAAAATACAGTTGGAGGCCTAGATGATAGATTAGACCAAGTAGAAGAAGAAAGAATTTCAGAGACTGGAGACCCGTCTTTTGAATTAAGCCAGACAAAATAAAAATAAAGATTTTTTTTTTTTTTTTTTTTTAATGAACAAAGCCTTTGAGAAATATAAAAGTATTTAAAGTGACCAAACCTATTACTTGTAGGCATTGCTGAGAGAGAAGAAGAAAAAATAAGCAATTTGGAAAACATATTTGAGGGAATAATTCAAGAAAATATCCCTAACCTTGCCTGAGAGGTAAATATCCAGATACAAGACACACTACACAAGCTGAACATCACCAGAGCACACACTCATCAGATCAAAATCAATGCTGAAGAAAAAAATCTTAAAAGCAGAATAGAGAAAAGGGTCAATCACTTATTAAGGAAATCCCAACAGACTAACAGCTGACTTCTCAAAAGAAACTTTACAAACCAAAACTGTTACAAACCAAAACAGATCGAGTCTCTTTTTAGACTACCTAAATTAAAAAAAAAAAAAAAAAAAAAAAAAAAAAAAAAAAAAAGCAAGGCAAGAATTTCAAATCTGCCAAACTAAGCTTCATAATTTAGAGATAAAGTCTTTCCCAAACAAGCAAATGCTAAGAGAATTCTTCACCACTAGACATATTCTACAAGAAATGCTCAAGTTCACAGATCTTATAAAAGCAGTTACACAATTGTGAGTACAAAGCAAGTAGTTAACAACACTATGACAGGAATAATACCTTACGTATCAATATTAACTTTGAATGTAAAAAGCCTAAGTGCTCCGCTTAAAAGATTTACCTGGCAAATTGGGGGGAAAACAAAGACCCTACCATCTGTTGTCTACAAGAGACCTACCTAATGTGTAATGACATCCACAGGTTCAGAGTAAAGGGGTGGAGACAGATGCATCATGCAAATGGAAAACAAAAAGGAGCAGGGATGGTTATTCTTGTATCAGTTAAAAGACACTTTAAACCAACAATACTAAAAAAAGACAAAGAAAGGCATTATATAATGATAAAGTGTTTAATGCAACAAGAAGATTTACCTATCCTAAATGTTAATAGATATGCACCCAACACCAGAGCACCCACATTTATATAACAAATACTACTAGACCTAACAAAAGAGACAGATATTCATACAATAATAGTGAAGAACTTCAACACCCCACTGAGAGCACTAGACAGATCATCAATGCAGAAAACAAACAAAGAAACTCAGGACTTAAACTAGACTGTTGACCAAATGAGCTGAGTAGATACCTACAGAACACTCTACCCAATAAACGTAGAATATAAATTTCCCTCATCTGCACATGGAAGATTCTCTGAAACCGACCATATGCTTAGTGATAAAGCAAGTCTCAATAAACTCAAAAGAATTGAAATAATATCAAGTATAATCTTAGACCACAGTGGAATAACATTAGAAAGCAGTACCACAGGGAACTCTCAAAACCACACAAGTACATAGAAACTAAACAACTTACTCCTGAATGACTTTTGGGTAAACAACAATATTAAGGAAGAAATAAAAAAACGTTAGAAACAAATAAAAGACATAACATACCAAAACCTCTGGAACACAGCAAAAACAGCAAAGTTTACAGTGCTAAATGCCTATATCAAAAAGATAGAAATATTTCAAATTAACAACCTAATATTCACACCAAAAGGAACTAGAAAAATAAGAACAAACCAAACTCAAAGCTAGTTGAAGGGAAAAAATGACAAAGATCAAGAAGAACTAAATGAAATTGAGCCTAAAAATACAAAGCATAAATGAAGTAAAAAATTTGTTCTTTGAAAGGATGAACAAAATTGATAGATGCCAGCTAGATTAATGAAGAAGAAAAGATGGAAATAAGCACAATGCCAAAGAAAGACAAAAATTATCAGAGACTATTATGAAAATCTCTATATGCACAAACTAGAAAACCTAGAGAAGTGGGTAAATTCTTGGAAACATACAATCTCACAAGACTGAACAACAAGAAAAAAATACAATCCTGAACAGGCCAATAATTAGTTATGAAAATGAATCAGTAGTAAAAAAACTACCAACAAGAAAAATCCCAGGACTAGGTGGATTCACACCTGAATTTTACTAGATGTACAAAGAAAAGCTGGTGCCAATCTTAATTAAACTACTGCAAAGAGTTGAGGAGAAAGTATTCCTCTCTAATACAGTCTATGAAATCAGTATCATCCTAATACCAAAATCTGGCAATGGCACAAAAAATGAAAACTGCAGACCAATATCCCTGATGAACACAGATGCAAAAATCCTCAGCAAAATACTAGCAAACCAAATCCAACAGCCTATCCAAAAAATAAGCCATCACGATCAAATGGGTCTTATTCCAGGGATGCAAGGATGGTTAAACATACACAATTCAGTAAATTTGATTTACTCCATACACCAAATTAAAAACAATTGCCATGTGATCATCTCAACAGATTCAGAGACAGCATTAGATAGCATCCCTTCTTGGTAAAATCCCTCAACAAACTAGGCATCAAAAAAACATACACACTTCAATATAATATGAGCCATATATGAAAAACTAATGGCCGACATACTGAATGGGTAAAAGTTGAAAGTATTCCCCCTAAAAACTGAAAAAAGATGAGGATGTCCACTTTGCAGCACTCCTATTCAACATAGTATTGGAAATGCTAGCCAGAGCAATCAGGCAAGAGAAAGAAATAACAGGGATCCAAACTGGAAAAGAGGAAGTTAAATTATCTCTGTTCACTGATGACATGATCTTATAAAATCTATAAGATTCTTCCAAAAGACACGTAGACTTGATAAATGACTTCAGTAAATTTTCAAGATACAAAATTTATACACAACAATCAGTTGCATACCTATATGCCAGCAATTCTCAAGCTGAGAACCAAATTAAGAACTCAATCTCATTTAAAATAGCCACACACAAAAATAATAAAATATCTAGGAATACATTTAATGAAGGAGTTTAAAATCCTCTGCAAGGAGAACCACAAAATACTGATGAAGGAAATTGTAAATGACATAAACCAATAGAAAACATGCCATGCTCATGCATAGGAAGAGTCAATTATCATTAAAATGACTATACGCCCCAAAGCAATCTAGAGATTCAATGCATTTCCTATCAAATTATCAACATCACTTTTCACAGAATTAGAAAAAAAAAAAAAGTCTAAAATTTATATGGAACCAAAAAAGAGGCTGAATAGCTAACACATTCCAAAGCAATAAGAGCATAGCTGGAGACATCACATTTCCTGACTTCAAACCATAAGGCAAGAGTAATCAAAATGGCATGATGTTGGCATAAATGTAGATACATAGACCAGTGGAACAGAATAGAACCAAAAATAAAGCCACCCAGCAACAACCAACTAATCTTTGACAAAGCTGACAAAAATAAACAATGGAGAAGGGACACCTTATGCAATAAATTGCTGCTGGGAAAGCTGGCTAGCCATATGCACAAAATGAAACTGGGCCTTATCTCTCACTGTATACAAAAATTAAGATGGATAAAGATGACTTAAATGCAATACCTGAAACAACAAAAACCCTAGGAGAAAATCCAGAAAAAACTCTTCTGTAAATTGGTCTAGGCAAATAATTTATGACTAAGACCTCAAAAGCAAATGCAACAAAATCAAAATTGTGTCACTGTTACACAATACACCCATATAACAAACCTGCACATGTATCCCCTCAATCTGAAATAAAATAAAATAACAAAAAAAATTGTACATAGTGTATAGCACTTTTTCACTAAGATACTTATTGCAGTCATTGTTATTAATTTGCAAATTTTAATGCTAAAATGTTAAAAAGAGTGTCCATTTCACCAGTAATAAGTTATTTATTAGGAGAACCTTATCAGACACTTGAGTGCAAAGCTATGCTTTAGAAATCATAATATTAGAAAATTAATCCATGTGGTCATTTCAAAAAATAGAAAATAGACAACCTAACCATTTTACAATAGACATAAAAAACAATTAAGCATGGTATGATATAGAGGCTAAGGTCAGAGAACAAAGAAAAGGATCTCTGCAATTTATTTAGATTTTATTCAATGGTTTACCTTCTAGTTACTGAGGTTAGTAATGGTGAAACTAGTGAAAATAGTTACAATAAAGGTGATAGAGAAATACAAATGCTCTCAGAGAGCGTACAATCTAGCCCAGTTTCCCAGGAAATATATATTGTCCAAGTCTAACCTAGTTCCTTTGCTTTCACAAACGAGGACTCAGACACACAGTCCAGAGGTGCTGTCCTGATTCCTGTGTTTTGGAAGTGAGTCAGAGCTAAAACCAGTCTACCTCTTCCTACAGAGATCCCATTTGCCACATCACAATGATTTCAACCTTTGAGATCTTAGGTTGAAACTGCCAAGGGTGCATGTTCAAAAGCTTCATCATATATACATTTTACTGATAAGATACCCACAGAGTATAAGATTTAATTCTGGGTCTTCATTGGCCAGAAATGTCCTTATCAAAATTCTATCAACTTTCCTGTCAATTTGCTTATTCTTCTGTTTTATGGCAGATAGATTTTTCCCTAATTAAGACTCCTTTCAGAATGTAGAGATCATGCACTACAGCTTGTCCTGAGAAGTAAATCCCTTTTCCAAAGGGTCCCATGTTCTTAATATCTAAAGGAACTGAGGCAAAGAAGCGGAACATAATCCAGTCCTCCTTTTCCAACTGAGCTTTCATTTCATACTTCACTACAGTTTCTCTAATCCCCACTTTCTCTTTGGGTTGCAGTATATGCCAAACACACAGCAGGTTTAAAATCCCTGCTGATGTTGAGATGCTACATAGTGCATGGCAGAGTTTGGCCAGTATGTGTGTTGAGACTTTAAAAAAAAAAAAAAATTAAATTTAATAGAGCCGGTGTCACTATTGGTTTTACTCTGTATTTGAGGCCACACTGAATCCCTTGGCTGCTCCCAGTAGTGCCTCTTCATCTAACAGGCATCATCCTAATTGGGATCTGATCAAACAGCTGGATTTACAGTGAGGCATTAGCCATCAGTTGAATTCCTTACAAACACACACACACACACACACACACACACACACACACACACACACATCCACACATCCACACGCATGCAGCATCCTGCAGAAACAAGACTTACAAATGAGTACTTGAAGACTCATTTCTCACTCTGACCCCTGGGGTCAATGATGTCAGAGAAACTATTTCTGAAAAGAGCTCTACAGTGGGAGTGAACAATCAGGACCAACAATAATGAGTAGTTCTTGAAGGTCACAGCTGTTGAGCAGCTAATTGTAACTTGAAAAGCAGAGTCTCAAGTTATTAATGATCTTGCTGATAAAGTTTTTTCCCACTCCAAGTCATACAAGCTTTTATTCTAACTTTGAAGATAAAGCAAAAAGCTGCTCTGGCTATAAATGCAAGACTTTTTCTGTCTAGATGCAGTCACGCATATCTGACGGCCTTCTTTCCTCACACACAGTATAAACTGGTGACCTTTGTATAAATTAAGGTATGCCTTCTGATTCCAAGATCACTCCTAAGGGAAGAGATCATCAATTCTGCCAAGTATTTTGTTTTAGCTTATTGATTATTTCATGTTATAAAACAGATTGAATGATATCAAATAAGTAATTTACTCAGAGAACCGCAATGATCCTTTCCTTATTTTATGTGCATGTGGTAGAACACACCACCTTCCTTTGAAACACAGACCCTGTATTACATACTCTAAAGTCAGGTTATGAAAGGTGAAAATAATATTTCCACAGGCTAACAAAAATTATACTGGATGATAAAAAGATTTTCCTGCTTTTCTCAATAATTACTAAGGTCACAGCAATGAAGACGTGAGGAAATCAAAAGTGTACTATTGGAAATTTAGGAAGTACATCATATATGGAAATTCTATTACAACAAGCATCCTGTACACTTCAAAGATTACTGAAATCAATATTGCTCTCTCTGCTTCTTCTTATATTTTATCTATTCTTTGTAATTTCTTCCCAAGTAGGAGTTAAATCTTCAGATTTCTATCATGGGTCTAGATGCAGTTATTTATGTACACACAGTAGGTGCATAGTAAATGCTTGCTGAAGAAAGGAAACAAAATGCCATAATCATAATGTCTTTCCTGCTGGAAGGTTGTTCATCGCTCTCACCACAGCAAGCCACTAAGGCTCTTGAATGAATCCCCGAGGCTGCCACAGAATGATGCAAGGCACTCACTTCTTTTCCCTTTCCACAATCCCAAGGGGATTAGTGAGCAACTTCTACAAAGCCCAGAAGCAAACAACTGAAATGTGAACTTTAGCCTGTTAGTGTAATGCAAGTTAGACTAGGGGAAAACAAAACAAAACAAAACAAAACACCCTTGTTTCCTGTAGGATGCAGGTAGGAGCAATGCACCTAATTATTTTTACCAAGATTCAGGTCTGTGAAAGAACATGTATGCACACACATACACTCATTTTCTTTGCTTTTATTTGCTCAACGGGCTTGAAGTGATATGCCAATATAATCATCGCAATATTTTTTGAGCAACTTCATGTTTTCATAGGTGGTATTCTATAAATCACAAAGATTTTGCTATTTGCATTACAATTAATAGCCAGTAAGGAAATATTTATTGAGTTAACACTGTGAGCCATGGATTATATTAAGAACTCTGGCAAATATATGATAAAGCACAGGCCCTTACCTCAAGGATTTTATAACCAAATAAGGAGGAAAAATACACATAACCATAATTAAAGAGAATGTGATAAGTTCTCTAGAACATTTAAGCCCCAAGTGTTGCCATCTACATCTATACTAATGTCCATAAACTGCCAAAAATACACAGAAGAATATGTCTCCAATATTCTTGCTTCTTCATACACCCATAAGAGTGAGGAAGTTTTCAACAGCTCAAGTCACTTAATCACCTATCAAATCTCTTGCTATTTTCAAAATTAATGAGGCAATATAGAGATCTGGTAGTATCATATCTGCAGAAGAATCAGATCATCTAAGCTGGGGTGCAGGGAAACTTAAATAATGAATTACTATATTATCCCACCCCCTCAGAAATGGAATAACAACAAAAGTACAAAATTCCAAAAGACAAAAATCTATCTCCCCACAGTCTTTTGTTTACCAAACTCAGCACTGAGCCATGGAGCTTTCTAGTCTTGACGAGAGCTGAAACAAGTACTCTTGCATTAAAAAGAAATAGTTCAAATATCCGTATACTCTGGGAAGATTTTTGTAGGGAGGGTAGCAAACCCAATTTCTATATGGCAAGACCATATAGAAACTGGTCCATATAGTTGTACCTCTTGAAAGACTCAGGGAACAGCTGACCAGCAGAGACAGTCAGAAATGCTATCTGCATTTTCTTCACTATCCTTCTATATCTACACTAACACTTTTGAGACAAATCATGCACTTATGCAATATTCTCTCTGTAGATAATGTCCAAATCTGTGGCAAAATATTCTATTTAGTTTAAAACCCATTATTTTCAGAATCCCTACAGAACTGGCTCATGAACCCCTGGAAATACATCATACTGAAAACTAAAATCATTAATTTCCTTGGACATTAGTATTCCTTGCCAACTCTTTATTCCAATGTACAGATAAGGAATACAAGCCTAGGTTGAATTAAAGCCATAAAATACTTTTAAAACCACATGTAGTGATTTCAAAGCCCTTTATTTAATATACTCAATTCTAAAGAAATTAATAAAAGCACTTTTAGTTTCTTTACTTTTAAATCTATGGTCATAATATCTTAAATGTTTTGTCCCAAGTATACATTAAAACTTCAATTTTGCAATTTTAAAGCAGTTAATGCATACACTTAGGCTAAACTTGCATTTAGAACCATTTGTAATGAAGCAAAAAAAAAGTGGTCTTCAGGGCAGAAGTCTTATGAATAGCCTTAAAGAAGCAAAACGCTTTATATATCATTCCATAAATGTCAAATAATTTCAAATTTAGCAAGAGCTTTACAAATAATCTAGCCCCAATCCACTAACTAACAGATGAGATATTAAATAATTTACTTCAATTTACATAGTTTTATAAGTAGCAGATGTTGGATTATAACCAAGGCGATTATATAAATTATCACCCAAATCGGAACACTTTGAGAGTGAAAAAGGACACTATTAAGGATTACTGCAGAATAGCAGGTATAAACTGAGACTCTCTGAGCAAACTAGAACATATGGTTAGCCTAACTATAATACATGTAGTATAGTGTTTGCTGTTTTAATTGAGAATATCCAGTCTGCTGTAGGATAAAATAAGCAAAAGGCATAGATAAAACTTATGTATTAAATGTACATACTGGATAGACAAGTAGCTTGGGAAACATATCCAGAACTCTTAAGGTATACTTAGAATAGAGAGTAACTTAGTAAGCTACAGACATGTTATAAAATACAGTTTTACTGAACATCAATAACAAGAATGGAACAAATAAGACTGTCACTTAGAAAAACATGAAAAGACCATAAATTTTGAATATTCATAAAGCCCAGATCATATCACCTCCAGATTGTTATTGACTCTAAATCTGTCTCATTTAGTAACATCCATTATGGCATCATTATGACCATAATAAGTTCTCTGCTTGAAAAACTCAGACATAAGCCTTTGTAACTCACCAGGTTAAATCAGTGAGCTACAGCAGTGCTCAGTGTCTGAGTCCCACCATCTCTCCAATAGAGTAAGCCTTGTGCTACTACCTCTACCTCTAGGCACCTTCCAACTATTGAGCTTCCTTGCATATCTGGTCTTTGTAACCACACCATCAGCAGAAATAGCTGATGTGACAGAAAGTGAATCATGATATTGCAACATGGCATAAAACAAAATTAAGGAAGTGTGGTTCTTCCACCTCATGGATTTCTATCCTAATTGTGTAAACCTACCCCCATCTGCATCCTTGTCTCTGGCTAGAAAATAAACAAACCACATGATTCTAGAATTACGGCACCTTGGTCGCTTAGTCTTTCACTTTCCTAGCTTCTATTAGAGCTTACTCAGTATGTTAGGCTATTGTTGCATCTATATAAATCCCCATATCGTGGCACATATCTCCAAAATCCCATTAATTTATTTACTCATTCAACAACTGTGAGTACCTTCTACACAGTGTGCTCAATTCTGGGTGTTTGGGATGTAAAGATGAAAGATAGATCCTCTGTTCTTAAACAGAGTCCAAGGAGAAAAACAGATGAGTAAACAGACTAGGTATGATAGTGTTGTATATCCCAACCTCCAGAGACCGAGAAAGACTTCCCAGAGGAAGTGACACAAAGAACATAGAACAGAATAAAACAGAGAGAAGAGAGAAGAATAGAATCACTAACACTGACTGCTTACTGCAAGTGATAGTATTTTCTAAGTAATTGATGTGAATTAACTCATGTAATACTCACAACAATCCTATGAGTTATGACTGTTATTATTTCTATTTGAAAAATGAGGGAACCAAAGCATAGTGAGGTCACACATCTTTCAAATGAGTCATGATTGGACACCCAGCATTGTGGACCAAGCATCCATCTTCTTAATCACTAAATGACACTGCTTCATACCCCAAGTGCCAAGAACTAAAAGATGACTGGAAGTTAGAATGGCAACAAAAGAGAGGGAAGGGCATGGTGGTGAGAGAACACAACCAACAAAAGTGGAGTCTGAACACAGTGTAGGCACCAGGAACTGTACAATATGATCCTGTTAAAGTGGGAAGGCCTAGTCAATGAGAGGGTTTTAAGTTATGCTTAGTTTTAAAGCTCTTACCTTATTGTCTCCTTTGTTATATTGCTCTATAACTCAAAGTCTATATCACAATCTTGTTAATGGAAAGAAAAGTAAATACATTTCATATGATTAAAAACAAAACCAAAAGCAAGACTTGAAATTTTCAATTAATAATAATGTTCTTCTAATTTACATGAACATCTTACAAAACTTCCAAATGGAGGATTCTCTGAACTACAACAAAATCTTAAGTGGCATTCACAGTTAATCGAAAGTAGACTTCTATCCATGAGTTACCTAAACATTTCTAACTTGTTTAGATTGCACGTATGTAATGATTATATATAAATTTATGGGTATGTACATACGTGTATGCATGTCAATTAAAGATGGGAGGAATGCAATAATAGGTTTCACACAAGTATCTTTTCAGTAATACTATGTTGCTATAGCTGTTTCTTTAAGATGACAAAGAATTTTAGAAATAAAATATAGGTAAGAAATAATCAACAAAATAGGCCATTCAAATAATTCTGCTAGGTTATCCTCCCATTAGACATAATTATATCATTTAATATAAATGAAATGAAATTTATAAATATTAGATGGACAGAATGGTATATTTTTTCTTTCAGATGTGAAACTATGGAAATACATTACATTTATAAGAAGTTTCCAATAAAAATTGAGAAATCTATATGTTTTTGGAATTCCTGATATTTTTAAATTATGAAAGTATTAATGTATTTTTTTAAAACCCTTTCTGGCAGAATAAAGATGAATATAAATATTCTATGTCTACAAAAATGGTGTTGCAAATAATGTTGACTTACTTTTTCATATTTCAAGGCTAGTTTCAATAAATGTATCACTAATGACAAATATTTTGGCCATAGCATAATTTTGAATTCTAAAATGACTTTTTTAAAGTCTTAACTTTGTTTTTGCTATAGATTATTTGAAAATATATTTATATTCATCTAGTTACTGATTCAAAAATATCCCAGTGTTTCTCTACTTATAAGGTATTATGACATTCCTCAAATTAAATACTTTAAACTTATTTATTTATGTATTTATTTGTTTTTTGAAGTGGGGTCTTACTCTGTTGACCAGGCTAGACTGAAGTGGCACAATAAGCTCACTGCAACCTCAAACTCCTGGGCTCAAAAGCAGACTCCTGAGTACCTGAGACTGCAGGGATGCACCACCACACCCAATTATTTTATTCCTTTATAAAGACCGGGTCTCACTATGTTACCTAGGCTGGTTTCAAACTTCTGGCCTCAAGTGTTCTTCCCTCCTTAACCTCCCAAAGTGTTAAGATTACAGGCATAAGCCATCATGCCCAGCTAAGTGTATTGTAGTCTTCCAACTTGTGTTCACTCCAACACTACTTTAGCCTGATGATTTACAATTAACCAATGATCAAAAGAAAAAAAAAAAAAGTATAATAATTTCAAAATGGAGGAAAATCACTAAATGTAGTCATATTTCCTCATTTCTATCAGATAAAACTCACAAGCCTAACCCTCTACTACTTGCGCTCCTTACAAATATGGCATTTATGAAAGGTCATTGAGTCAGTAATTTATCAGTGAGAATCAAAAACAATCATTTTCTCATCCACTTAGTTCATGCTCTGTGATCACCCTATTACATCTGTATGCACTTTCTGTGGATTAGCATCAGCAGAGGCTGCCCGAGGGGCAAAGCACAAGAAAAGTATGGAACTTCACTTCAGTTTACCAATTGTATCAACCCATGTCTTGATCACTCTCAACGGCTTGCATTTTTTCCTTCTCTAAAGGTAAGTGCATCCCCAGCATCCCTCCTTGTCCTTTCCCTGTTTGGGCAATCTCAACAACCCCAATCAACGTCTTTATCAGCTCTGTCAGAAATTGCCAACTTTTATTGGTAATGATCACTTTTCTCTTGACAAAGATTCACATTTTCAGAATCTGCTTCACATTTACACCTCTAACTGAATGTATCTAAGACAAACCTCACCATTATTTTTTTTCCTGAAAAGGCAATGCTCCCACCTGACATCCTAATTTTGTGAATGGTACCACCCAGTCACCTCAGCATCTTTGATTCTTCCCTCGGCCTCACCTCTTACATCCAATTAGTAGCCCAGTAGTGCTATCTGTGCATCTCTCACATCATTCCTCTTCTTTCTATCCCCATTGCTATCTCCCCAGTTCAGACACTCATTACTTTTCACCCTATGGCAATACCCTAACTGAGCTCTCTACTTTTAAGTCCCACTCTACCCTAACTTTTCCCACACAATCCTAGCAGGTTATAAACTGTAACTCTAATTAGGAGCTTCCAAAGAATCCCCACTACAGACAAAATTATGTACAGAGTCTCACCCTGACATTTAAGACCCCCTTATAAGATAGCTACAAACTGCCTTTAAAACTTCCTATCTCACTATTTCTTTCCCCATGTTCTTGTTGTTGGTTAAATTAGACTATTCGACATTTCATAAAAATGTCACAATTCTCTCCAACTGTAATTTTGTTCACATAACTCAGTTCTCTGGAACATCTTCCTCTACTACCTCTCATCTATGCTTGCAAATTATCCTAGGGATTTTTTCCTCAAGAGTTAATTAAAATACTATCTTATCTAAAAGAGCTTTATCAATCCTCCTTTCTCTTTTATCCCCATCTCATACCAGGAATGTCATTTCCTTCTTCTGTAAAATATGACAGCATTTAACTGACACCATATTCCACCAAATCATAGAGTTGACTGCATACTTGGTTTTCCTATTCTTTCTCTTGCCAGCAATAGATTGCAAAGTCCTTGAGGAAAGGAACAACCTTACAAAGGGTACCATAGATATTATAGGCACAAGAAAAATATGAATTAAATTACTGTCTCTCCCAAATGTTTATAATCAATGTTCAGTTACCCAAGCTACGAACCCCTGAATGTGCCCAAAATATAAAGCCAGTATTTTCAAAAATTATTTTGCTTTTCCCCAATCCATACAGCTATATTAACAAGTAAATAAATGAATTTATTAAACATTTTTCATGGATTTTCCATTATATATCTCTGTTTTGATTATTATAAAACAGAAAGTTAAAAAAGGGGATAAACAGTAGTAGGGAACACTTACTAGGTCTCAGGAACCACATGATTTACCATTTCACAACATCACTACAACGTATGTATTTTTATATCACACGTTATAGATGTGACAACAAAGATTTTAAGAATATAAGTCCCTGGACTTGGGTAAGATCGTTAGTGAACAGTAAAGCTGAGACTGAAACAAATCTGACTTTAAAGCCCATTTACTGCAATTCCATACCAGTAGCATCTTTGCAGCAGTAAAAATAAACTAGTGAAGAAGAATTAAAGATATGCCTAATAACCAGGAAAAAGAAATAGCTCCTTAAGCAGTAAGAAATAGAAAAAAAATCATCAATTTAATTAATTGTATATATGAAAGAAAGAATAAGTTAGAACACCTGGCCAAATTTCTGCATTTCTGTACTGGAGACTTATATAAATAGGAAATGCAGATTCTAAAAACAGGAGCATAAGGCAATCTACGAAAGTCTGATGTTTTATGGACATCGTCTGACTTGCCCTTTCTTTTCACCTGAACTTTGTGTTAAGACTTCTATAAATACAACGTAAGTTTCCTCTTTGTATCTGGGATACACTTCAGATCTCTATTATACCACACATTGTTTTAGGTAAGGGGATGGAGAAGAAAAAGGAAGATATTTCCTAGCAATGACTTATTCTGAGAAGTATCTGCCATTGTATAAAATTTGTTCCTTTGAAACACACATGTAATACTTTGAGCATGGTAGATGCTCAATAGTTTAAGGAGACAATTTAAAGCACATTCTTAATTAAATTTAAAACCAAAACGTTTTGAGCACTAAATGTCAAAGTTCAGCACCTATTTTCTAGTTATTAATATTCTTTGTGAAAAAATTCAGTAGTCAAAAGTATAATTTCTGTAGGTATTTTGAAAAGCTACTCACATGCCTTTTAAAGAAGGAATATAAATTGTAATTTACATCAATAGAAAAAAGAGACTGAGCTGATCACATTATTCTGGAAATACTTGAAGGTCAAGCTCGCACATTTATTTTCAATTGGATAACTCCTTCTGGTATTTACACCATTTAGGGGAAAAACAGGGTCTTAAAGAAATTCTTTGAAATTATCTTTAGGGCTACCAAGCATTTAAAAAAAAAAATCTCAATAACTGACCTATTTCCCTAGAGGCCTATTACCTTTCTTCCTACATCAAATCATAATATGACCCTAGCTGCACATAAGAATTCTGAACAGTGATTTACAAAGAATGTATTAAGCATATCAATTAGACTCTACGTCTTGTCTAAAATGGCAAACCTCACTAAAAGACATAAATAAATGTGAACCGGGGCTTTTACCTGAAATAATATTACAGTGTCATATAGAAGAAGGCAGCTAACACACCACTCTAAAAGCCACATTGTATTCTCCTGCAGCAAAGAGATACATCCAAAAGGCTGAACTTGTAAAACAGAGTTTTCCTTTGTTGTACCAACATTGATCCCTGTTCTTCTGTTAAAATATCTTTCACCTTCATACCTCCCCACAAATTCCTAGACTTCACCTACACACTTCAGACTATAATGTAGTAACAAAATTAGAACCACGTTTTCCAAAAGTTTAGGAGTAAGGGAAGTAAGAACATGAGAACATGCCAGAAGGCTTACTCATCATTGTCACATATGCATGTACAAGCACACATACATACACACATACACACACACATACGTGCACAATTTTCAGACCAGTCAAATTCAAAATCAGAAGAATAGAAATTGTTCTGTCAGGAATAAGGCTATGGATGAGTGAAAGTGGAGATTCAACACTACAACACATATTTAAGCTGAGTTGAAGAACAGTTAGGTGGTCTACAGGACGTTCCAGCCAACAAAGGTAATACTTGCCAAAGGTATAGTGGCAAGCATGGTTTGTCTGGTAAATTGACGCAACCTCCATGTGGCTGAAGGATAAGACGTGTGGTGATGATGTGATTTGGAGCAAGAGAGAAAACTGCTTCCTACTAACTTCACACTAAATGTAGGCCTTCTGGCTTACAGGTTTTAAAGCAGCCTACATTTACTTCTTTCTGTTCTTCATTTAGCCCAGTGTGAATGACTTCTCTAGTTACTGATCTTATAATGTACAAAAGAACTGGCTCCCTCCATTCCCAAATCATAGTGTTATAAGCAACCCAGCAAATGAGGTTTTGCCACCCTTTTCCTGCTCCTATCAGTTTATTACATCATCGTATATAAAATTATGTAAGCTTTGCAATTGTGGTCTTGGATCTTCAACTTTGAAAGCACTTCTTTTTTGAGCACAGTTTTTATTTTCAAGAGTCTTAATCAATGTGAACATTAACCATTTCCTCAAGATAAAGCATCACTTTACACTGTCATCAAGGGACATGCTATTTAATAAACAGTTATAATTAGGCAAGAGATTAATCAAGGTTCATTTTTGAGGCATTCTCAAAAGACACATGGAGATTACTCTTTGCTATTATTTTACTGAAGTGTGTGCTATGTTACATTGTTAATGAGAGCAAATACGGGCAGAGTGGTCTCCTGCTTCTTTCCAAATTTTGCCTTGGAACATTGTACTAAGAACTGAATGAATGTCAAATATATCTAGGCCTGGAAAGACAGCAGAGCCCAAAATTCAGAACCAACCTTGGCTCCACTATATCCCTGCTAGGTATTACTGGGAAGTAGAAGGAAGGATTGAATGAAAATCCTGGCAGATGCCCTTATGTTTCTGGATATCTTATCACATCTGGGCCAAAAGAAGATGTCTAACAAATAATAATGCTACCTGTTATTTATTTATTTATTTATTTATTTATTTATTTATTTATTTATTTATTTTATTGAGAATCACTTATACTAAACACATAACATTTTAGTTTAGCTTTTTTTTTTTTTTTTTTTCTCAGATGTATATATTGTACTTAATTATGGGTCCTTAAATTTGGGGCCAGAAAGTTGGGTTTCTGTTCAATCAGTAAATGGTTGGTTAACAACATCATCATTCCTTGCCTACATTCTCCACCTCCTCTAGTCTTTCTTATCTCAGTAAACGGTACAACTCATTCATAATGCAATCTCTCAAGCCAGATACTTACTTGGTTTTCTCCTTTGGGTTTTCCCTCTGTCTTACTCACATGTGCAATGAATATCTAAGTCCTGTTATTTGGCCATTATCATCACTACTGTCACTCACTCCTTGAGTCAGACCCACCAATAGAACAGACTCTTACCTATCTGCATTAATATGATGAACACTCCATTGGTCTTGAAGTCTGTCGTTGTTAATTCTTCAAATGTGTCACTCCTTGCTTAATTCCTCTAAGGTCAACTTAATTTTTTCCTCATTACCATCAGGGAAATTTTAAACTCCTCATAATGTTATACCATTATGCTCTTCCTGGCCAGATCGCTGACCACTTCTCCAGATCATTTTCAGACTGATATCTAGAAATTATCCTTGGGACTTCTGTGCTCCAATCATCCTGAAGTAGGGCCTTGTGTTGCTGTTTCCTCTACTCAGAATAGTATCTTTCTTCTTCCATATCTGTGCTTGGCGAACTTCTACTTGTCTGTCAGGTTGCAGTTTAGAAGCCACTTTATCTTCGGGGACACCTTCTCTAACTCGCCAGTAGATAATCCCCTTACATGCTCCACAGGACTTTATGCTCACCCCTATAATAGGTATTCCTAGTATTGCCTCTGTTACACAATTGCTACTGTGTGGGCTCTGGGCCAGGGAATGGCTAGTGACATGAGTAATTATGTAAGGGATATTTACCTAATGCAATGGGGATTAAATTTCCTTTCTTAGAAATCTGTACTAAGAGGCAAGAAGGATAGTACCAGTTGGTTTTTGGTGCTCTGGCGGGGAGGAGTGGTGTGCAATTCATGTTGACAGTGACTTATAATGACAATGAGCAGATAAAGCTGTTGGAAAGATTGAGAAAAACAGAAGAAAAACTGGCTTCACAGGAAAAAAAAAAAAAAAAATCCCTGGGTGTTATTTCCTGGTATCTAAGGTTTAGTACTCAAGGGTCCTTAGAATTCCATAACTATGACATTCTTAAAACATTATTCCTGCATTTAGTACCCCCATCAGACAGACAGACACACACACACACACTCACACACAGACACACACAGAAGTTTATAGACGCCTTCCCATCTATAAATATTAAAACCCAGGTATGAAGGAAAAGTTTTTTTTTTTGTTTGTTTGTTTTGTTTTTTTAAAGATTATAGTAGAGTTTGATGTAATTCTCCAAATGGACCGACCAAATATACAACCCTCTTGTGGAAGCATTTTTGGCTCTTGCAAAAGACGAACTTTAAAATGAGCCCAGAGTAGAGTTTTTCAGATGTTTTTTCAGGCCTGAAATGCTTTAGCTGTTTTCCTAGAGAAAATTTGTACTGGCCTGGCACCACTGTCTGTGTGGCTTATAGGAACATTATTTGTAGATCTTCTCAATGAACTTTTAATGCAGCTGCATGGAGATAAAAAATAAACCAAGAAATATGCTGATTGAAAAAACACATTAACATTCCTATAGCTTCTAGGGAAAGCCTTGATATCTAGTCCTTAACTGGGAAATCTGCCCTCAGACTTCCTTCTGCTTTAACATGCTAAAAAGAAACTTAGGAGAACTATTTTAAAAAATTCTTCAGGCTTTGCTGTTTTACCAAGATGTCCTAATTTGTATGAATCCAAATACTCATTAACTCTCAAGTGCTATTAGCTATCAAGAGTCAAACGAATTCAAAGCAGGAGAAAAAAAAAAAGTTTAATTTCAAGCCAATAAGGGCATTTTGTTATGTTGTTGTTATGGCTGCTTTCATTGGATTTGTACTTGCCTGTTTGGCTACCTACAGAATGAACAGAGGTTAATATATTTTTAAGTAATATCAATTTTTTTGAATCAAAGATTGCAGTAATATCAGCCTTTATTATTTTATTCATTTTGAGCTTTATATTCTTGAAGTATCTTGTTTCTACAACAGATTTGTTTTGTTTCGTGAAGGTGGAGGAGGGGAGGAAAGGGAAAACTTGAATTCACTGACATTTTCTTGTTCGAATTCCTCCAAGTCTTTTTAATTTAAAGAGCTCAAGATAATGTGATATCTCTTACTTCAATTTCATTTTTAATACCTGTCCAAGCATTCTAGCTGCATGTACTGTCTTCCATATTAGGAAAGATTATGCCCCTACAATATTTACTTATTCTTCTTTATTCTTTCTACAGGGAATATTCTAAGATGACCTTTAGTTTCTGTCTCCTTGATAAAATTACTTTCACACAAAAGCAACTTTCAAAAAGTATCATCTCATCATAACAGATTAACACAATTCTGTAAGCGCCTTTTAAATCACAAGACGTTAACCTCAGTCTCCATTAAAAATATCACATAAAATTGGCTTGTACTCTCGTTTTCATCTCTGTCCAAAACAGAATATAATACAGCTTTTCTATTTGTAAATTGATTTAAAAATGTGATTTAAAACCCATCACTGCACTGTAACTTGCCACATACATGGCAAAAACTAAAATCTAGTGATACAGAACAATCTTACTAAGCTATAAAAATTGGAGAATATTTAAATTCAGTATAATGTTCTTAGAAACAATGATTCTAATTGATATTGTGAATTTTTGTCAGAAAAGAGAGTTTCCAGCAGCTGTGTGTGTGTGTGTTTACATTAGCTGCTGATTTAAATATTTATAGAATTCATATAAATTAAATATTACTTCTGTATTTCTTCTTAATACTAGAAATTCTGATGAATGTATAGGCATTGGAGTTAATTAACTAATATTCATTATATATTATTGTTTTACAATATAAATCATAAGACAAAGTTATGATGAAATCTTTGTGACGGCTGAAGCACATTCTGGGAAGAATAAAAGTGCACCCAATTTAGAAAACTTCAAGTTTGAAAAGGTAATACAAACAAAACAGGGAAAAATAAGAAGTTCTTAAGGAATGTTTACTATCCATTGTCCTTGAATTTTCAGAACACACTGGAGTCCATTCTACAGGCTTCTATGGAATTACATGGACTCATCCACCACTTTGCTGCCTGTCGTCATCACTGCTGCTGCCAAACCGCCACTACAAGGAAGAAAGGCCAATCTGAATGGAGAGATTTGAGGCCACTGATTGAACGATGTCACTTAGGAGACAGAGCCACTGTGAATGCAAAGTTACACATGCTGTTACTCTGCCTCATGGTCACAGTAATTGAAGAATTACATTTAACTCTCACGGGTCTCTCAAATCTCAAATGGATTAATGATGCACCTCCCTTAGGTCCTGACAAACAAAGAATTCCGATTTATTTTACCAGATAACTCTTTAATGGGGCGTAGAAGATAAACTCAGCTCATACTGTGATATTTCATGTTCTTTTGCTAGTATTACTTATATGTGTATCCCTCTCAAGACATTTTTGATTCAGAAGAGTGACTGTGTTTCAGGAAAGATTTGATATTCATAGTTCCCCAGCCAAATGCTTCCCAGCTTTTTTCTTTTCACAAAGAAAGTTACAAATATTATATTCCCTGGGGAAATGAGAGAAATAAGAGCACCCACATGGAGTTTTGTGAGAAAATAAAATTACATTGCCTAAATATTATGTAAATAAAAAAATAATACTTAAAGTGTTCGGGAATACGACCTAACGTTCCTCACTGGAGCTTTCGGGGCTGGATGCCACTTGCCATACTTTCCAGCTGCAGAGGCAATATTATAGAAAGAACATTCCATATTTTCATAGGAAAATTAGGTTGTTTCAGTAACTATAACTTTTCTACCAAGTTTTACGCTTTAAATGACTAATACGCAATTCCTAACCAAGACGTCTTAATCATAATATTTTCAAAATCTTGATAGTTTTCATTGGTGAAAATTTTTTCAAACAAGCAGATGATCAGACATGTTAAAACTTACACAGCCTTTCAAATTTTACAAGAGTTGAAAGTGTCACTAAAAGTAATTTTAAATTTCCTGTGATAATGCAAGAATACTTCAAACCCAATCAAATATTTTAAATCAAACATTTCAAAATAATGATGAAGCTCTAATGTAGAACAGGCATGCATTGTTAAAACTGGCCAGGATATCACTAAGTGTTAATATCAGCCACAAAAGTGAATGCAGACAGTAAACTTACAAGAAGACACAGTTGGGGCACTTCCTGGGGCTGAGCCTCTCAGGAGCCCCTGCCCAGCCACCCCCAGCCCTCTCTCCCCACCGCTGGCCGCACCTTGGGCTGCAATCTGTGTTCCTTGGGCACCTGGACCACGAACTCCTCTGGTAGCTCCACGGGGCCCTTGTCCACGATGAGCAGCGGTGCGCTCTGCAGCTGGCTGCTGAAGCAGATGTCTGGGTGGAAGAGCGCCTCCTGGGCTGCGCTCAGCGTGTCGCAATGGAGCAGCAAGGGCTGGATGTCGTTCACTGTGCTTGCCACCTGCGGGGACCGCAGGGCGCACCATCAGACCCCTGCTCACCTCAGTCCCACCTCAGGGGAGCCCTGGTAGAGGCTATTTCCAAGGCTGCTCTCTGCCGCAGGCTATAAGCCCAAGATTCCAGCCACCCCAGGCCCTACTCAGACAACCCTACAGCTGAGAGGATTACCTCCTGGCCCCTAGTATAATGCTATCCTAGTTAAACACTATCTTAATTAAGCTAAAAAAAAAAAAAAAAAAACACCCTCATCCAAATCTCTAATAATGATTAGAAAATTAGTCATAATTATTGAAAGCACAGTAAGCTACCTGAAAAAATATAAATATTATTTTATTTTATAGATTCACAGCACTCTAATGTAAATTAAGGACACTAATATCTACATAAGTGTAAATAAGAATAATGGTTCCTAAACTCAATTTTTACACAAAATGTTTGATAAGGTAATTGGTAAAGAAAGTCCCAGAGAGGTGTTTTCCTTTGTTTATTTGTTTTGTTTGAAGTATGGTTACAGTTATATGGATTTTTTTATACTTATTTATATGTTTTCAGGTCATTTAACTACCATTTTTTGAGAGATACTGTATTAAGATCTATGGTGGACATTAAGGTGAAAAGGATATACACACTTTTTCCCAGTATATACCGTGATTTTATACAATGTACATATTACCTAGGAGTAAAGTATGAAAGACAAGACAATAATGAAAAAGTGATAATGATTTTTTAAAGATAATTCACGAACACCCGATACATTTTAGCTTTGAATTAGATAGTTGTAATGAAGGAGTTATGTTTTTCTGTAAAAACTGATAATGAGAACACATTTCCCTACACTGGTTTGCAAACTCATTAGTAATAGAAAATGATAATGAAAAATATGTTGCCAACAGAAAGGATAAATTTTACAAAGAAAAGATTTCTGCTGCACACATTAGTATTTTTAAACATGGTTATACATGTTATAACATGCATGTATAAAACACAATAATGTTATGTGGCTAACATTAAACAGGAGAGAAACTAAGAAAATCAATAATGCAAGAGAATTTTATGATCATCTTTCTAACACTAGAAATTTATACAATGGTGCCATAATTTCTTGCTATGTAAAATATTTGCAAATTAGGAGTGTAAAATATATCCCTCCCAAAACACATAAAATAATACAACTTTCATAGAAAAAAATCATATTAAGAAATATGTTAAACAATGTATCTATGATGGAAAATTTTAACATATAAGCCTGAGACATTGTCCCAAAACAACATTTTTATCTGAATTTATTACAATGCATGATTACTAAAATATCTAGGCAAACGTAATCTGAATGCCATTTTATAGTCTGTGTAGATGAAAAGGTGACAAAGAAGAAAATAAGTTTCAAGACCAAAAAGCTGTGAAAATCAACATCTCTAAGTAATTGCCTTCATTAATGTTTCACTCTAGTGGTATCATTTCTGATCTTTTGGCTACTAAGATATCCCTCTCTTCATTGCCTAAAATGACAATGTGACTAATATAAAAATATTTTTACATGAATATATACAGGCGTGTTTTCTCTAACATCTTTATTACTACTCTATGGAAGAAAATTAGCCAAAGGTTATCAAAATAGGTTATCCTATATACTTCTGTTATTCAAAATTGAAAGATTTTATCCTCAGCCAAGTTAAAATATAAGCACATCTAGAGTGGGGGAGAAGGTGCTTATTTGTTCATTCATTCAACAAATATTTATTGAGCTCCCATTACGTGTTGGGTCCTATTCTAGGTGCTGGAGAATTTGGTGAAGAAAACAGACCACAAAGCTACTTTAATGAATCATACATCATTATGATTATGAGATTAGAAAACACATAAATAAACATTAGAGAAAATATACCATATAAGTATGAGAAATCTATGAAAAATTTAAATAGAGTAATATGTAAAGACTACTTCACTTAGGTTTTTATGAAATACTTGGATATGGAGATAAAATATAAATTGGGATTTTAGTGAGATTTAAAGTGGCTAATCATACAACATTCAGTTGTATGACTGTAAGTTGACAGCCAAAGAACTTCCAGGATACAGGAAAGGCCTCCCGGCTAGAACCTCCTTGGTGTATTTGAGAAAAAACACTACGGCTGGGTGTAGTGGTCAAGGTGAAGAACAGTCTGGAAGGCAGAAAGGCAAACAACACCCAGATCATGAGCTTTGTAAGCCAGGGTAAAGAGCTTAGTTTTAAGACAATCTGTTTAGGATAATTATTAAAACTCTGGGGAGGAAAGGGTAGCATAGGACAGGGAGGTGGGAATAGGGATTTCTTCTGAACTAGAGATCAAATATTTCTAGAAAAGGTCCATTTCTAGAGTAGGCAAAGAATGACAATTGATTTAAAAATGAATAAACAATGGAATCAAGCATCAACTAAACAGTATAATAGTGCCTGTATCTAAATGAAAATATCTAAAATAAAGAAAACATAAAGACACATGTCAATAGAACTAGGAAGCAAACTCTTAGGGATCTAAAAAGAGTAGTTTGGCTTGAGGAGTAAAATGATTTCACGGAGTAAGAGTAAAGAATACAAAGTACCAGGAGCTTAAGTAGACTTTGATTGTAAATTGAAAAAAGTAGACTTATGTGTTCTATGGAACCAAAGTATCTTATGTGTCTATAGCTTGTACTCTCATTTAAATTCACTGTATCTATAAAAGAAATTCAATGGGTGGCAGGAAAACTAGAAAGGCTGTTACACTACCCACATAGAGAAGGGTTATTAGAACAGAGCCAAAATCTCAACTTCTGCTTTAAAAAATACGTGTGTACTATACTCAAGATATTGTATGACTTCTGTGGAAATATTTATTTGAATTATAAATATAAATCCAATTTGTCTTCCTGAAGCTATTATACAAATAAGTCTTCAAGATAAACAGCACACTTACAAGTCTGGTGTCTGGTATTCTGTTAGAAACACAAATCTTAAGTCTACAAAGATTCTTTCAACTCACATGCTAGAAAGTTAGAACATTCCTGCTACACAGATCTCCCAAGGTTCACGTGAAGAGCTTTTGCTCAGAAACTCACTCTCCTTGGGGCGCAATAGCATCTGAAGCAGCCAGTTTCCTTAGGTCAAGGAAGGTGGTATCTATGCCCTGGCATTCTCCACTCACTTGTCTTAATTGAATACATGGGCTACAAAACCAGGTCAAATTACTCCTCGAAGGTTCTTTTCCTCAGATATTTGAAGATAGTTTTTACATTCTAAATGTCTCTTTTTTTCTCCAGACCTTTAAGAGAAAGGATTCTTTCAAATTAGTTATGAAAAATACACCAGCATGTTGTGGCATTAACCATAAGTTGAAGGCAACCCTCCAAGTTTCCTTCCCAATACCGTTCGAGGCCACAGTTTAAAACTCTGTTGTATGCAATTTTAAGATGTCGCAAAGTTAATTTTGGCTCTGAGACAGGAATCTATAATAAGGTCAATACATCTTGTTCTTTCTATCCTTCTTCAGAGAAATTTCATGTTTATCTTTTAAAAACTGCATATCTGATTAGGATTTTATTTGAATTGAGGGGCGATTTTCTATTTTCATTTGTTTTAAAGTTTTAACTTTTAAATCTTACATAATATATAATACTCCTTGTAAGCAATATGAGTTATTGTCATATACAAATCATCCTTATATTTGATTCATATCCAGATATTTTTACAATGCAAGTACTTTCATTCTGCTTCCCTAGTGGGCAAGCATGAAATATAAAATTAGTATTTCATAACCTACTATAATGATCAAAATATTTATCCCATGTCCATGTCTCTTAAATATCAAAAGCCACCAGACACACTGTTCCAGAATGTTAGTTGTGGGCAGACATGAGGCAAGAGGTAAGCAAAAGAAAAATAACGAGTTTTTAAAAGGTAAAGTATTTGTGATGATAATACCAGAGTTTTCATATTATCTGTGGAACATATAATTGGTATAAATATCAATAAATATCAGAATTCAATGATAGATAACTTTCAGAGATCAATACTGATTTATGTATATTTTTAAAGTTATATAAGTACTGTTTCTAACCAACTTCAGCTGTTTCTATTTTCTTGTTCTTCTTACATGAGCAGCTTTGTAATTCAGTCAATTATTCAGCTTATTCCTCCAAACAGCTATTAATCATAACAGTGAGCTGGGACTCTAAACAAAACAATGGGCTAATTCTATAATGAGAGAAATGCTAAAAACAAAATACAACCTGGGCATATTTATCAGAGTTACAAGTGCTTTATTTTCATAAACTAACATTTTTTCTTACAAGTCATTTATTTTTGTGTTTTAGGGTTATATTTCACCATGTCTTTATTAGCAACCATGAGCTTTACAGAGTTTGAAATGTACACTAATATAGCTATGTCTCTAACCTACATATAACATGTTTTCACCTTAGTAGTATCTCTTGGAAAGAGAATACTTATCCTCCTGAACATACCTGCCTAATCCTTTGTACAGATTATCCTTCCTAGTAGGAAATCTTTTCCCCTACTGCTTAGGCTTTCCAAATCTCACCACTTTCTAATATCACTCTTGCCATAATTTTACCAAACAGTTCTCTCTCTATAAAATCATCATTAAATTTCATAATATTTTCCTTCCATTCTTTACTAAAACATAATCAAAATCTTGTTGCTTTTTATTTCCAAGATTTAAACAAACACAGTATTGCCATCTTCCCTAATTGAAGATTTTAAAAATTTACTTATTTTGTTTTATTATATTCTAGCTCAATCTCAATATGTTACTTTGGTTGGTTTATAATTTAAATCATAGATCTACAAAATAAGGCAAATGCTCAGTAGGTTATAAAAATGCCTATGGAAGAACTTCCACAAGATGGCTAAGAAATTTTGGGTTGAGGTCAGGCACGGTGGCTCAAGTCTGTAATCTCAGCACTTTGGGAGGCCGAGACGGGCAGATCACGAGGTCAGGAGATCGAGACCATCCTGGCGAACACGGTGAAACCCCGTCTCTACTTAAAAAAAAAATACAAAAAAAAAAAAAAAACTAGCCAGGCGAGGGGGCGGGGGCCTGTAGTCCCAGCTACTCGGGAGGCTGAGGCAGGAGAATGGCGTGAACCCGGGAGGCGGAGCTTGCAGTGAGCCGAGATCGCGCCACTGCACTCCAGCCTGGGCGACAGAGCGAGACTCCGTCTCAAAAAAAAAAAAAAAGAAATTTTGTGTTGAGTTTCTCATCAAAAGCCACTTAAAATATAGTATTGCATCATTACATTAACATCTCTGAGTCTATTTTTTCATCTGAAAATTACCAGTCCTACTACCTATGACTCATTGGATTGTTATGAGTATTCACTGAGCTATTATGTGCAAAACTCTTTAGCTAACAGGAAAGTATTGTGTAAATGCTGGAAATTATATTGAAAAAGTTACAATAGCAAATAGTTCATTGCTACCAAAATGTCTACTCCAACTTCACTGCAACATATATAATAAAAGGGAAGGAAAGAGAAAAGTTGGGGGCAAAGAAGAGACCACTGTTTTCATTTCCTTTTCTGTAAATAAAGATACATTTTCAATCCTGCTTCCTTATGCATACCTGAAAGGCTCTCTCCCACAGTACCTTCATTTTAGCCATATAAAAGATTATGCCTTTCTGGATTTCTCCCTAAGGTGTATATGATAGATGCATAATTTCTTTATAGGCTGGGTAGTAATCTCTAACAATAGTCATAAAAGATCCAATTCAAGCACCTGAGTAAAGATGCCATCAGGTAGAAATTGCAACGCGAAAGTTCTAACGCAGAGGGGTAAATCTGTTTCAAGTCCGGATCTTATAAGAAAATAGCTGAGCTAAGTAGTAACAAATTGTCCTCTTGTGTATAATGAAACAGATTTTATGGTATACCTGAATGTTATTTAACTCAACAGGTTCCTCCTGCAGATTACCTTGTTTCATAAAGTACTGGTATGCCTGATGTGGGCAAGAAATTACACTTCAGACTACGTTCCTCATTAATTTTCTCCAAAACATAGCTTGTTACAATAAAAGAAAACAAATAAGTAAGATAAACTTTTGTAGTCATTCAAATAAGAAAAGAAGTAATCAAATAATCTCTCTTTGCTAACAATGATTCTATGTCTAGAAAACCCTAAAGACAGCAGAAAGCTCCTAGACCTGATAAACAACTTCAGTAAAGTTTCAGGGTATAAAATCAGCATAAAAAAATCAACAGCTTTTTTTTTTTTTTTTTTTTTTTTTTTTTAGACATAGTCTCACTCTGTCATCCAGGCTGGAGAATGCAGTGGCGTGATCTCGAGAGGCTCACCACAACCTCTGCTTCCTGGGTAGCTTAGACAACAGGCACCTGCCACCATGTCCAGCTAATTTTTTTGTATTTTTAGTAGAGAGAGGGTTTTGCCAAGTTAACAAGGGTGGTCTTGAACTGCCGACCTCAGATGATCAGCCCATCTAGCCCTCCCACAGTGCTGGGATTACAGGCATGAGCTACCTTTATACACCAGTAACATTCAAGATAAGAGCCAAATCAAGAACATAATCACATTTACAATACTCATCAAGAAAACAAAACATCTAGGAATACATCTAATCAGGGAAGTAGAAGATTTCTACAAGGAGAACTACAAAACCCTGCTCAAAGAAATCAGAGGTAGCACAAACAAATGGAAAAACATTCCCTGCACATGGATTAGAAGAATTAATATTGCTAGAATGGCCATACTGCCCACCCAAAGCACTCTACAGATTGAATGCTATTCCTATAAAACTATCAATGTCAGTTTTTACAAAATTAGAAACGAACAATTGTAAAATTCCTATGGAATCAAAAAAGAGCCCCAGTAGCCAAAGCAATCCTCAGCAAAAAGTACAAAGCTGGAGGCATCACATTGCCAAACGTCAAACTACCTTATAAGGCTACAATGACAGAAATAGTGTGGTACTAATACAAAACAGACAAATAGAAAAATGGAACAGAATAGAGAAGCCAGAGATAAAGCTACACACCTGATCTTCAACAAGGTTGACAAAAATACACATTGGGGAAATGACTGCCTATTTAATAAAGGGTGTTAGGGTAACTGGCTAGCCATATATGCAAAATAATGAAACAACGCCCTTACTTTTCAGCATACACAAAACTTAAGTCAAGATGTATTAAAATTTTAAATGTAAGACCCTAAACTATGAAAATCCTAAAAGCAAACCTAGAAAGTATCATTCTTTCATCAGCCTTAAGAAAGAATTTACGACTATCCTCAAAAACAATTGCACCAAACCAAAAATTGACAAGTGGGACCTAATAAAACTAAAGAACTTTCACACAGCAAAAGAAACTATCAACAGAGTAAACAGACAACCCACAGAATGGGACAAAATATTTGCAAACTATGCATCTGACAACGTCTAATATTACAGAGAGCTTAAATGATTCAACAAGCAAAAAACAATAACCCCATTAAAAAGCAAGCAAAGGACATGAACAAACACTTCTCAAAAGAAGACATATAAGCGGCCAACAAACACACACAAAAAAAACACTCAATATCACTGATCATCAGAGAAATGCACATCAAAACCTCAACGAGATACCATCTCACACCAGTCAAAATGGCTATTATTAAAAGACAAAAAGTAACAGATGCTGGCGAGGCTGTGGAGTAAAAGGGATGCTTACATACTGTTGGTGGAAATGCTAATTAGTTCAGCTGCTGTGGGAAGCAGGTTGGAGATTTCTCGAAGAACTAAAACCAGAACTATTGTTCTACCGAGTATTCCCCTTATTGGGTATATATCCAAAGGAAAATAAATTATTCTACCAAAAAGACATATGCATTTGTATATACATTGCAGCACTATTTATAATTCCAAAGACATGGAATCAACCCAAGTACTCATCAATGGTAGACTGGAAAAATACAATTATCTCTCTCTCTCTATATATATATATACAGGTATATATAGATATATGTATGTATATATACACACACCATGGAATACTATGCAGCCATAAAAAATAATGAAATCATGTCCTTTTCAGCAACACGGATGCTAATGGAGGCCATCACCCTAAGTGAATTAACACAGGAACAGAAAACCAAAGATTGCATATGTTGACTTATAAGTGGAAGCTAAACATTGAAACTCATGGACATTAAGATGTGATATTCCCCGGGTGCAGTGACTCACACCTGTAATCCCAGCACTTTGGGAGGCCGAGGCGGGTGGATCACCCAAGCTCAAGAGTTCAAGACCAGCCTGGCCAATATGGCGAGACCCTGTCTCTACTAAAAATACAAAAATTAGCTGGGCGTGGTGGCGAGTGCCTATAATCCTAGCTACTCAGGAGGCTGAGGCAGGAGAATCGCTTGAACCCGGGAGGCAGAGGTTGCGGTGAGCCGAGATGGTGCCATTGCACTCCAGCCTGGGCAACAAGAGCAAAACTCTGTCTCAAGAAAAAAAAAAAAAAAAAAAAAAAAAAAAAGATGTGATATGGTTTGGCTCTGGGTCCTCACCCAAATCTCATCTTGAATTGTACTCCCATAATTCCAGTGGGTTGTGGGATGGAACCGGTGGGATAGTTTGAATCATGGGGACAGTTTCCTCCATACTGTTCTCATAGTAGTGAATAAGTTTCATGAGATCTGATGTTTAGGGGTTTCCACTTTTGCATCTTCCTCATTTTTCTCTTGTTACTGACATGTAAGACGTGCCTTTGCCTCCCACCATGATTCTGAGGCCTCCTGAGCCATCTGAAACTGCAAGTTCAATTAAACCTCTCTTTCTTCCCAATCTCAGGAATGTCTTTATCAGCAGCATGAAAACGGACTAATACAAGATGAGAACGATAAACACTGGGAATTAAGAGAGAGAGTAAGGCAAGGTCGGAAAACTACCTATTGGGTAGTATGCTCAATACCCTGGGCGACAGGATCATTTGCCTCAGATTCATGCAATATACTCCTGTAGCAAACCTGTACATTTACCCCCTGACTCTAATATAACAATTGAAATTATAAAAATAAATAACAGATGACATGAGGAAAAAAGATCCAGATATGATTAGATATGTAGGTTAAAAAAATTTGAAAAACTTCTGTATTTATAAAAGAATAAATAGTTTGCTTTTACACATTAGAGTCATTATCAGAACACTAAGCTACTATGTTACAAAAGTTTTATAAAACACGCTGAGAATAGTGAAAGAGTCAAACAGGTGATGGTGAATAAAGCTAAAGGGAAACATTTCATTTTGTTAAAGAACAAAAGAACCAACTTTTAAGATTACTTTTAATAGGTTTTCATAGCTTGCATTTTATGTATCCTATCAATAAAGGGAAATATAGTGACTTTCATTATAATTGTTGTCTAAATTGTACTACCGTGATGTAAATACCTTAAACACTTCTGAAAATGAGTAAGCACAGATTTCTGTTAGTGATATAAATTTATTAGAGATTTGGCTTCTGACAAAAAGGATGATTTTTTTCATTCCAGTGAAATAAAATCTGTATTATGTACCTTAAGAGGAGTGATAACTAATAGTAAGATTTTCCAAACACCTGCTTCCTTGTAAACATAATGCAAACACATTTAAATTCATGGTAACAGAAAACCTTTAGAATTTGTTATTTGGATAACATTGACTTTGTTTTTCCCTCTACTCCCCTCCTCAAGAATATCAATTTTTTAATTCTATGGCAACTATACTTTCAGAATGCTGTAAAGTAAATCCTTTCTTTAAAAATCTTCACAACTATAGTAATGAGGCACTCTTCCTTAATCATACTGCCAATTATAACTAATGTGTGGGCAAAATGAGCAAAAATGATCCATATATTGACAGAGGTTTGTTTTGCTAGTGAGTTCTAGCTCTCTCTCCTAAGTAAATAATAACTGGCATTTCTGAAGACATCTGAGAAGAATGAGAACTGTTTTGCTTTTTTATGGTAGTTAAGGTATTTTTCCCACCCATCCACCTTTCTCAACACATACACACAACAAAATCAATCTGTTTTAAAGTCCCTCCCACAACCCGTGGGAATTATGGAAGTACAATTCAAGATGAGATTTGGGTGGGGCCACAGAGCCAAACCATTTCACACCTTAATGTTCATAAGTTTCAATGAATGCCTGAATTCTGTTTAACAAGACAGCAAATATGTTAACAGGCTCAAATGTCAAAATGATCGATTACGTTATGTTGGTGGTATACATAGAATGTGATTATTATTGGACACCTACTTTTAAAAATCGACTTGGTGGTATTTTATCTGTCTGCAGAGGGACACCATAAAGCCTGCCAACAGCCTGTAACCTCTAACTCTAATAGCTATCACAGCTATTCCAACTATCCAGCTATTGTAACTAATCTAAAAGGCCTCCTTTTAAGCAATTGTGTAGTGTTCCCTGGAGGAAGAGCATCATACCAGCCTGTTGCTTTAAATTGTATGCTTTATTTGTCTTCATTATTAAATAATGTGCCCTTAAGGTCTGCATGGTTTCCTCAACTTCCCTATCAAAAGGAGAAAAAAAGGAAGAAAAAGGATCATTGCTAAATTGTCACCACCACTGTTGATTTGTATGGAGAGCTATACTAAAGATTAGTTCTGATCTAATTCAGGTAATATTTATGTTTACTACTCTTGTGATATCTCTAACAGCTTGGAGAGAATCAGTAATGAGTGAAAGCAGACTATCTGTTCTTTTATAAATACAGAGGTTTTTTTTTTTTTTATTTTATGTTTTAACCTACATATCTAATCATTAGATATTTTCCTGTTATTCTCCAACGCAACAACAAAATCAATTTGTTTTAAAGTCATCTGAGTCCAAGAAAAAAGAATGAAATGTTGTAAAATGCTATTTTATGTTTGCATGTTATTTTTATCTTTGCATTTAATCAAAATAATGATTTCTCTAATTTAGGTCACTGAATTTACCCTTTTTAATTTCACATAAAACTAATGATACCAAAGTGAGGGTATATCCGTCACTCACTATTCAATTTTTTCAAACTGAGAAAGAAGAGTGATGACAGGATATTTTATTGGACTTACAGTCTAATTAAAAGTGACAGAATTGCACTTTGAATAGCTTTTCAACACCCTTTAACATTTTTCTTTGAATGCTGATCTAAGCTTAAGATGTTCATTAGTAACTCATTAAAGACTTAGTTACAGTCCAGTGGCTGAGTCCTAAATATAATGATGGGATGTGTGTACAAATGTGTAGACTCCTAATTAGAGAAACTGTCACAATGGGGATTAAGAATATACAATGCAGTCTTTGAAAAGAATTGTGGAATGTAAGTGACCCCAAGATGGTGTTGTATTTTAAATTTTGCTTACTATTCAGATCATTTGTTTTTTTGGTTCTAATTCCTAAAGGTATGTTTTAATGACCCCATTCTCCCAGGATTAAATGTGTGAGGCTTTATATTAGGGCCTTTTACACATTATTTTATTTAATCCTTATACTATACCAAAGTAGGCCTAATTACTTATTTAACAAATAAATAAACTGTGATTTAAACTCTTGAAGGTCATATATCTTGGAAGTAATGGAACTGGAGTTAAACTCTAAGGCTTAAGATCTTTCTACTTCATTTAATAGGACCATACAAGATAGGATTCTAAAGCAGTTTAGATTAGATGATATTGTAAATTTCAGTTTCTGGGCTTCATGTAAGCAATGCTTCCTAAATATGCTGACACGATCTTCTATAGTTCCTGAAAATTACAGGAGCTATTCAGTATCAACATTTATAAATCATTAATTATCCTTGCCATATAAAACACCATGGAACACCAGTTCTCTGCTGATTTCCATTTTTTTATTAAAAGATGTGATGTGAGTCCAGAGGACACTAATATACAATATGTGGATTTGATAGAGAGATGCGAAGCTACAGAATTACTTTTGAGATGCACTAAAAGAGGCATTCAGTAATTTGCAGAACATATTAGAGAAAACAATCTACAGAAATAAAATGAAAGACTCAATATTTATAATATAATTTGAGCAAAGATATAAAATATAAAAAAGAGGATTTCCAAAATCTCAAAAAAATTCAGACTCAACCAAAATAGAAATTTTCTTGGCTACCAAAGTTTAATTATCTTCATCATTTACTTAGGAAGAATAATTGAAAACTAATAGAACCCAATGAATTGCCTTGCTGTTTTGTATACAATTCACCAGTATACAGGTTTCCCATAAAATAAAGTTTCAATTATGGACAATTATTAATTTTGGAAGTCATAATAACAATAAAAAAGTGAGGAGAAAACCCACAGGAATGAGAGAAAATATTTGCAAACTGTCATCTGACAAGGGTTAATAACTCAACAGGAAAAAAATCAATCTGATTTTAAAATGAGCAAAAGATGTGAATAGACATTTCTCAAAAGAAGATATACAAATGACCAACAGGTAAATGAAAATGCTCAGCATCACTAATCATCAGAGAAGTGTAAATTATAACTATAATGAAATATCATCTCCCACAGTTAAAATGGCTGTTATCCAAAAAAACAGGCAATAGCAAATGCTGGTGAGGATGTGGAGAAAGGGGAACCTTTGTCTGTTGGTAGGAATGTAAATAGTGTAGCCACTGTGGAGAACAGCATGAAGGTCCCTCAAAAGACTACAAGAACTACCACATGATCCAGAAATCCCACTGCTGGGTATATGTGGAAAAGAAAGAAAACCAGTATATTGAAGAGATATGTGCACTCCCATATTTATTGCAACACTATTCACAGTGGCCAAGATACAGAATCAACCTAAGTATCCATCAATGAATGAATGGATAAAGACAATGTGGTTACATATACACAATGAAATACTATCCAGCCATAAAAAAGTGATGAAATTCTTAAGCCAGGTATAGAAAGACAAACATTGCATGTTCTCAGTAATATGTTAGAAATAAAAAAAATATTAAACTAATGGAGACAGAGAGTAGAAACATGGTTACCAGAGGATGGGAAGATTACTGGAGAGGAGAAAGATGAAGAGAAGATGGTTAGTTGGTACAAAATACTGTTAGGTAGAAGGCATAAGATCTAGTGTTCAGAAGCAAGATATGGTGACTATAGCCAACAGTAATTCATTGTGTATTTCAAAATAACTAAAAGAGTAGAATTGTAATATTCCTAACACATATAAATAAAATTAGTTGAGATGATAGATACCCTAATTACCCTGGAGTAACTGATCCTTACAAATTGTATACTTGTATCAAATATTATATGCATCCCATAGACATGCACTATTAAATATCCATAATAATTAAAATTATTTTTTTTAAAATCCTGAATGAATGAACTACTTTGAGGAATCAAATACATGAATAAAAGGGGCTGGGTACAGTGGTTCATACCCGTAATCTCAGTACTCTGGGAGGTCAAGGCAGGAGGATTGCTGGAGGTCTACAGTTTGAGACCAGTCTGGGCAACCAAGCAAGACTCCATCTTTATGAAAACATTTTAAAATTAACCAGGCGTGGTGGTGGATGCCTGTGGTCCTAGCAACTTGGGAGGCTGAAGTGGGAGGATTGCTTGAGTCCAGGAGGTTGAGGTTAGAGTGGACTCTGATTATGACACTGCAATACAGCCTGGGTGACAGAGTGAGACCCTGTCTTACAAAAGGGGATGAAGAATTTGAAGTGATGAGGGTAGAAAATGGCCCATGATTCAACATAAAATACCTGAGAATTTCAGTGGGTAAATCCAGGCAAATAGCCTCCCAGAAAATCTGAAACGTTCCCCACACAAAAAAATGAAAATCGTTGAAGTGAAGAATATCTTAAGTACTCTGATTTGATCATTATACACTGTATGCATGTATCAAAATACCATATGTACCCCATAAACATGTACAAATGTTATGTATTAATAAAAAATAATTTTACTAATAATAATATTTGAAAATTTTAACTTAAAATTAAAATTTTAAAATAAAAAATTTAAAAGCTATTCTTAGAAAAAATAGTATAAAAAATTCTTAAAACTAAATGTCATCTAACGATATCTTACTGTCTTTTCAAAAAAGATATTTTTATAAATAA
>NW_016810766.1:1798422-1807798 GCF_001698545.2 Rhinopithecus bieti | reverse complement strand
CTTAAGATGTTCATTAGTAACTCATTAAAGACTTAGTTACAGTCCAGTGGCTGAGTCCTAAATATAATGATGGGATGTGTGTACAAATGTGTAGACTCCTAATTAGAGAAACTGTCACAATGGGGATTAAGAATATACAATGCAGTCTTTGAAAAAGAATTGTGGAATGTAAGTGACCCCAAGATGGTGTTGTATTTTAAATTTTGCTTACTATTCAGATCATTTGTTTTTTTGGTTCTAATTCCTAAAGGTATGTTTTAATGACCCCATTCTCCCAGGATTAAATGTGTGAGGCTTTATATTAGGGCCTTTTTACACATTATTTTATTTAATCCTTATACTATACCAAAGTAGGCCTAATTACTTATTTAACAAATAAATAAACTGTGATTTAAACTCTTGAAGGTCATATATCTTGGAAGTAATGGAACTGGAGTTAAACTCTAAGGCTTAAGATCTTTCTACTTCATTTAATAGGACCATACAAGATAGGATTCTAAAGCAGTTTAGATTAGATGATATTGTAAATTTCAGTTTCTGGGCTTCATGTAAGCAATGCTTCCTAAATATGCTGACACGATCTTCTATAGTTCCTGAAAATTACAGGAGCTATTCAGTATCAACATTTATAAATCATTAATTATCCTTGCCATATAAAACACCATGGAACACCAGTTCTCTGCTGATTTCCATTTTTTTATTAAAAGATGTGATGTGAGTCCAGAGGACACTAATATACAATATGTGGATTTGATAGAGAGATGCGAAGCTACAGAATTACTTTTGAGATGCACTAAAAGAGGCATTCAGTAATTTGCAGAACATATTAGAGAAAAACAATCTACAGAAATAAAATGAAAGACTCAATATTTATAATATAATTTGAGCAAAGATATAAAAATATAAAAAAGAGGATTTCCAAAATCTCAAAAAAATTCAGACTCAACCAAAAATAGAAATTTTTCTTGGCTACCAAAGTTTAATTATCTTCATCATTTACTTAGGAAGAATAATTGAAAACTAATAGAACCCAATGAATTGCCTTGCTGTTTTGTATACAATTCACCAGTATACAGGTTTCCCATAAAAATAAAGTTTCAATTATGGACAATTATTAATTTTGGAAGTCATAATAACAATAAAAAAGTGAGGAGAAAACCCACAGGAATGAGAGAAAATATTTGCAAACTGTCATCTGACAAGGGTTAATAACTCAACAGGAAAAAAATCAATCTGATTTTAAAATGAGCAAAAGATGTGAATAGACATTTCTCAAAAGAAGATATACAAATGACCAACAGGTAAATGAAAAATGCTCAGCATCACTAATCATCAGAGAAGTGTAAATTATAACTATAATGAAATATCATCTCCCACAGTTAAAATGGCTGTTATCCAAAAAAACAGGCAATAGCAAATGCTGGTGAGGATGTGGAGAAAGGGGAACCTTTGTCTGTTGGTAGGAATGTAAATAGTGTAGCCACTGTGGAGAACAGCATGAAGGTCCCTCAAAAGACTACAAGAACTACCACATGATCCAGAAATCCCACTGCTGGGTATATGTGGAAAAGAAAGAAAACCAGTATATTGAAGAGATATGTGCACTCCCATATTTATTGCAACACTATTCACAGTGGCCAAGATACAGAATCAACCTAAGTATCCATCAATGAATGAATGGATAAAGACAATGTGGTTACATATACACAATGAAATACTATCCAGCCATAAAAAAGTGATGAAATTCTTAAGCCAGGTATAGAAAGACAAACATTGCATGTTCTCAGTAATATGTTAGAAATAAAAAAAATATTAAACTAATGGAGACAGAGAGTAGAAACATGGTTACCAGAGGATGGGAAGATTACTGGAGAGGAGAAAGATGAAGAGAAGATGGTTAGTTGGTACAAAAATACTGTTAGGTAGAAGGCATAAGATCTAGTGTTCAGAAGCAAGATATGGTGACTATAGCCAACAGTAATTCATTGTGTATTTCAAAATAACTAAAAGAGTAGAATTGTAATATTCCTAACACATATAAATAAAATTAGTTGAGATGATAGATACCCTAATTACCCTGGAGTAACTGATCCTTACAAATTGTATACTTGTATCAAATATTATATGCATCCCATAGACATGCACTATTAAATATCCATAATAATTAAAAATTATTTTTTTTAAAAATCCTGAATGAATGAACTACTTTGAGGAATCAAATACATGAATAAAAGGGGGCTGGGTACAGTGGTTCATACCCGTAATCTCAGTACTCTGGGAGGTCAAGGCAGGAGGATTGCTGGAGGTCTACAGTTTGAGACCAGTCTGGGCAACCAAGCAAGACTCCATCTTTATGAAAACATTTTAAAAATTAACCAGGCGTGGTGGTGGATGCCTGTGGTCCTAGCAACTTGGGAGGCTGAAGTGGGAGGATTGCTTGAGTCCAGGAGGTTGAGGTTAGAGTGGACTCTGATTATGACACTGCAATACAGCCTGGGTGACAGAGTGAGACCCTGTCTTACAAAAAGGGGGATGAAGAATTTGAAGTGATGAGGGTAGAAAAATGGCCCATGATTCAACATAAAATACCTGAGAATTTCAGTGGGTAAATCCAGGCAAATAGCCTCCCAGAAAATCTGAAACGTTCCCCACACAAAAAAATGAAAAATCGTTGAAGTGAAGAATATCTTAAGTACTCTGATTTGATCATTATACACTGTATGCATGTATCAAAATACCATATGTACCCCCATAAACATGTACAAATGTTATGTATTAATAAAAAATAATTTTTACTAATAATAATATTTGAAAAATTTTAACTTAAAATTAAAATTTTAAAAATAAAAAATTTAAAAGCTATTCTTAGAAAAAATAGTATAAAAAATTCTTAAAACTAAATGTCATCTAACGATATCTTACTGTCTTTTCAAAAAAGATATTTTATAAATAACACTCATAATTTGACAATATAAAGAAAATAACCCATTTATAAATAACCCAGTTATACTAGGATTCAAGTAAATAGTAATCCAAAGAATAAGAAAACAATGATTTTATATTATATATTCAAATATTTTTAAATTTGTTCAACATTAAATATAAAACAACAATCCTATTGCAGTCAGAGTCCACCGCAATTACAAGCACCTCAAATAGTCACAATATACAAAATTTCAATATAGGAAAAAGCTATTTTGCTCCAAATATGTACATGTCACTCATAGATTATTACTCAATTAAATTCATATGTAACATCTTTTGCAAGTACAAAATTATTATTATTATTTTTTTTCCAACTGCCAACCTGCATACTGAGTATTTGGGAAAATTTCTAAACAAATTCTTACACATAAAGTAAAGCTATCAGCCATGCATGTTTGTAGCTTACATTGTGATACTAGCGATTGTGTAGTTAGCTTATAAAATACGTATTTTAAAACTCAGCACCCACTGGCTAATGTGGATGGTGTTGGATGTGTTAGCAGTAACCTCATATATCATTACCATGACACGAATTTTTCTGTATAATGTATTTGACCATAAACATAGTTATATTACTGCAGATATTACAAATTACCTAGGCTGGCAAGTGTTATAAACATTTCAAGGATGATTAATTTCTAAAAATAACCAAGTTAAGCAGAGCTTAGAAGTCAACCTGACTCTTTCAGAACTAATAAAACACATCTTCATAGAAAGAATTATATGACAAAATGCTATGTAGTTAAATGTAATTTTGTACTTTTTCAAGTTTCATGTCCTATTAGAAGTTACAAAATATATGAGTATTATCTTAGATCATTGACATCAGTATTATAATTGTAAACACAGATTAACAATAAGGTGAAAATTACATAAAAGCAAATATGCATCTGATCATTCTTTTATGCCTACTAAGAACTGTTTATTATAAGTCATTTCTTGCACATGATGAAATGTAGGCTAACCAGTAAAGTCCCTGAATATATAAATACAGATGCAACTTTAGCAATAGAATTGCAGGAAAACAGCATGCATAAGGTGGTTCTAGAAGATTTTTTTTTATATTGTACTTTTCTTTTTCTGTGAAGACGCTGTAAAACATACTGCTCGCCGTTACTCCTAGTTTAGGTGCCAATGATCCTGCTTTCTACCTCTTCAACTATGATTCAGTTTTTACAAGTAAGGTTCAAATAAGTTGAGATGTGGTTGAAATATTTGAGCACCACAATCACCTTCTGAACTCCCGGTCAGTTGGGGCTTGGGTGTAGTTACCTCCCAGGAACAGATCTCCCAGCCCAAGGTCCCACATTGGACCTTGATGTTTCTTTACTGCCAATCAAAATGAGCCCCAGGTACCTATGTTATTACTGGGTTCTTGCTCTCCAATTTCCTTATTTTTTCCTTTCTCCCAATCACATCAATAGAAAAACAACAAAAAGAATCCTTTATCTTTATGCAACACTACAGTAGTGCACAGCAAAGAACTGGCCATCTGCTTCAGCTGCTCCTCTTTACTTCTGCCAGGTCTCATTGCATTATAGATAAGGATTTTATGGCTCTACAGGAAGGGGACACAATCATGGAAAACAGAAAAAGAGAAATACAGAAGTACACAGAGACACGGAATATGGACAGATAAACACAGAAGCAGGGACATTTCCTAATTTAAATTGTACATATTTATACGATATTGATGTACTTGTTTTGTTTTCCTATATAAAACATTGACCAGACTATTTAGAGCAAATGGGGATTATTCAATTAACATAAACATTATCAGAATTAATTATTTAGCTTAGTTTTTAATTTTGTCCATGTAGAGATTATGCAAAAATATAACCCTAACAATTATATATAACCAATTAAAATAGTAATTTAAACATTCCTACATAGTGAGAATAATTTTGTTTAGATACTAGTATTTAGAAATGTTTGGCAAAACATAAATATTGAGATTTGAGTAGAAAAAGATTTCCATTCTCAGGGTTAGAATAACAGTATTTATTTTCCTTACCTTGCTCAGGGGTTAACCTCTATTTCAAGGTAAGAAAGGAGTAGGGAAAAAAATGAAAGGTTTATCAAATGCCAAAGCACCATGTTAGAAGTTATACATATATAATTACATCAACTTCTTAAAATAGCTCTGCAAGGAATACATGTTCATTTTTACAGATGAAAATTATATTAAGCTACACATTTTTAGGTTACTGTAAGCTCGTTGAGGGAAGAAATACAAGTCTTTTGTTCACTATCCTGTCTTTAGCATCTAGCAGTTTTCTGGCTTGTAGTGGTTAAATTCATTATATTTATTAACAAGTTGACAGATAAACAAGATTACAGAGCCAGTAGGTGGCAGAGCTGGAATTTCATCTCTGGTCTGTCAGGCTTCAGAACCACAGTCTGTCTGTCCCAAGAACATGGAAGAGGCAGATGGTCAATGTTTCTGCCTCACCTGCTCCCAAGTGACCAGGAGAGTTGAGATGAGATTCTATGTAAAGAGGAATGGCCTTGATAGGAATTGGATATCTACTACCAGCAAGAGCAGAGCTCAAAAGCCAAGTCCTTGATTTTAAATTCCCTCTGTGTCACTTAATAGCTGTGTGACCTCAATTTACTTTACCACTGTGTACCTCAATGTTTTTATCTGTAAAGATGGTGATGACGATAATAATAACAAATAATAAAAAAAAACCTATGCAATTATAGTGAATATTAAGTGAACTAAAACATCTAAAGTTTATGGCTATAAAATCAGTAGTCATCATTACTATTTTCTCTGAAGAAAGGGATAGCAATTCAGATGATTACTCAGAAGAATTAATTCCCAATGATCAAGAGGGCAAAATATCTGGACATCTTAGCAGTAGCAAGGAGACATCAGCAGAGGATATGTCGGGAACAAAAGTACTTCTATAACTGTGACATACATTTTAACTCAGTCATCTAAGGTTTCAAGTTATGCAGTATTCTCTTAAGCCAGGATTGATGGGGACTCTAAAAATTCCTATCCTGTTATAGTTCAGCACTTGATCAAAGGTATATTTTTCTATTTATGAGCAAGTTAGATTCCAAAAGGCTGCTTATAAAGTCCTTCATTCACAAGTCAGAAGTGGTATAACAAAGGCAAAAGAAAAAGCCTTCTTAAAGAAGGAAGACAAAACCGACTTGTATTTTCTCAGGTGCAAAGTTTTAAAATAAAGGATAAAGTTTATCAGAAAAAAGATTCTATATTGTTTTGTCCTCTATGGTTCAAAACTCAAGATAATATTGAATAGTCCATATAAAATGGAAATGATTATTTTTTTAGCCCAGAGTATTTTACATGTCAGATCAGTCTTTTACGTGTCCTATCATTATATTAGAGGTTGATTTAATACTTCTAAAAGTTACTTGGAGATTCTCTCTCTCTCTCTCTCTCTCTCTCTCTCTCTCTCTCTCTGTGTGTGTGTGTGTGTGTGTGTGTGTGTGTGTGTTCAATGCAGATTATCAGTCCCCAAACCAAGACCCAAGACCCAAGGCTCAGCCACATTTAGGGGTCCACTGAAATACATAGTATGTGTCAGTTTTAGGGACCAGGCATTTTAGTTCTGAAAAAGGAATCTTTCTTGCAACGTCTGTTTCTGCTATTTTTAACCTAATTTTCTCTAACAAGCGTAATTTTAGTTTGATCCTTTAAATATGAATTGTGTGTGTGTAAATATATATGTAGATATTTTTCTTTTTTCCTTAGTATCAACATTAAATAAATCAGCTCTTATGGCTAGCTAATTCCTGGTTGTTATAATTTACTGGAACAAAAAATTAACTGGAGGGATAGATTATATAATGAAGGAAATTCACATGTTCAAGCGCTAAATATTTTCTGTGCACTGTGATGTATTATTTACATATGCTATTTATTTTATTCTCAAAATAATATTATAAGGGAGGTATTTTTGGAACATAAAAAGTCTAATTTAAATCACCTTTACATATATGGATACTTAGAAAAGCATTGTTTCAAGTAATGTAATTATATTTATTTTCCCACATCACAAAATGTTATATGTGCCAATGAAGAGAAGGTTAATGTATCAGTATATGAATTAAGAAAATATTTTGATATTTTAGACAAGTTTGCTTAAAACAAGATGGTTGAGATGGTTGAATAAGTAGGATACTCCCATTTTACAAACATCTCTACCTTATAATAGAGTGAATTGTCAGAACTAAATATGTTGCATCCAGGGAACTTTAGAGGAAAACTTCAAAAGAAGTTACTTTATCCAGTATTTAGAATGACAGCAAAATGCAATTCATGTTAAAACTTAAGAACACAGGCCAGATTCAGAATTGCATCACTGATGAACTACAATGAGTTTCTGTAGTCAATTAAAAACCAAAAGTGAGCTAAAGAGGCTAAAAATTCATTTCAGCTGCTTGCTACACTATAATATTCTGAGACCTCCTAAGCAGTGGCAAATACAGCTGTGTCCTTTTTTCTTTGCTATAATTATCATCAACATATGAGAGAGCGACTATATTACAACATTTTCATCTTAGGGAAAAAAAATCAATGATAATTAGCCAAAAACATTAAATTGTGTAAGAGGAACTTACGTATAGACTTTAATTTACCAGGTTTGAGAGAGATTCAGTGAATATTACACTAAGTTGTACAGAATATAAATGTCTCACTTATATATTAAATAATATGATATATTTTATAAAATTTGCAAAGGTATGTCATTTCTAATCAATCATATTTCTGTTATAAATACAAAGATGTCTAAATGAACAACATTAAGTATACATGTCTGTTAAGTGTATTAGCATGTTTCCATAAAATCATCTTTCTTTAAAAAGTGAAAATAGACATTAATATTATTATTATTTATTTATTTATTTATTTATTTTGACAGAGTCTCGCTCTGTCGCCCAGGCTGGAGTGCAGTGGCACGATCTCAGCTCACTGCAAGCTTCGCCTCTCTGGTTTACTCCATTCTCCTGCCTCAGCCTCCAGAGTAGTTGGGACTACAGGCGCCCACCACCGCACCTGGCTACTTTTTTTTTTTGTATTTTTAGTAGAGACGGGGTTTCACCATGTTAGCCAGGATGGTCCCGATATCCCGACCTCGTGATCTGCCCGCCTCGGCCTCCTAAAGTGCTGGGATTACAGGCGTGAGCCACCGTGCCTGACCGTTCTTCTTCTTCTTTTTTTTTTTTTTTTTTTTTTTAATTTGTGTTTTTGCATTACAAGGTATAGTACAAAAATAATTTCCCTTTATTGGAAGATTATAGTTTGTGTCCTGTATATTAAAGATTGTGCAGAATTGTAAATACTCAGAGAAAAAGTAATTACTTGGTTGTGTAAAGCAGATACTTTTGAATAAGTAGGATTTTACTTTTGGAGTTTTCTTTCAAATGCCCAAATTTACTACATTAAAATTGTTTTTTAAGTATGAAACTATGCAAGCCAAAAAAATCACAATAAATGAGATAATTAATAATTCAGCTGATTTTCCAAAAGTGTGGAAAAATCTAAAAATAAAATGCAAATGTTCTTTTTAAAAAGCCTTTTAGTTTTAAAGACATTTCAATAGGCACTTTAAGAAATGCAACTGAAAACTCGTAACTATTTCAGCTTAAAATACACATTATGGACTGGGTGCGGTGGCTCACGCCTGTAATCCCAGCACTTTGGGAGGCCGAAGTGGGCGGATCACGAGGTCAGGAGATGGAGACCATCCTGGCTAACACGGTGAAACCCTGTCTCTACTAAAAATACAAAAACAAAATTAGCCAGGTGTGGTGGTGGGCGCCTGTAGTCCTAGCTTTTCAGGAGGCTGAGGCAGGAGAATGGTGTGAACCCGGGAGGCGGAGTTTGCACTGAGCCGAGATCGTGCCACTGCACTTGAGCCTGGGTGGCAGTGTGAGACTCCGATTCAAAAAAAAAAATAAATAAATAAAATAAAATAAAAATAAATAAATAAATAAATACACATTATGTTATTTTATTTTGACTTACTCATACTAACATATGGTAAGGAAAAACTACAAAGTAATCTCAGAGCAAAGATCCCAAGGAAGTGTCTAGTATGAATAAGTGAGAAAACGTTAAGCATTACACAAAAATCTGAAAAATCTTACCATGAATTATTGGAGCTAAAAGCATCATGAAAATTAGTAGCTGCGATGGCCACATGGCTGTCCACTCAGGTATGGAGTATTCCTCAAGAATCACTGTTCAAATGTGAAACAAAATACGTATATTTCTAGTTCCTCTTCTGTATTCTGAGACTGATGAATTTTCTTTAAATTAAAAATAAAAAGAATAATTCCTCCGAAACAGAAACACCAATATCCCAAATCTGAAACCTGCAAAAAAGAAAAAAAAAAAAAAAAAAAAAAA
>NW_016810766.1:1782769-1798133 GCF_001698545.2 Rhinopithecus bieti | reverse complement strand
GCGATCTAGGCTCACTGCAAGCTCCGCCTCCCAGGAGTTCACTCCATTCTCCTGCCTCAGGCTCCTGAGTAGCTGGGACTACAGGCGCCCGCCACCACGCCCAGCTAATTTTTTGTATGTTTTTAGTAAAGACTGGATTTCACCGTGTTAGCCAAGATGGTCTCTATCTCAGGACCTTGTGATCTGCCCGCCTCGGCCTCCTAAAGTGCTGGGATGACAGGCGTGAGCCACTGCGCCCGGCTTTTTTTTTTTTTTTTTTTGAGATGGAGTTTCGCTCTTTTTGCCCAGGCTGGAATGCAATGGCGAGATCTCGGCTCACCATAACCTCAGCCTCCCGGGTTCAAGCGATTCTCCTGCCTCAGCCTCCCGAGTAGCTCCATCCCGGTTAATTTTGTATTTTTAGCAGAGACAGGGTTTCTTCATGTTGGCCAGGCTGGTCTTGAACTCCCAGTCTCAGGTGATCCACCCACCTCGGCCTCCCAAAGTGCTGAGATTACAGGCGTGAGCCACCGCGCCTGGCTAAATATGCATATATATATATGGATTTAGGGCTTACTTTGTGTAAGCCTTTACCACAGTATAATTTCACCAACCACTGTTACCATAAATAAGTTTAAAAGAAAAGGTAAATATATGAGTCTTACTTTCATCTCAGGCTGCAATATTCATTCAGAAATTATTCTACATATTAACTACATTACTTTTCTAAACATCTCTGTAAATCTGTGAACATCATGGATTTATGTTTACAAAAGATGCTACTCTTTTTGTTTGAATGTCAAAAGTTTCAGTACTGAAAATCAAGGCAAAGTATCTCAATAACAATGTATGATGATTAAAATAGATTATTATGCCTAAAATTTTATTTTCATTTATGTTTAATTTATGTTATTCTAAATAGCTTATTTTAAACAGTAAGCATATAGATACAAACTAAATTAAAATGCAGTTTGAACATAATTCATTCAACAGAGGTTAATTGAATGCTCACTAAAATGCAAAGCAGTGGTCTAGAAACATGGAATACAATATTGAAGAAAACATGAAACCTATTCTCCAGGATTGTACAATTCAAGATGAGGAATCTTGCTGAGAGGTGTCAAACATTAATAACTTCAAGCACTGAAAAAGAAACTTTATTGAACAAAAGTAGTATAGTTGCCTCCTCTTAAAGTCTTCACAGATTTATCTTAGGAAATCAAAATACTAAAGGAACATAATCCAAATCCTGAAGACACCGTCTTTTACAGTGAGCACCTTTCAAACTGATCAATCAAGCACAAATTGGGCCCACTCGCCTGCCTGCCTGCCTGTCTGCCTGCCTGCCTGCCTGCCTGCCTTCCTTCTTTCCTTCCTTCCTTCCTTCCTTCCTTCCTTCCTTCCTTCCTTCCTTCCTTCCTTCCTTCCTTCCTTTTTCCTTTCATTCTTTCTGTCTGTCTTTTTTTTTTTTTCTTTGTCCTGGAGATTGATACCTATTTTCAATAATTTCAGATTTTAGAATTAAATTTAAAATCTTCTGAAAAGGAATATTCAAAATTGTTTACTGAGGAAAGTATTAATATGCTTCATTCTGTCAAAATAAAAACCAAAGTCTTTAACAAAAGGCAAAATTACACAAATCAATCGGATGTTTTGATATTGCTATTTATGGCATGGTAGTTAAGAGCACAGATTCTGGAGCCAGACAACCTGATCTCAACTACTGTTCTACTACGTTGGGCAAGTCATTTAACTACATAGCATCTCAATTTTCCTGTTGACGGTCATTTACTATAGCATCTCCATTTTCCTATCTATGTAATGGGTAGGGTGATATTACTTAATTCATATGGTTCTATGAACATTAAATGAGTTAAAATTTGTAATTTTTAATTACATAAAATACATAATAATAGCCAAGAACAGTGCTGGCATGTGGTAGGTGCTATAGCATTGGCAATTATTTTGTCCTACTCATCCTTTCAATGTGAATCCATAAGAAGCAAGATCATTTGATAATTTAACTAAAAAAAATTTTATTTATTACTATTGTATACATAGGCTCCTACAGTACTAAATATGGACACAATAGATATAAAGAGTTTTCTCTTTAATTTCATTGATATTACGAGAAACAAAGCTCATTCTAGATAATCTCATAACGTTTTACCTTTACAAACAGTGAAAGCATTGACAAGAAATTAAATACGTGGCTGAGATAAAACAGAGACTAAGTGAAAAGGAATCATGCACAACATTTTCCTTTTGTTTTCTCTTACACAACTCTGACGCACAAGAAAACCTGAAAATCCATTCTCAAATGTCATAAGTGTATAACTCAGAAAAGAAATTTTGAAAGCGATTGTTAATTTAAAATTACATTATTTAACATGCAGAAAATAACTGACAGCTACTTGAAGAGGGATATTTAAGTTGACAGATAATTGACAGATTCATGAACAAGATCACAATGCTCTATCCTAGCAAACCTCAACATTCTATTTCTGTGTCTTTTTTGCCTTCCTCTGTGACCATGGAGTATACAAGAGTCAAAAGTTGTTATCAGGAGATATATGTATACACACACATACACATACAAACACATACACACAAATAGAAGGTAAATGTATATATATCATTGCATTACTAGAAGAAATTATGAGCTGCCATCTAGATGAATTATTTATTCATTCTCTTAAACACGTAATACTAAATTTCTACCACAGTAGATTTTACAGAAAATGCAAATTAGTAGAACAGTTTTTCTCACAACCCATACTGTAGTGAAAACAAAAAAAAAAAAGCAGGACACAGTAAAGTAAATGAAGTCACAACATAGAGAAGAATTAACCTTCCTTTAAGTACTTATCACATTTTACACACTGTGCTAGATATTACACAAATTTCTTAATGTAATTATTCATACAAATATATAAAGCAGATAACATTGCTCCATGTTTACTGAGAAGGAAAATCAGACATGTTATGTGTCTAGAATTTCAGGCCAAATTGACTTCAACATTAGTGCTCTTTCCTCTATGGCACAAATAAACAAGAAAATAAATGAAAATAATTAGGAACATTAATTGTGCAAAGGAAGGGTACAACATGGGATTTCCAAAGAAGACTTAGGCCTTGCTTAAATGAAACATTATTTGATTGTGAAGAGTGGAGAACCCAGAACAGCATGGATGCAAGAGGCAGGCAGGAAAGCATGCAGAGAAGAGAGGACAAAGAACACACAAAGGGTGGTGCTTTTCAGGACACCACCCTAATTACCTCCGCATCTGTCGGAGGAGGAAAGAACATTATTTCCATAGTGAAGGATGAGTATTGCTATTGTTAACTTTGGATTCAATTACAACCAGAATCATTTATTTCATATGATACTTATTTCACAATGTTGAAACAATGGGTGAAAGTTATTTTATAGAAAGAATAAGAAAGTACATACCTATTAGTTATTAATAATGATTTCTTTTAAGGTATTACAGCAGGACAAAGAGCCATCTCTACTCAGACATTTGACATTTGATTTAGGCATAGGGATTTGTTTTCATAATTATAATGTAAATAGAGGTGGGAAATGGAATTTATAGGAATAAAAACTATTGTTTGAGGAGGGTGACATGTTCTCACACTCCAGCCTTACCACCTGCCTCTCTCTTACTCGCAACTCCAATACTGTGCTAATTAGGGGACATATAATAAACTTGCAATAATTATACAATATAAGTTTTAATAGCTAATAGATTTCTCATAACCTACAGAAATATATATTACCACTCTGAATTATAGCAGTTTTTTAAAAGAAAACTTCTTATGATAATTTTTCCATTGAAATGTTGTCATTAACTTCACCAAACAAATTTCTTTTCTTATAAAAATCTTGGTGGTTACCTGTTTTCAAACAAAACTAAGTTCACTGTTCTTCACAGTATCTAAAAGTTAAAAGTGAAGTTGATTAATACTCACATCATTAATGTTTAGGTTTAGAATTTTAAAGTTGTGTTATTTGATACTAGTTCCACTAAAAGTTAGAAAAGAATACAGTATGGAAAGAAATTCTACAAAAAGCTTAAATAACTAAAGTCTTCCCTCATTAGCTACTTGAAAACTTCCTTATTTATTAACTATGCTACTTTTTATTCAAATCTAACACAACTATACTCTAAAAGAATTTTAATTTTTTGTTGTTATTCCTTTCAACAAAAGTCAGTCTTCTAAATGGGAGACATTGATTTTACTTTCTGGAAACTTTCATCTTGAATTCTAGTGTCATAATTGTTTCCCCAGTTTAATTTTTTAATGTTATTTTCTTTTCAAATCATGCTAAAAATTTATATTTCTATCTTATATTAGCTTCCTTTCTATACACCAAATAGAGGTTAACATTAGAGTCTCAAAACTGCTTATCTTGGGAATGTGTTAGCTACTCTTAAATCACATTTCTGTAAGATAATTTACTCTCAAACATTCCCCAAAGTATACTGAATATTATTGTACTTTTCCCATCATAATACCATGGACAAGAAACTATATTTTCTTTATAAATGTTTAAATTTCCCTAGCTCTTAACTTTTCACTTGTTATACATTCTAACTACAAATTCTACTTCAATATTGACTTTACAGATTTTTATTAATCCATACCTTATTTTGCGTATTTACTTGTATTTGTCATATACTTTTTGGAGGCCATTATTTTCTGACATGTTTGGCACATACAAAATATAAAAAATGTCATTTGGCATTATTGTAATGGTGAATTGGTATATAGACCTACAGCCTAATTTCTAATTGTAATATAGGAGTTTCCCATTAAGCATGTTTTGTTTTGTTTTGTTTTCCTTGTTCCATAGAGGAAAATCGTAGCTATGACCTTACAATTTTAGGAGCGTTCAGAATTATCACTTGGGTGTTATCTATATTCTTCCAGGGTTTGTATATGGACTTTAAAATTTGAAAAATTTAAAACCATTTTGGTTTAAAAATCAAAACAAGCCTTCTCCATAAATTACCTTTTTAATGTTATAAAATCAATTCATAGCAACGTGGTATAAAATTGTATCTAGGTATAATTTGGCACCTAGATAAAACGGTAAAAATAATATAACATTGACATATGAAGAAAAGAAATAAGGGCAGGCATGGTGTCTCATGCCTGTAATCCCAACACTTTGAGATACCAAGGTGGGAGGATTGCTTGAGGCCAGGAGTTCAAGATCAGCCTGGTCAAAAAGCAACACCCTGTGTCTACAAAAATAGTAAAAAAGAAGTGATACAAATTTCAAAGAAGAATAACCCAGTTGTTTTATTTAATCATTTGTCACTTCATTAACAAGTAAAGAAAATATCTGATATCAGAGCAACAAAGTAATTGTGATTTGTGTGCACATAGCTCTCTACCTTTGTAAATAAGATCTGTCCAAAGTAACCAAAGATAGCCAAGCATTTCTTAGAAATTTAATTTAGTAAATTAAACTTAGTAAAATTAGAAAATATATTTCAACTAGAATAATTATGCATAAATGCTTAGGTGAGGGACTTAAATGCTTATTATTCAAGATTCCATTATTTTCCAATATTGCAGAATCATAGGCACATTACAGCAATACTTCATAATCCATGCCCTACGAAGTGACAGATGACATCTCTCACAAAAAAAATCTTTCCAAAAGTGGTTCTACATGGAAGACTCCTTCTGATGTGAATGAGAGCTCTATGATACAATTAACCCAGGGAAAAAGAGTAGGACAGCAAGAAGAAAAATTACCTGACTATAACACAGGTTCTTTCCATCACCATCCTATCAAATGTTAATATATTTGGTATGATCATCATTGGGCAAAAGCAAAATGGGTTTTAAAGGAGTTTGAACTCAGTAAAATATATTATGTTTTGTAAATTTTAGCTATAATTTACAATGTCTGAAACTTACACATATGCTTATCTTTTAAGGTTTTCTTGTTTTCTTGAAAATTATATGTATTGTTTCTCAATTTACAGAAGGTATGTGAATATACTATGGAACTATAAAGCATCATTAGTTTGGGTCCTCACATTATTCATAGAGTTTCTCCTGAAAATTTGACTCTGAAAACCAAGGCACTTACAGTAAGATTCAAGGATCTTTTCTTTTTTTTCAATATTGAGGAGGTCAAATAACCTTGTATTAAATAAGTATGAAGAAAGCATTTAACCATTGAGTTTACTTAGCAGCAACAATGAGTTAAATGAATACTTTCTTAAATAGTGCTAACTCCCTTTGGAAATTTATAGAGGACAAACTTTCAATCACCTTTAATATTTTCAAGAAACATTTAATTCAACAAATTTACATGTGTGTTTCTTTGTTAATTTATTACAAGTGTGCACTGTGTTTGGTCACGGGGATGTGTTAAGATATACAAGGCATAATTCCTGCATTAAAGAAGAAGGAGGAAGAACCAGTGGAAGACGAGAAGGAAATAATAAGGAAGAGAAGGAAACAATGAGGAAGATAAGGAAGATGAAATAACGCAGTAAATACAAGTGGTAAAATATAAATCCAAATTTGATTAAGAAGAAGAATTGAAAAAAACAGAGGTGATAACACACCTTGAAAGATCTGGAAGACCTGTGAGAGTGGTAATTGTGCTATAATTTGAAGAATGTCTAAGATCTCACTCAACAGTAGGTGGAGGAAGAACGTTTTGGATTAAGAGTTGCTATGGTAAAGATAAAGAGGTGGTAAAAGGCAGCGTGTTGCAGAACTGCAAGTCATCTGGTTTCTCAGGAAGAAGTGAGGAGCCGTAGACAGTAATAGGAAGGATCTATTAGGGTGGAATAGGAAATATTTTGAAGACTATACCAAGGAATATAAATTCAATTTGATTTGTTTCAAATCATGAAATTTATAACAGTTAAAGACACAAAATATAACAACACATATAAATTATTGCAAGTATTGTCTTTTAAGAATGGGAGTAAATATTTATAGCAAAGATATCCCCAAAACTGTTATAGTCCTCTACATTGCTCCTAAATATTCAAACCTTTTGTTACAAATTCAATTTTTTAAATGATCTTTGGTTTGATATGAGGAGCCTGAGTCAATAGAAGTCTTAAATGAATCATTATATTAATAAACTATTATTTAGAGAGTGACATCACAGAAAAAATGCAGCTTTTGCATTTTTTAGTATAATATTTTTGTCACAGTCCCAAATTTGCATAACACTGCTTAGCAGTCATTATGCTATTTGAGATCAAATATTGATTCCAGATAATTACAGCACTTTTAGATAGAATGGTATTGTTCTGCAACTGGCAGCAACGACTTACCTGGATAGATGTATATTTTATAACATATTCAAGTCAAACACAACTTGGAAGAAATTTCATCTATAGTAAATATGTATTTACCTTGACCTAGAACTGAATGTAGCCATATTTTCCTAGTCCTTCATATCTGCACAGATTTTTTTTAAAAAAAACTAAGCTACTGTTTTCAAGTACAAAACATCAAAAAATCTGGGCTATGAGGAGCAGCATGAATACAGGACATAATATGAGCTTTGGAGTGTGAAAAGGACAGTTTTAAGTTCTTTCTCTTCGAGTTGTGAGCTGTATGACATAAGCAGATTATTTAAATTTTCTATACCCTAATGTTCACATCTGAATTTTATACTTATTTTACCAGGTGGTTTAAGGCTTAAATAAAGGTAATATATATAAGAAGCTATAAAGTTTCCTGGCAAGAGTAGGCATTCAATCAATGAGAAAAATTCTTGTTCTCATTTAGTGAAGGATTTACATTTAAAAGTGGGGTTATAAATGGTAAATTAGATTGCATTTAGTGGTAAGCGGGATAAAAGAGCATTTAGTAAAAGATTGTGAGTGGTCAAGTAGAAAAGGGGATAGAATCAGAAGGTCCATTGTAAATACCATGCTTTTAGAAGATTAAATTGGTCATGGTATATAGGAGAAAATGGAGAGAAAAGAAAAATACCTTAGGCAATCAGTGTCAGTAACAATATTTGCCAGAGTTAGTATGGTGGGAGTTCACAATGACCTATAAGTCCAGCATGTGATTTAAATTAATATATTATTTGAAGAACGTTAAGTCAACAATTTTTCAAATTGTAGAAATATCACTGTTATGTCTTGTCAGTGTGGAAGTAAACATAAGTCATGAGGGAAAACAGAAGGGAAAAAACATAGGATGGGCACAGAAGATACAGTAAAAAGTTGAATCAAATTGGGAGTAGGGAGAGTAGTTAAGGTATAAAGTGATACTTCCACTACAACTTTGAGTCATGCCTCCATTCTTCCCTCATTTCTTCCCTGCAATCCCCTATATAAGTTTCAGAGAGATCAGAACAAGAAAGACTTATTTCTCTTCAGTGAATTTTATGGTTAACCTTAATTTTAAGATTACCTAAAACATGTTTCAAGCAATTAGATGCCAAATCTCAACACATCATCTGAAACACTGGCAAATAATATTTATTCTTTTATTGCTGAAGTAAAAAAGGCACATGCCCTTATAATTATATTTTAAATATTATAACTTGATGCTAAGTTAGAAGACAAATAATCTCTCTAGGGTAATTTTAATAAGAAATTTTTCTAGCATAAAAGTTTCATTTAATTGTCTCTCAGTGTTGTGATTTAATAAATGTCTGTTAATGTCTAGAAACAAATTTATATTTAATGAACATTGCTATTTTTTGGCTGTAGAGTAGCACATCTATTATGCAAGAAATAGATTAACGTTCGACACAGGATCACTTTCTTATGAGGTGCCCTTGAGTTAACATCTTTTCTGAGATCCCATAAAGCATTTGATTGGAGAACATTTCCAATAGGCTTTGATAATATTTGTCTATATTGATATGTTCAACTGGAAATAAAATCAGTGAGTTTTAAACTAAAGGTATATATAAATAATTATGTTAAAATCAATTAATCTGGAAAACACTTGCTTGACTACCCAANTCTAGCATAAAAGTTTCATTTAATTGTCTCTCAGTGTTGTGATTTAATAAATGTCTGTTAATGTCTAGAAACAAATTTATATTTAATGAACATTGCTATTTTTTGGCTGTAGAGTAGCACATCTATTATGCAAGAAATAGATTAACGTTCGACACAGGATCACTTTCTTATGAGGTGCCCTTGAGTTAACATCTTTTCTGAGATCCCATAAAGCATTTGATTGGAGAACATTTCCAATAGGCTTTGATAATATTTGTCTATATTGATATGTTCAACTGGAAATAAAATCAGTGAGTTTTAAACTAAAGGTATATATAAATAATTATGTTAAAATCAATTAATCTGGAAAACACTTGCTTGACTACCCAATAATTAAAAGTAAAAAATGGATCTCATGTTCTTTCTATATGTACAATTGGTAAAATAGAACCTTTACTCTTTAAAATAAAATCACTCATAAAATCTCAAATATTCATGATAATTAGTTGTGAAAAACAAGTCTAAATGAACATATCTATAATTTTAAATATATTCAAAAAATTAACAACTATTTACAATATGTCATTTATGATAACAATCAAGGATTGATTTTTATGATTCCAAGTCTAGTAGAAATCAGGAAGGGCAAGTAAGTTACACTTAAAACATTCAGAACATAATAGGTGTCTATCTGAAAGCAAATAAATCCATTTCAAAAGGAATGTATGAATTTATTCCAAAATCTACAGAGAACCAAGAAAAATGATCATCTTCCTCATAATAACTACTAACATTTATTAAGTGCTTACTATGCCAAACACTGTTCTGAAAGCCTCCCATGTATTAACTCATTTAATTGTTTCTAACTATGAACATTATTGTTAATCGTATAATAACTCCATAAGAAAGAGGCTATTTTATTCCTAATTGGTAAATGAGGAAACCGAGGGATGGAGAGTTAAAGAACTTGTTGAGGCCACATAGTTAAAATTAATCAAGCCCAGATTTGCATCTAAGCAGTCTAGACCCAAGGGTTGTGTTTTCAGTCTTCAGATTCTACTGCTTCTCATTACCCCTGTACTGACTACAGACTCTGTAGCATATCTTTTTTTTTTTTTTTTTTTTTTTTTTTAGACGGAGTCTCGCGCCCAGGCTGGAGTGCAGTGGCTGGATCTCAGCTCACTGCAAGCTCCGCCTCCTGGGTTTAGGCCATTCTCCTGCCTCAGCCTCCCGAGTAGCTGGGACTACATGCGCCCGCCAAATCGCCCGGCTAGTTTTTTTGTATTTTTTAGTAGAGACGGGGTTTCACCGTGTTAGCCAGGATGGTCTCGATCTCCTGACCTCGTGATCCGCCCGTCTCGGCCTCCCAAAATGCTGGGATTACAGGCTTGAGCCACCGCGCCCGGCCATATCTTATGTAAAGGAGTTTATGTGAGGAGCTTTCAGCTAGGTGTGATTAGTCTTTAACTTGTGGGATGAATGGAGTGAGGTGAAGACCTAGAATATAGCTATAACCTGAAATATTAAAACAAACTTTAGCCTGCAAGAATCATGCCATAAACAGAAGACCCTCAATATCTTCACTCTGAATAATTTCTATCTGGCATTATATATGTCTTTGACACATCTGAAGAGATAGCAATAACCCATTTTACTCATGCATGTATTAGGTAAATGAAGGGTAACATCACAGATTTCATTAGGAGAGTAACCAAGAATCATGATCTTCCAGGTTCTCAGAAGGCAAACCATTGCTTTTTAAGTTACAACAAAAGTTGAAAACAATCAGAAAAAAAAAAAAAGAAAGGTACTTCCCAAATAAAAGTTTTTAAAAGATTTCAAAATATATCAATATAATTTCAATCAGTAAGAGTATTTAATTCTGTTATTAATTTTCCTAAAAAGGGAACTGAGATTATTCTGAATATTACTGAGAACAACCAAATATATCTTCAAAGTTGAATTAGTTGTGACTTTCTCATACTAATTCTAACTCAAAGATGCAACTTGGTATATGATAGGCCAACGTATCCTCAAATGTTTCTAATATTTACTGCATTTTTACTATTTTAGAGCCTTTATGTTTAGGATAGACTAATAAGCCTTATACCCATGGCAACTGAATAAATAAAATCACCTGAGTAGTTCATGATTCATAATCATGACAATATATTGTATCTAGTGACAATGTGTGTTATAAATGGAATTCCAGGATTTGATTTAAATATCAAATCAATGTCATCCTTATCCTGTGAAATTCTAAAATCATTATCAATACCAACTGGCACTATAGTCAAGTTTGGTTAAAAAAAAATTCCATAGCTGAGAATAATGAGCTTTAAATATCTTCTTAAATAATCCAAATCATATGAAGCTACAGTATGCCTTTCAGGATCTAAACTAGGAAACCACATCTCATTTCTTAACACTGTTTCTCTGAAAACAATGACAGTTCCTAAATAACTGACTTAAAAATAAAGCCTAGAATAGAGAAGTTGTAAGAATTGTGGTAGTAAAGTCAAATTCATCCTATTCCAACTCCTTCCAGTGGATAAGGAAAAAATACACATCTACTTACACTTTCTTTGAACACTTTCTAAGACAAAGAGGAATGCAGGGGAAGGTATATCTCATGATGAGCTAGGTTAACATAACATCATTTCACTGATGTTTGGTTATCATGAAGGTCAGTCCCATGTATCTCTTTCACATGGACAATTTGAGTTTAAAACCCTTGGTATTCACTTTTTTTTTTTAATTTCAGTATTTTTTTCAAAAGGGGCTTAAACAGTAATGAGAAAAGATTACTGTAAAATAATGGAAATAAATACATGTATAGCAGAAAAATTAACACCTTTAAAATAATTATTTACATAAAAAGGATATCTGTATAATAACTCTTAAATTGTTCTTGAGATTATGAAAGAAATGTAGTCTCTTGCAATTCACAAAATATTGCAATATAATTTCCCCATATTTCATTATCAGTAGTGTATCAGTAGCAACCAGGCAAGAGAGAAAATACACATGTTTTTGATATTATCTCATCTCAGTATGGCATACCTAGATGGGTCTCAAATTAAACACCTTTCTTAATGGCCCATTATGGAATATCAGTGCCTAAAATACCCAAAGGGAGGCAGGGACAATTACTGCCAAAGGAGAGTTTCTAAGGTTGTGCTAGATGATGCAGTATTTCTGCTGTAACTTTAGCTTGATTGAGAATTTATTTAAATACATATTTATCATTTTAAAATCAATAGCTAACATAGTAAGTTTACAAAGACATATTTTGAAAATATAAATTCAACAACACATTTTTTTACAGTAATGGTTTGATAATTTGCATTTATACATAGCTACCAAATTATGTAATAGGTCGTTTTACAAAAGCTAACTTTTAAAATAGATGATTGAGCCACAAAGTATAATCTCCATGGGGAAGAATACAATACTGAAAGTAATTTTAATCCTTGAAGTTCTTCATAATTATACATAATTATTGAATTATTCAATTATAAGAACTCTTAAAATAAATACAACTTAGTAGAATAAGATAATAACAATAATAACAGCTTTTTTTGAAGGGTTTTTAATAGGTGTCAACATACTGATAACATTATTTCATTTCATTCTAACTATGGTAATGTTTAATATTTGGCTCCAGCTGGAAATAAAGTAAGGGAACACAGATTGACTGTGATGGAAAATCCATCAGAAACAACCAAGCTGGCAGATTATTAAAAATATGATATCTAATACCCTGAAGCTAACATTTTATTTAAATCTTCGCAGAATTGACTTCACGGTGATGACCAATAAAGCAGTGATGACCTAACTACGGAAAGGATTAGATAGAGATATTGACATGCCAAGTTCCAGGATAAGGAAGACTGCTTTGCAGTCAAAAATATCTCCTCAGCTTTTAGGATTTTAATTGGTAGTCAAAATAGAAACTTGGTAGGCAAAATGGAAATAGATCCAGCAAATGGAATGGATCCATTTGTTCCACTCATCTTCCTTAGTTAGTCCTATCAGTGTAGAAATTGAACTGGAGCAGCATTAGACAAACTATAAAGCACCGTACCATGTTCCAGGTGTCACTTAGCAAAAGGCTGTGAGAAAACAGTAAGTCAAAAAAAAAAAAAAAAAAAAACAGGGGATGAGGGGAGAATTTCCAAGTGGTAGGACTTAAGTAGAAAAGGAATCACTGGACTTATTTGGCTAATATCTTTAAATACATGAGCAGAACGTATTTAATGTATTTAAATATATGAGCAGAATATATTATGAGTTAGGTCCTGTTTCGATGCCTATAATTAAAGAACTTTATAACAGAACACATTATACTTAGTTATTAATGTACTCTTACTAATTCATATATATTATATATTTATATAAACGTACATATAACTAGTTATGATAGCATATAGTTTTTAATTATGACATTCATTCATGTATTTATAAAATAAATATTGGAACTCGAAATTTCATAATTTCTTTTTTTTTTTTTGACGGAGTTTTGCTCTTGCTGCCCAGGTGGGAGTGCAGTGGCATGATCTCAGCTCACAGCAACCATCGCCTCCTGAGTTCAAGCATTATCCTCCCTCAGCCTCCCGAGTAGCTGAGATTACAGGCCTGCACCACCATGCCCTGCTAATTTTGTATTTTTAGTAGACATGGGGTTTCTCCATGTTGGTCAGGGTGGTCTCGAACTCCCAACCTCTGGTGATCTGCCCGCCTTGGCCTCCCAAAATGCTGGGATTACAGGCGTGAGCCACTGTGCCAGGCCTATAATTTTCTTTAATAACATAGCACAACAAGAGAATGTCTATGAATGCATAATTCAATGCTATCATTATTTAATTGCTATGTATATACATTTTGTATACTTCAGTATATTTTATAATGGTAAAATCAATGACACCACAAAGTAAATATGTCAAGCACTTATTTTTACAATTACACTGAATGACTCCTAAAGATGTCTATACAAATAATATTATAAATTTTATGATGTAGAGCGATAATTAAATCAATCAAATATATATCTTTAACTAAGACAATAGGAAAACCCCAAAGAGGATTTGGTTCGTGGAAAGAACAGTACTTGAAAAAGAACAGCTTCATTAACAAATGTGAAAGTTATGAAGAGGTAAATACAAAAGTGGACAGATATATCTCACTTAGAGTTCTTTACACTGCATACTCTGGGAGACTATGCTATTCACAGCACCTCAAATTTGGAAATTTCAATGAACTCATCCCAGTGATTTGAGTCAGATAGTATTATACAAGGTAATTATTTTTATTTCCCATTAGGTTGTAAGATATATTATATAATTATCTCCAAGTTACATTTGAGTTAATTTAGGCCAAGCAGCAACCCATTCTAGAGACCATGCACCTGAAATACAGAAAACTTGCAAAATAGCAGCATAAAAGTGACTTTCCAAAACTATTTTGACAAAGACTACTTTTAAATATAAAAGCCTGTAGAAAACTTTTTAATACAATTTTATTTTCTTAATAATTAAAACATTTCCTAAAATGGTTTAAAGGCTCCTATTTTATTTAAAATACCACCACTTTGATCCCTGCAAAAAGTCTTTTCTATCTTGGGTGAAACATCTTTGAGTTATGTAGCTTAAAAAATACGTTGACATTTCAGTAAATGAATCATTTCTTTGTTCAGTCTTTTCTCGGCAGAATGGTGATTGACAAGGACAATTCAGGGGCACCTAGGTTCCAGAGTAACCCAAATTGGCAAATTGTACAGAAAGATATATAGTGTCACTGTTTAATACTTGGCTCCAGCTAGAAATAAAGTAAGGGAACACAGATTGACTGTGATGGAAAATCCGTCAGAAATAACCAAGCTGGTAGATTATTAAAAATATGATATCTGAATACTTTTAAGCTAATATTTTACTTAAATCTTCTCAAAATTAATTTCACAGTGATGACTGATAAAGCAGATAATTTTTTACAATGAAAAGTGTTGAAGCAACTTGAGATTAAAGCACTGTTTAATTCAATAACTACATTTGTGCCAATTTTTTGAGAGTTAAAAATTGTGTGAGAATAATTATAAATCATTTATCTGTTTTAGAATCAAAGGTTATCTCTGCTTTATTGTTTTGGCTCTTCTAGCATGTCTGTGATTGTTAAAACAAGACACAGTTTTGACAGCTAACCCCAAATTATTTTCTTCTTTCTTTTGGACATTGATTTATTTTTTAGTGATATTTTAGGTGTTTCCTGAAATATCTCAAGACAATAGCATTCAGAAAGAAAACATATTTTTGCTTTTATGAAGATTTATCTTAGTAATTTTTTAAAAATGCTATGTATGAAAAATGACAGTCTAATCACAAAGTTTACATCTTTTACTTTTTTTTCTAAAAATGTTAAAATAAAGGGAA
>NW_016810766.1:1777723-1780431 GCF_001698545.2 Rhinopithecus bieti | reverse complement strand
AAAAAAAAAAAAAAAAAAAAAAAAAAAAAAACACTCATTAATATATAAAATCCCAATCCCTTCCTAACATTAAGGTTTCCATGGATTAATTTTATTTTATGAGCTTTGGAGTTCATAAAATAAAATTTCACCATTTGTCAAGAGTGTGTTTTGCTTGTTTTTTTTTGTTTTTGCTTTTTTTTTATCTTAACAAACTGCAGTGGTTTTGTCCACATAAAAGACATGTACATACATGGTGGCTCTTTTTGGCCTTTTAGAGTTGAATAATTTTGAGGTCCATCTTCCTATAAAGAGGCTGAGAAAACCAAGCCCTAAATATTGGCATCCTCAAATATCACACACTATTTACAGAAAACCATCCTGACTTTCTTTTCTCTTCTTTGTCTTTTGCTTTTTATTCTTTTCTATATTCACTGCATGAATAAAACTTTGTAATCACTTGGTAATTTTAGCAAGAATGAAGAAATGCATGAAATTCTTTAATTTGATTAAATCCTATCATTGAGCTTAATTAGGTCATTGTATTAATTAGGTCATTGCAATTATATAATTTAAACCCTGGCTGCCTGAAATAAATGAGTGTTCACAACCACGGCCAATATATTACTAAGGGTGTGTTAAGTACATTTTAATTTTTCTATATTTAAGATATCAATATTGATTATTGTAAACTGTTCAGCAAATATCAATGTCTTTTAGAGTGGTTGGCTGTGGCTTGAAAATCAGAATTCTGGATTTTATCTGCATTTCCCTGATGTTGAGCACCATTTCATATACTTGTTGATCATTTGTATGTCTTCTTTAGAAAAAATGTCTATTTAGGTCCTTTGCTCCTTTTTATTTTATTTATTTATTTATTTATTTATTTATTTATTTAGAAAGAGTCTTCGCTCTGTCACCCAGACTGGAGTGCAGTGGCACGATCTCTGCTCATGGCATCCTCTGCCTCCTGGGTTCAAGAGATTCCAGTGCCTTAGTCTCCCGAGTAGTTGGGATTACGGGCACCCGCCACCACGCCAAGCTAGTTTTTGTATTTTTAGTAGAGACGGGGTTTTACTATGTTGGTCAGGCTGGTCTTCAACTCCTGACCTCAGGTGATCTGCCTGCCTCAGCCTCCCAAAGTGCTGTAGTTACAGGCATGAGCCACCATGCTACCTTTGCTCATTTTTAAACTGTTATTTAATTTTTTTTTTGCTATGGAATTTTAAGAGTTCCTTACATATTTTGAATATTAACAAACTGATACAGAAAATGTGGTATATTTAGACAATAAAATATTATTCAGCCTTAAATTTAAAGGAACTATCGCTATTTGAAACAATATGAATGAACCTGGAGGGCATTATTCTAAGTAAAATAAGCCAGACACAGAACAACAAATATTGAATGACCTCACTTATATTTGGAATCTAAAATAGTCAAACTCATAGCAGTAGAAAGCAGAATGGGAGCTGACAGTGGCAGTGGAGAAGGAGGAGATGGACAGAGGAGAGATGATGATCAACGGGTATAAAGTTTCAGTTATGCAAGCTAAATGAATTCTGGAGATCTAATGTACAGTATGGTAATACAATTAATAACAGTACATGCTTCAAATTTTCTGAGAGAATAGATCTTAAGTGTTATCACAAATTTAAATCAAAAGAAAATAAAATAGTAACTGAGAGATGGATATGTTAACTAGCTTGATTGTGATAACAATTTCACAACGCATATATGCATCAAAAAATCACTTGTGAACCTTAACTATATACAAATCCTAATTGTTAATTATACCTCAATGAAGCTTAAAATTGTTTTAAAAATTAAATTGATAATTTTGCATTCTTGCAGATAACAAGCATGTTAATAAAAGAAAGAGAGAGAATCCATATCATTAGGAACACTGTTGATATGAATATCAAAATTTTAAACCATCATGCAAACACTAGTATGATCATTTCACCTCTAATACACATGTTTTGGTGAATTTACACCATTCTTTTACTTCTCAAATTTATTTAATCACTTTAATCAAGACTTATGCACCATGGTGTTTTCTTCAGTGTTGGGCTCTGCAAACAGTTTCTGCTAATTTAATCTTCACCAATTTCCTGTATTTTTTATTCTACTTACAATAAAATAATTTAAAGGCTTTCATACAATAGATCCCTTTTAAGAATCATTCCTATCAGTGGGCAGAGACCTTACATTGGGTACTTTTATAGATATAAGGAATGCTTTACATCCCAACTCTATTTTTCACCAAGGTACGCTATAGGAAGGTAGGTAGGTAATATAACCAATACATTTTTTTTTTTTTTTTTTGAGAATGGCCCTTGCATGGGGGGCGGTGTGAGTATTTCTATGTTTAAACATTATGTGTGTCTAAACATCTCTTCATAAGCTCCTTTTTTATAATATGTAAATTTTCTAGCATAAGTAGATTTATACTCAGGGATTATATAAAGGAAAACTTAGGATCTGGTTGGAAGCCTGGCGTCAAAAAAAAAGAAAAAAGTGTTGAAGAGTCAAGACGTCAGGAGGCATCTTCTTGACAATTTTGTCTAGAGTTGATCTGCTAACATCTAACAATTTTTAAAAGAAGGGGAAAAAAAGAAAAAGAAAGAGAAAAATGTTGACAGTTCACCTGTCAGTTCAGCTGAAGTATAGCTTTAATGTCTATCAATCGGGCAAAGATCTGTTAAGTTTTTTTTTTTTTTTTTTTT
>NW_016810766.1:1769008-1777456 GCF_001698545.2 Rhinopithecus bieti | reverse complement strand
AGCCTCCCAAGTAGCCGAGACCACAGGCGCCCGCCACCTCGCCCAGCTAGTTTTTTTGTATTTTTTTTAGTAGAGACGGGGTTTCACCATGTTAGCCAGGATGGTCTTGATCTCCTGACCTTGTGATCCGCTCGTCTCGGCCTCCCAAAGTTCTGGGATTACAGGCTTGAGCCACCGTGCCCGGCCTGTTAAGTATTTTCTATATGACCCAGATACACAGAAAGAAATATAAGAATTTTATATTATTTTACAGAAAATAATATAATATTTTACAGAAAGAAATTCTTAAGAATTTTTTAGGGTATATTTCTATAGGTTTTTTCTTTATCATGGAAACATAACATTAACTGAAATAAAATTTGTGTTTTTCTTTTGAGTTCACATTAGTACAGATAAAACTCACACGTGCACTCACACATGTGCACACAGACATGTACCTACAAATTTTTTTGATAGGAAAGCAAGTATTATTATAAATCAATACTTAAGAGCAAATTTGGTGAATACTGCCAGTAAATATCAAATGGCAAGACATCATTATCCAGATCCAAGAAACAGATATAACAATGATCCTCTTTATTTCACATAGAAGGAGTCAAGAGCTCTATATTGGATTGCCAAGATTTTGTAGAGATTCAGATATGAAAACATATAGCAGAAGCCAAAATCAAATGTGATTGGCCATCTGGAGAATATCAGTGTTCCCAGTGATTAAAACAGTTAATCTAATGGAGAAGTTTCTTCTAATTCTAAGGAGCATTAAAAAATACATTTTAGAGATCATTAAACCAAAAGCATCCATTAGCTACTCTCAGACATGACCAATCTGTGTTTCTTTTTTTTTTTCCCTTTCTCTTTTGCTTTGTTGATTCACAGTGGTCCAGCCAAAAAAGCAAAAGTTCACTAACACTATTACCATAATCACTTTGACATCACTGGAAATGCTTTTAAACAAACACATACCTCAATATGAGCTCGTATATCTTAACATTAAGCAGAAGATCTAAAATTATTAGAAAAGAAGTGTGGCATTAATCCTTATAGCATATAGTTAATCCTAAATGCCCATAAGTACTCTGACATACATAAACTTTTTATTGGATATGGAGGATTCTGTCCCAAATGAAAGTGATTATTATTTTATGTTTTATTCTCCAAGCAAATTCATAAGAAAAAAATGAAACATGACTTTTAAGACATTTTTTATGAGAACTTAATTAAAATAGTTTAATATATGTAAAAAGTACAAAGTCCACATTTGAATAATCACAGTGTTTCAGAACTAATGAAAACTCTTAAAATCACCTATTTCAAGCCTTTTTTGAAGATGAGAAATGTAATACATTAAACACTAAAAACTAACAAGTTTTTTCCACAAATTCTGTAGTAAAAAATATACATATTTCAATGCTATATATATATATGTGTGTGTGTGTGTGTATATAGTGTCAAAATAATTAAAGCTTTTAAAAATAATAGCAATAAAGACATATCATCATATTATGGCAGAATGCACTGATTCCAACCCACAAATCCATAGTAAGATACATTTTCAATTATGGACAGCCTCTTAAATCCCTGAAGACAAGTGAAGAGGAGATAATATTAGCTTTCTATGTCCTTCTCTTACACATACTTCTATCGCTGGACCACATTGGCCAAATGTCTCAAAGAAACTGAAGAAAACATACAATGAAATTGGGAAGCAACTTCTGCTTATAATGAGCTAAAGGTATATAGTTAAAATCCTTGATTCCATAACATTTTTGTACCAAGCCCTTTGGTGCAGACAATTTATTCATGGTATGTTAATATCTTTACAGATCAAATAGTCAGCTTTCTTTTGCATAAAATTGTGTGTGTGCATGTGTGTGTGTGTATCATCACTATTTTATATACAATAACTATCTTTAAAAAGTAAATGCTACCATAGCTCAATAATAATAAAATAGGAACGACCACCTCACCAAAACTTGACCACGTTGTCAGATTAAAACTGGGCTATGAATTTTCTGACTTAATAATGGAAAACTCATTCAACTTTTCTGGTGCATTTGACGGTTTTGATTTTATGCAATTTGAATAGAGGTTCAAACTATGGTTGAAATTAAGTTTTGATGTATTGAACTGAAAATTACCAAAACGCTATGAATCTTTTTTTTTTTTTTAATTATGTATCAGATATATTTCTGAATGGTGCTTTTTTCAAGATTTGGTAAAATATTTTTTTCATTTATTTCTGTATATTTATTCAGTGTTTTCACATGAACCGAACAAAATAACTAACTATATAAATAATTGTATTAATAAATAAGTAAAGAAATAAAATAGGGAGGAAGCGACAGCATAGAAAAGTCCTAACAAGAGTCAATGCTGGCCAGGCTCCATGGGTCATGTTTGCAGTCCCAGCATTTGGGGGGCTGAGGCGGGTGGACCGTTTGAGGTCAGCAGTTCCAGACCAGTCTGGCTAACATGGCAAAACCCTTTCTATTCTTCTCCTGCCTTGTGTGTGTGTGTGTGTGTGTGTGTGTGTGTGTGTGTGTGTGTGTCGGAGTCTTGCTCTTGTTGCCCTGGCTGAAGTGCAGTGGCATGATCTCGGCTCACCGTAACCTCTGCCTCCCAGTTTCAAGCGATTCACCCGTCTCAGACTCCCAAGTAGCTGGGATCACAGGCATGTGCCCCACACCCGGCTAATTTTTGTATTTTCAGTAGAGACAGGTTTCTCCATGTTGGTCAGGCTGGTCTCAAACTCCTGACCTCGGGTGATACACCCGCCTCGGTCTCCCAAAGTGCTGAGATTACAGGCATGAGCCACCGTGCCTGGCCAAAACCCTGTCTTTTCTAAAACTACAAAAATCAGCCAGGCATGGCGGTGTGTGCCTGTAATCCCTGCTACCTGGGGGGCCGAGGCACGAGAATTGCTTTAACGCGGGAGGTTGAGGTTTCAGTGAGCCGAGATCGTCTGCCCACTGCACTCCAGCCTGGACGACAGAGTGAGACTCTCTAAAAACAAATAAATATATAAATAAATGAAGAGTCATTGCCCTTATAAACTATTGATACACAAGAATATTTGTTAAGTAAGTATGGTAAGAAACAGTAGAAAGAATAATTAATTGAGAGAGTCATCCTCCAAAAGAAAGAGTACTATGGCGTTGTGCAACAGAAAATCTGACTCCTAAATACAATGATGAATATGAGGATTCATATGACCAAACTCAGCAAAGCCCAAAGCAGTGCCCATGAGCCAAGATAGACTGTGGTGCTGCTAATCTACCTACATTTTTGGAGAAGTTGATTTATCTTTTTAAATGTAAATCCTTAACTAAAATGCTTGCTTAAGATTGCAGATTAAAAGGTATCTTTATTTGTTCATCGATACATAATCCACACATATGCTTAACAATGAATAAGAGAATGTCTACAGGTTTCAACACTAAATGGATAGCGCCTATAAATCTATGAAGTAATATAATTTAGAAGCTTCATTTATCACTGATTTAACATTCTTCGATTGAAATTTAAATCCTTGAAATATTATCAAAGCTACTATGGTATCCGTATAGTTATAACAGTTAACACAAGATCTTGGCAAGTAGTTTGATAAAACAAATAAAATGTAATACATATTTTATGAATATTAATCAAGATCTACACTTGGTAGTCATACCTCATCATTACATCAAAAAATCAGAGTGGCTTTGCTAACATTTCCTAAATCCACCTTTAATATGCACTTTCATAGAAGATATGTTACCATTAGCATTAACTGTTTCTTATGTACTTCAAGAAAGATATAGGACCATGGGGACTAAGTGGGGATGACAGGAAAAAAACCCACAAATCTTTGTCAGACATTCAGAAATGAGTTCTGAATTCAACCAAAATGAAATATTACCCTTGGCTGAGCTAACATAGTGGTTTTGTTAATTGTATCCCAACTAATACTATCCCCTTCCAGTTCCAACAAAATATGCTTAAAATATCATGATTTAAACAATACTTTTATTTTTTACAAATAAGACATCCTACGGCATGTGATATGTAATAAACACTACTACAGAGAAAGTCAATGATAAGCAAGGAAGCATTAGAAAATGTCCTAGCTTGAGACAACTCCATTCAGAATGTTCAATTAGAGTACAGAAAACATATATTTCATATTTTTCCTCCCTGCTCTAAAATAGTTTGTTAGATTAGCCTAAAATGGTTTAATTGATTGTTATGGGATGCACAAATTCTTTGGTGAGAGATTAATCATTTTAAATTAAAAATGTAACTGTGCAATTGGGCAGTAGTAATTTAATAAGCCTGGGACAGTAATTTATATTAATTTAACCTGCAACTTTAAAATCTTGTGGGGAAAATGATTTATCTTTGGAAGAGATATACTACATTTGGATAAATAGGTGAAATATAATGGTACTCAAGTGAACTATATTTATGCTTTTAGATAATAGAGAACTGGTAATCCCTCAGTGCTAAAGCTTTGAAATATATGTGCCTTTTCTTTTGTAAAGAATGCTGACGAAGTTAACATATTTCTTTCTGTTTAATGGGAAAAAGAAATTACAAAAGCAACACAATGAAGACATTTCTCATATTTGCCTTTTTTGTTATTTGAAATGTTCTCACTCTTCCTTATTGTTAGATAAATTTTCTTTTTATTTTTTCTTAAAAAACCCTTTAGGGCAAGGAGGACATTACTTCAGTTTTATAAATTTAGCAACTAATAATATTCTATAAAACACTGCCCTAAACAAATGCTGTGAATAAATAAATTATCTCCGTGTTCTACAAGCAGTATTTATCACAGTAGTGAGACTTCTCTGTTGCCTGTCCTTAACTTTTAGATCCTCACAAGGTAGGAAGGCAAAACAAACCCTCTGACAGAAAACAGTCAAATTGATTTTTTCACTGTCATTCACAAAAGTTCCTAGGATTTTCACATTCTGTTATTTTCCCTATTTAGAAGTTATTCGCATAAAAGGACACTTGCATGTAAATGCCAAGACTGCATTCTGAATATTTCAGAGGAATTTTGCTCAAGTTGTCTTACATTCTCAGTGCACACCAAAATATAACCTTCCAAAATGTTCTGTCTGCTGGCTGTATTGCAAAAGTAGAAGCTCAAGCATGAACTGCCTAATCATCTTTATTTCTGGAACAAAATAATCCCTACTTCTGTAATATTCACAGATATTTTTTCCTCTGCAAAGATTTTCCTGACAGTCCCTCAAAATGCCTATTGACAATTCCATTTCAGGGTCCAGAATACTTTATTATTTTCATTTGTCCACAGGTGTATATCCACTCCTAGACAATAAGGCCCAATATACAGGTTCATGTTTTATTCATCTTCATGTCTCCATCAACTGGCACAAAACTTGGCATCTAACAGACGGTCAATACATGTCTGCTTATCTAAATTGTGCTAAAACAAACAAATGATTAAGATTCCACAATGATTCCAGGCCTCACAGATAGAAGTAAGCTTATCTTTAAAAAAAAAAAAAATAGGTTGAAAATCTTTTTTTCTAGATAAAACAGATAATAGAAGTAAATATTTATTAAGCTCTTAGTGTGTCTCACTTCCTATTATAAACTCTATACATGTTTTGTTTTCTTTTCTTTTCCTCCTAATTTATTTCTTGTACAGACTGAAATTATATCACTTTTACATATGGAAAAGCTGAGTCACAATAAGTTTTAGAAACTTGTCCAAACACATGTCATTAAACAAGCAAGTGCTGGATCCATGTTCTATACAGGGATTCTCATCCTAGAGCCTTCTCTTAACTATATATTCACTGCCTAAAATAACAGAAGGAAAAACTGCCTTCCTTTCATGTACACACCCTCGCCGTGTGTTTGGTTTGTTCTAGGCACTGTGTACAGTATCCAAGGTACAAAAGTGAACAACACAAGGGCTTTTTTATAAAACCTCTAATCTCTATATTTTTTGGAAATATTTTAAAAGTTTCTCCTGCTTAAACACACACATACACATACACGCACACACAAACACACACACACACACACAGTAAAGCATATACAAATAGGTGTTTTTTTTTTTCCTTTCACTGCCAAAATTCTCACCTTAGCAACCAACGACTGTTGGCTGTATTACGTCAAACACACTTCAGTCTCTAATTTCTTCCAGGTTGCCCTCCTCAGTCACTGAAAACTCTGGACTTATTGTCAAATCCCATGTCTTCTTCATAGTTTTCAATTTACTTAATTTATTTGTAGCACTGACAATCCCTACATTCAATCAGATTCCTTGGTTCCTAAAATTCAATCAGATACAAGGGACCAAAGAAAATAGTACCAAATAATAGCAAAAGTTTAGGTATAATTGAGCTCAGCACTTCAGTTTACATATGAGAAAGCTACAACCCCCAAAAAGATAAATCAGTTCTCTCAGGGTCACATCTTGATTTAATCATGGAGTCATAATTAAAAGTCAGGGCCATCTCTCCAAAGTTTATCAAGACTTTCTTTGAAATAGATCTTTCTATTACTTCTGCCAAATCTGTATCTCAGGCCTTAACTTTGTAGCAGGCAATCTTACAATGGACCCATTGGTTCATGACTGCATTCTATTCCTCTTCAGGCTGAGCAGAACTTACTCATTTCTAACAAGTAGAATATGGCAGACGTGATGGGATTTCACCTCCAAGATTAGATAACGAAAATACTAAGGCTTCCATCTTAGATATCTTCTTTTTTGTATGGTTTACTCTGGGAGAGGACACCTGCCATGTCATGGTGTATCCCTATACAGAGGCCTGCATGAAGAAGTTTGGAAGTGGGTTCTCCACAAATTGTGCCTTCAGATGAGACTGCCATCCTGGCCAACAGTTTTACTGCAACCTCATAAGAGACATTGAGCCAGAGGCATTAGTTAAGTAACATCCAGATTTGTGACCCATAGAAAATACAAGATCATATTTAAAGTTCTGGTCTTTGAACTTTTCATGCAGTAATACATGACATCTAAAATAACATCTCATTCTGGGAATACTGTAATTGTTTAAACACTTATCAACTCCAAAGTAATTTGTATTGTTCTATCACTTCATTCTTCCCACAATATCATATGAACCATGTTTTCCAATTAATCAGTGTTCAATAAGCAATGTCTTTAAACACAATAGCAGAGAAAATATATGTTGAAAGTACTGAATCTAGTACTCAAAGCTAACTAAAATATTTCACTTTGTGTTAACTGGCTTACTGTTTCTTAAATGTATTTATTGTATTTAATGTATCATACTGTACATAATACAATAATTGTATTATAACAAATAATTGTATTATAATGTATTTCTTAAACACATTTCCTTCTACTTCTGTAATCATGACATTTGGAGATTTTAGAATAGGTATCCAAATCTTATAAAAATGTTTACAATTAAGAAAACTCTGTTCAATAATAGCTTAATCGACCATTTCTGTGATTATAAGAAATCCCCATAACCTAAATGCTTTTGTCAGTTAACTACTGCCCTATGTCAGAACCTGAGAAAACACAAATGGTATCTAAAGGGTATGGCGGTCCAGATCATTTTAAGATAATCAACTTTCAGATCTTAAAATTCAATGTAGTCTCTTTTCTAAAATGAATTTGCCTCAGAATACACATAAAAGATCAAGAATCACTTCTGTGGCCTTTTTCAAAATCACAGCTTTCTCCATTTTATAATAGAAATTCCTCTCAGCTATCTAGAATCTCACTATGATGTCTGCCTAAAATAATGAAAAAACAAACAAATTAGTATTTAAACTATTTATTTATCTGTATACCATTAACATCACATCCATCTATGTTACTGAAAATTTTATTTCCAACATTTTATATTTTATAATAATATTTACCAAAATAAATGCATTTTATGTAATTTTGTTCAACTGGATACTACTATTATATGTAAACATAGAGGAGGCTTTTAAAAGAAACACTTAAAGCTTTATTGTTCCATGGAAAATATAGACTACTGAATATTTACATGCTAAAACGAAGCTTGAGAGAGTAAACAAGTAAATACTTGCAAGCACAGAAGCATATTACTATGAGACAAAATTTTGTGAAATAATTCAAAAGGAAGAATGAATTCAAGCAGTAAAAGGAACAAAGTAAAATATCAGCCTGTTAAAAAGACATTGTTCAGAGATGTTTTTAGTTGAATAATTGTAAATATCTAATACATACTGTATTTAAGTCCTACTGAATCAATTTAAAAGAGTAACTGTCAATGTTTTCAATGTTCTAAAATATATTCTTTGCAACTTTTAATGTTTATAATGAAAATGTTTTCAATGCTAATTTAAAATATTAAAGAAGTACATCATGAATTTAAAAAATTCCTTCAGTTGGTAAATGAAAAAATATTTCAAAACCACTGGTTGATTATTTTTTAAACTTTTTGTAGTAATTGTTATCCT
>NW_016810766.1:1764567-1768882 GCF_001698545.2 Rhinopithecus bieti | reverse complement strand
TTGATTATTTTTTAAAATTTTTGTAGTAATTGTTATCCTCCCTCATCAACTTCATTTTAAATGTCATTAAAATGAACCATATTACATGAGTGTCTTCTTAATTGTACCATAGCACAGTACCTTGCTCATAGTTGCTAAACCAGCATTTGTTTAATTTGGTAAGTTCCTCAAAGAGGAATATTACCTTTTAATATACAAAGTTAAATTATTTCCTGCAGCATATATTTATATTCGAAGTCACAATTCAAAATTTTAAAATAAGGAATACTTATCTATAAAGAAGTAAGTAAATATGCAGTCATTACAGGAACTCAGATTTCAGGAAAGCACATGGATTATTTTCATTGATTTAAGAATTTAATCATGCTACTCTTTATTACTAACAACAAAAAAGGCAGTGTCTATCTGTTACTGGTAGGAAAACCAATGCTAAGAGAAATAGTTGACCCTCCTGGAGACAATTAGGCTACTTCTAGATCCTGTAGCTGTTAAATACAAAATATTACCTGGAATGAGTCAAGGTGTTTAAAAGAATGAATACCCTTCTCTAGATGATAGTATGCTGACTGATTTCTGGAATGCTCAGCATGGACTTGAGAAACGTGAAAGTTTTTGAATTTTATCCATTGCATTATGACTTAAGAAATTATTTATGTAGTAATGCAAATTATGTTAATGCTTACTCTTTCATACTTCCATTAGGAGTATGATTTATAATACCTGGATAATTTTAAAAAGTTGCAAGCGATATGCTGAATTTAAATTAGCCTACCTTATTCAGTGTGTAAAATCTATAATGATAAATAAAGCACTCAGCTGATAGAAAGCATAAGTAATAATACTTCAGAGTGCTGGGGATTTGTTTTATTTTGTTTTAAAACAAACTAAATATAATAAAATTAATTATTATTGGGGTATGATCATGACATAAACATATTGCCTTCTTTGACTTCATATGCATATAGAGTTTGAGACCTTGGAATTACCTTTGACATCTCAAGTAAATCATTCATAACTATGCCCTAAGTGAATTTCTATACTATTTGTTCCCTTGGCACTTGTATTTTGTGCAACATCCTTATGCTGTAAACTATAAATGACCTTGAAAATAGGGAATGTTTAGACCTTAAAGATTCATATGGCCAAATTTATTTATCTCTTTATGTATCCAAATATTTTACAACAAGGAATAAAATGCTATTAGGATAGTGTAAAAGCAAATTTTAATGCAGAAATGGCTTCCCGGTACTGAATACTTACTGTGTGCTTGTCCTTGCTCAAAACAATTGGCAAAGGTTAATTCATTTGATACTCATAATAATTCTTTAGGTAACACACTGTTATTATCAGATGACTTTACAGGTGAGGAAACTGGGCACAAAACAATTAATTTCCTAACAATACATTACTGTCATAAAATCACCTAAAGGCAAAAGAGTGATTCACACCAGGCAGGCTGGCTCCAGAGTCCTTATCTTAAACTAGAAGGCAATATTGCCCTTCTAAGATCTGGGGACTGAGTAGGAGTCAATTAAGTATACGGGTAGTGGGCTTCCCAATAAGAACATAGAAAATTATAATACTCTGTTGGTTCCTGGAGCTGGGAAAGAATCATATGACTAAACCCAGACAAGTAGAGCATATAGTCTGGAGCTCTGAGTCTGGCTCGAGGTACACACACAAAATAAGAAGTGTTTAATTATAAATTTTTATATATACTTTATTAATCTATTTTAATTTTATCCCTCATATTCCCTGTTACTTGAGAAATGAGGAGCTCTGTCAATAGAAGGGAGTGGTTATACTGATAAAACTAAAGTGGACAAACTAGATGTCTTTTTCCCTTGGTTGAGTCTGTGGTGTAGACTCCGACAAACAACATTCACTCTCTTTATGCCAGCCATTGGAACAGAGCCTTTTTTATTAAGTCAATTAAACAAGAAACCATGCTGTCTCACAATTGTTAATAATTATCTTAGTCTTATTTTCTAGCCTCTATGGCAAGACTCTCAGTTCTGTCTCTCCACTATTTGTAACATGCACATTCATAAGATGCTATTATTTTGGACAAAGGGAAAGAATTTTTAACTCAGTTGAGGTTAAGGCTTTGATAAAGTGAAATCTTATCTAAACTCTAATCATCCTGTATATTACACACTATTTAGGATACTCAGAAAAAGACTTTCAGAGAAAAATGGTTCCTTTCAGGCTGATATGACAAAAGCAGATCTGTTGGAAAAAAGAGATCCTTCTCTAGCCATCAAGTACCGGATTTCCAGCTGCACCTCACACTGAGTCACCAAACCCACAAAGTCAGGAAAAATGCTGAAGCTGAGCTACCTGGTATTTATAAGCTTAGTAGTAAAGCATAGTCATGATTTTACAAAAAGTTGGCTCATTATTGCTTAAAAGACTGTGGCAGCTATATGGGTAGAAGCTGAGGAAATGGGATGGAAGAAATTATGCCAGTGGTAACTGTTTTCGAACAATGGGGTTTTTACGTTGCTTTATTTCCTTTTATGTTTAATTCCTTTGCAGCCACCTGTTGCAATATAGACTTCAATGATTTAAAGAGCTGTGGGTCTAAAGTGATTTTTACAACAATAAAGTCTACAGGGGAAAGCCTGTTAGAGAATGGTTATTTATTGCCACCCTAGTACACAAATAAAAGAAAGCAATATGTGTACAAATTTGTCAGAACATAAGTTTACATAGGTTAAATTACTTAATGCCAAATTATTGTATGTTATACATACATAGAACCATTAAGATGTGAATTCTTAAAAAGCAATATTTTATAAGGGTAGATGTTTGAAGAAAAGAATAAGTAATTTGATGTAGTTAGGCATTTTGTATCAATATTTAATTTCTTAAATTAAGGATAATTATTTCATGTGTACTACTGAAAATTAATCAAATAATTGTTTACATAATTGTTCCTTCTGCTTGACTCTGAACTCCTTCAGTTCACCTCCTATTATTTTCAGCATCCACAAGACCTAAGTCAGAGCTTGGTGTCACAAAGTACTTATCACATATTGATGAATAAATCAATTCATGCATAGTCACTTTTAATAGTTACTTTAAAAATGTGTAGTTTCCATGTTTTGTGCATTTGGCTAAATACCTGTAGCATATTTTTTTCATTAAATCTGTACAATAGTTTTATAATTTAGGTATTATCATCATCCACATTTCATTAAAGGGGCCCCCCAAAAAAAAAAAAAAAAAGTCAAGGAGCTTGTCTAAAATAACCAAAGCTGAATTTCAAGCTGGAGTTTGTTTGATTATAATCCCATTTTTTAATTGATACACAATAGAATTTTCCAAAGTATTATCAGTTTAATGAGCACAGAAAGATGATGGTCATTCATTCAACAAATAATTTTTGAGTGCCTACTTTGCACCATACACGGTACGTCTTAAAACAGAGCAGGAACAAAACAAGAAAAATCTCTGACCTCATACAACTTACAATCTCCTGAAGATATTTAATTTTCCAAATAGTACTGAGTCTACTCTTTGGCAATATAATGGCATGAATAAGGAAATGTAAAATACATTGATGCATAATCTGATTTATGCATCCTCCTACTCCAGCAAACCAGACAAAGTATAATTTCTACAATGGAATTATAGAATGAACATTTTATTCTTGGTACCTATATTAAATATTAATAATGCAAAATGCTTAGGGCTTTTAAAATGCTATTTTTTCATAGAGAAAAAGTGTATGCTGAGTTAATATACATTTTACAGTCATTTTAGAGATGACAATTTTCAAAATGTATATTCTGAATTAATTGGGGATAATCTAGAAATTAGATGGAAAGGAAACAGGTAGTGGAAATTATTTTAAATGTTACTATCAACTTTGAAATGCTCTCAAGTTTTCGCATTAAAAATGAGTTGGATTATTTGTTTGTTTATTTATTTATTTTATTTATCATTTTTGAGATGAAGTCTTGCTCTGTCAACCAGAGCTGGAGTGCAATGGCACGATCTTGGCTCACTGCAACATCCGCCTCCCATGTTCAAGTGATTTTCCTGTTTCAGCCTCCTGAGTAGCTGGGATTACAAGTGCATGCTGTCACGCCAAGCTAATGTTCTGTATTTGAGTAGAGAGGGGGTTTCATTGCGTTGCCCAGGCTGGTCTCCAACTCCTGACCTCAGTCAATCTACCTGCCTCGGCCTCCCCAAGTGCTAGGATTACAGGCGTGAGACACTGTGCCTGACCATGAGTTGGATTATTTTTATTTTGCTATGAATATATATAAATATATTCCATATAAGAATATATATATATATATATATA
>NW_016810766.1:1753885-1760136 GCF_001698545.2 Rhinopithecus bieti | reverse complement strand
GTGTGTGTGTGTGTGTGTGTGTGTGTGTGTGTGTGTGTTTGGATTCCCTTGCACATCATAGAACTACAAAGCCCTTATTTGCCATGGTCTTTTTATACTTGCATGTCTATGCTTATAAAATAAATGTACCTAAAGATATTTTTATTGGTATACAAAATACTTTAAACAGTTGCATTAACTAGGTTTTTTCATCAACTATGTGGGTCTTCTGAGATAATCACAATATTTTAAATTCACTTAAATTTATTTTCCCAATATACTCCGACATCAGGATCCCATGGTTGAGTATCGGGATCCCATTCGCGAGCAAAACAATTTTGTCATGGACATTTCAGTCAATGTCTGTGATACACATTTCTTAAGGAGACCCCAAAGTTTTTTGGTTCAGTTCGAGATTTAGAAGGTAGCGAGGTAAGATAAATGGTTATAATGTTCTGCTGACTAATGTGCCTGTTGAATTACCGGAAGCATTCAGGCAGTTCTATATGCCGTAAATAAAACCCCTTGACTGAGTAGAGGTAGTAAAGTGAAAATGAGTTTATGTGCTTCATCCTTAACTAATTTTCTGGGGAACAGATAATTAACAAATACTCTGCATAAAATATGAAGCAATTTCAAATGAAATGGCCAAAACTGAAGAATATCTTCTATATCAGTTATATGAAATCCATGTTCCTGATCCTATATTAAAATGGGTATTATGTCATATAGATTATGTAGAAATTGCCATATTAGTTATGTATTATTTCTGAATAATATAAACATACTTTAAATACTCCGATTTTAGAACTTTAATTAAAATATTCTCTAAAAGTATGAATTAAATACAAGAGATTTTGGGAGTGAATTAATATTTCAAAATATCATATACAGAAACAATACAGACCACAAATTAAATTTTAGAAATGAAAAAATCCTGGTCAATTGAGTGAGCCTGATTTCACATGTCCCAGCGAACAACTCTGCACATTTACATTCTTAAGACAGACACTAATGACCCTTGAGTTTCACCCTTTTGCCATATGCCTATATAACCTTTTATTCTAACATGCCAAACTTTTACAAACTATAGTCAGTTCTGCTATAATACTTGTTTTGAAAATGTAAATTTGTTCCAAAACAACTGATGTGTTAGGGAATTATATGAGGATAAGCCACTTTTCCATTTGCTATGTGAGCTTTTATAGGCAAGAAACACTAAGTCGTGGATCTACAAACTATGCAAACCTGGTAGGTGGCCTGTTTTTGTAAATAAAGTTTTGTTGGAAGACAACCATACCCCTTTTTATGAATTGTCTTTGGCTGCTTTCATGTGTTAAGTAGTTCTGAATAGCTGTAATAGAGATATTCTCTGGCCCTTTAGGGGAATGTCTGTTGAGCCCTGCACTAAGTGATCAAAGAAATCGGAACCTTCCTGAACCAAGTTGAAGAAAAATGCATAAAATGCACAAACAAATCTTCAAGTATCTACTAGCTACTTCAATTCCCTATGTATGTTGTGAACCATGCCCATCCACATCTGGTGTTACAACTTTTGTTTAATTTCAGATAATCCTCATACCCACCCCATCCTCATAACAACTCACAAGCTGACACCCACTTCCACAGCAAACTTCAGGTATTTTTCAAGGTAAAGTACCATATTTATTATTTTCCTACATTTTTTTCTTTTCAATGTATCACTGATAAAACTTTAGAGTGCTGTGCCCTTAAAGTAGGATTGCCACATTTAGCATGTAAACAAAAAATCTAAGGTGATATGGTTTGGCTCTGTGTCTCCACCCAAATCTCATGTCCAGTTGTAATTCTCAATGTTGGGAGAGGGACCTGGTAGTAGGTGACTGGATCATGGGGCGGATTTCCCCTTGCTCTTCTTGTGATAGTGACTGAGTTCTCAAGATATCTAGTTCTTAAAAGTCTGTAGCACTTCCCCCTTCACTTTCTCTCTGTTGCTTTCCCATGTCAAGATGTGCTTGCTTCCCCTTCGCCTTCTGCCATGATTGTAAGTTTCCTGAGACCTCCTAGTCATGCTTCCTGTACAGCCTGTGGAACTGAGTCAATTAAACTCCTTTTCTTCCTAAATTACCCAGTCTCGGGTAGTTCTTTATAGCTATGTGAGAACAGATGAATATAGAAGGCTACTCCGTGAAATTTGAACTTCAGATGAACAACAAATGTGTTTTAGTATAAGTATGTCTGACTATTGCAGGTCATTACACACACCCCTTGCTCCTCCCCTTTAACCATATCTAGAAACTAGGAAAATTAAGAGGAGCCACGTCTGATCCTTTTGTTACTTTCTATGTTCACTTTACTTTTAACCTATTTCACCTTTAGAAGACTGTTAGATCTGTAACTGGTCTTTTATTTTTCTAGCAGAGACCTTGGAGGTGGAAAAAAGCATACATCTGAGCATTGGGCTGTTGAAACAGTTCTGAATAGGCCCAAACGTGACTAATCTTTAATCTCTTTGACGCAGGGATTGCGCCATTTAGCTTTGGTTCTCTTTCTTTTGCCAAGAATCAGGTACCGTATATCCATTACACACATGGAACAATGGCTGCATATCCTGAGTAACACTGTAATGCCTGGCTAGGCTGATTGCCTCAATATACTTGGCCAAGTTTAAAGTAAAACAATCAATATAACTTTTCACAAATCTCTTTCTGTAGTTTTTTATTTGCCTAAAATACTCAGCTCTATTATGGCCTCTGTTAAGTGACACTTAGATAATTTATTAAGGGACAGTAACACCATCAAGTCATCATATCTTTAGTTTATTATGTTTTAGTACATATTTTTCTGCTGATTCATGTGAACAAGATCAAACCAAGCTCAACGTATCCAGAAGATCATCACCCCGTCTCTCCTATTCTGGAGCTATTGTCTTCAATCTAATATTTCCTTTCTCCTTTACAAGCCCCTTTTTCTCAAACTCTGATTTCTTCTTATATGCCAGAATAAGAAAGTAATGAGAAAAGCCCCTTCACCTAAAGGTCTGCTGTGACTCGAGTTGTTATCTGTCCCAAGAGCATATGTATTTTAATAAAAGACAAGATTTGATCTTAATGTAGATTTCATGCAACAGCAAAGTAAGAGATTAGTGGATCCAGAAGCTTTCTGGCTCCCCTGAAATCTCAATACATAGGCTGTAACTTACTCTATTTCTAAATTCAGCCCAAATAGGAAACACTGGGGTTATTGTTTCTTCCTGCCTCCATTTATGCATTCAGTGGAGATTACCAGGTTTGCAAAAGGGCTATTAAAAGGTCAGGTTTAAATTTTATAACAAGATGCTATTTAATTATATCTATAAATATTACATTTTTATTACATCTCTTGTACAGTTAATAAAAAGTGCTTAAAATGTTTCAGTGCTTTTGTTTGAATTTTGTAATTAACTATTTTAAGTAATTAGGAAAAGGCAGTCTTTCTGAGTAGATGAATTAAAAAAAATTAAGAATGCATTTCTGAGCTGACACATTCCAGCTAAGAGGCATGTGACTGAAACTGGCTGTAATCTTGGAGTAAGTCACTGATCCAGCCTGGGTCTTATATGTTACACATCAGTGTTTCTATAGATCCTTTCAAAATGGTGGCTAATAAGGTTGTTTTTTGTGTCCCTAATATTTAATGTGGTGAGTTTATAAATATAATTCATATACAATAGAACATGAGCTGAAAAACTAAAATTCACTTTTGTCTGTGGCATAAAATTTATACATTTGGTTAGTAAATACACATTGTTTTTTTGAAGTAACTGTTTTGTTTAAAATACATTTTGGTGTATAAGAATATTTGTTTATATGAATATTTCTATATTTATTTATGATACAAAATAATCATACATATTTAGAGAGTACATATGTTATTTTGATATATGCATACAATGTGTAATAATCAAATCAGAGTATTTAGGATATCTATCATCTCAAACATTGATGATTTCTTTGTATTAAGAACATTTCAAATCTTGTCTTTTAGCTATATTGATATATACAATATACTCTAACGCTAATTAAAGTCACCTCACTGCGCTATCAAACACTAGAATTTATTACTTCTATCTAACTGTTTGTTGGTACTAATTGATAAGGTTTGCTGTGTCCCCACCCAAATATCATATTGAACTGTAGCTCCCATAATTCCCACGTGTTGTGGGAGGGACCCAGTGGGAGATAATTCAATCGTGTAGGCAGTTTCTGATACTCTTCTCTTAGTAGTGAATAAGTTTCATGAGATGTGATTTTTCTTTTTTTTTCTTTGATACAGTCTCACTCTGTCACCCAGGCTGGAGTGCACGGGTGCAATCTCCACTCACTGCAACCTCCGCCTCCCAGGCTCAAGCAATTCTCCTGCCTCAGACTCCCAAGTAGCTGGGATTACAGGTGTCTGCCACCGTGCCTGGCTAATTTTTGTATTTTTAGTAGAGATGGGGTTGCACTATGTTGGCCAGGTTGGTCTTAAACTCCTGACCTCAGGTGATCTTCCCGCCTCGGTCTCCCAAAGTGCTGGGATTGCAAGCATGAGCCACCGCGCCTGGCCAGTCTGATGGTTTTATAAGGAGTTTCCCCTTTTGCTTGGCTTCTCTCTTGCCTGCTTCCATGAAAGATATGCCTTTCTCCTCCTTTGCCTTCCACAGTGATTGTGAGGCCTCCCCAGCCATGTGGAACTGTGAGTATATTAAACCCCCTTTTTTTTATATACCCCAGTCTTGGATAGGTCTTTATTAGCAGCATGGGAATTACAGTCATTAACCACCCTCTCTTCATTCTCCTCCCACCATCCCCTGTCTCTGTTAATTATCATTCTAGCCTCTACCTCCATGAAATCAACCTCTCCACATGTCAGTGAAAATGGGATATTTATCTTTGTGTGCTTGGCTTATTTCACTTAACATAATAAACTCCAGTTCCATCTATGTTGCTGCAAATGACAGGATTTCTTTCCTTTTTACGGCTGAATAGTATTCCACTGTATATACACTGGGGAAAGGACACCCTCTTCAATAAGTGGTTTTGGGAAAACTGAATATCCATATGCAGAATAATGACATGAGACCCCTATCTCTCACCATATACAAAAATCAACTCTAAAGACTAATTGTAAGATCCAAAACTATAAAATTACTAGAAGAAAAACACAGGAGAATTGCTTCTGGACATTGGTCTAGGCAAAGATTTTACGGATAAGACTTCAAAACACAGGCAAGAAAACAAAATAGATAAAAGAGATTACATTAAACTAAAAAGCTTCTGTACAGCAAAGGAAACAATCAACAAAGTGAAGAGACAACTTGTAGAATAGGAGAAAATATTTGCAAATTACTCATCCAATAAGAAACTAATATCCAAATATACAAGGAACTTGACAGCAAAAAACTCAAATAATCCATTTAAAATATGGGCAACAGATCTGAATAGGCATTTCTCAAAAGACAGCATACAAATGACCAACAGGTACATTACAAAAATGCTCCAGAAGCTTTGCACAGTTGCCCTAAAAGAATAATAAAAAAAAAAGCTCAATATCACTAATATTCAGATAAATGCAAATCAAAACCACAGTGAGATAGTGTCTCATTCCAATTACAATGACTTTATCAAAAAGACAAAAAAAATTCTGGCAAGGAAGTGAAGGAAAAGAAACTCATACACTGTTAGTGGAAATGTAAATTAGTACAGTCATTATAGAAAACAGTATGGAGGTTTCTCAAAATACTAAAAATAGAATCACCATATGATTCAGCAATCCCACTGCTGAGGATTTGTTCACAGGAAAGGAAATTAATAACATATCAAAGATACCTCCTTATAATGTTTACTGCAGCACTATTAATACTCAAGATATGAAATCAACCTAAGAGTCCATCACCAGATGAATGACTAAAGAAAATGCAGTAAATATAGTAAATGCACATTTATTAATATCTTATATACAAGATTCTGTATCTTATTTCCCTCCATAGCATTTTTCATTAAATGTCCTATTATTTTATTTCTCATGTATTTGTTTATTGTTTTCCCTCTAGCCAGAATATACATATTCTAGGAAGGTAAATATTTATTTTTTACTAATATTTATAAACCAAAAAATGTACCTAATGAGATATCATGAAATATTTGTCAATTAAACAGCAAATGAATGGAATACAAGAATAGTTTATAATGCAATCTCTGTACAATTTTTTTTTTACCATACATTTTGAAAACTTAAGTACACATTAAAAAAATTCTCTATATATTATTTAA
>NW_016810766.1:1735412-1751223 GCF_001698545.2 Rhinopithecus bieti | reverse complement strand
TATATATATATATATATATGTCCTTCAAATATCTGGTATGTTTTAATTAAATACATGTGAAACTAGTGGTTAAATAAGTAAGTCACTGAGCACCTTTAGTGTCATATATATATATATATATATCTCCTTCAAATAACTAGTTTGTTTTAATTAAATATATGTGAAACTAGTGGACAATTTGGGAGACGTCAAGAGAATGAAACAGATATGATCACTATTACTTATGAACATTATTTTATGAATAGCCAAGCATACATATCCACTTTTTTATTGATCAAAGATGCTTTACATCTCATTCTGAAGTAATAGGCTTCATAATTTCACACAGCTCAATAGTCTAAGAAGGATGTATTTCTTAAAATAATGTAGGGTCGGCCGGGTGTGTTTGCTCACGCTTGTAATCCAAGCACCTTTGGGAGATCAAGGCAGGCAGATAACCTGATGCTAGGAGTTCGAGACCAGCCTGGCCAACATGGAGAAACCCCCCTTCTACTAAAAATACAAAAACTAGTCGGGCATAGTGGCAGGTGCCTGTAATCCAGGCTACTCGGAAGGCTGAGGTGGGAGAATCGCTTGAACCCAGGACGGGGAGGTTGTAGTGAGCCGAGAACAAACTACTATACTCCAGCCTGGGGGATATAGTGAGACCCTGTCTCTAAATAAATAAATAAATAAATAAATAAATAAATAAAATAATGTAGGATTATTCTCTGAGAATATTTATTCTCACTTTAGAATCAAGTAAAGAATAGAATAGAATACAATAGCTGAGAAGTTGTAGACTATTAATATAATAATATAATTTATTACACATTTATTTAATTATCTACTTCCCACCATCAGAATATAGAATGAAATAGAATCGCAGAGTTCAGTAGTTGCAGACTATAAATATAATAACACTACATATTATATTCATGAATATTTAATTGCCTACTTCTTCCCAGAAGAATACAAATTCCATGAGTCAGTGCTTCCTGTCTGTTTTGTTCTCCCCCACAATCCCAGGGCCTAGATGGCTAATTTTCAGGAAAATTTTGAATAAATAAATGAATTATTTAAAACTTGTGGTCTCAGAATCCAATCTCAGATATGGCTAAGTGCTCACAATATACTTACTTTTCTTGTTGCAAGTGTCCTCATCTATAACCTTTGTCACAGAAAACATTTTCAACTTTGAAAATATTCCAAAGTTATAATTAATTTTCCTTTTTCATTTTTAGTCATACTGCTTTGATGCTATTCCCACTGATTTGTCCACTCCCCCAACCTTCATGTGATCTTCTCTCAGCTTCAAGAGTCATGCTTAGTTGAGGAATAACTAACCCCTTTGAAGGGTTCCAAATCTAGAAAATATCTTTTCCTACTACAACCCATCCTTACTATTTTTGACTGATTAGATTTAGGTACAAAAAAGGGAAAGCCAACTAAGAACTTAGTTCAAATATAAAATCATTTGGGTTGTTCTTGCTTTTTGCTTTGCTCTGACTTACAGGGAAAATATGCTACTGGCCACATAATGAAATTTCTCATATTTAGTCTGTTAACACGGTTGTCACTGAGGAAGGATTTCCTATATGAAAGTTGGATTTAGCATTCATGCCTTCCCAGTAAAGTGGGCTCTGAACAAAAATCAATTCCAAAGACATACACTACTCTCACTTGTAGATTAAGGAAAAAAAAAATCTGTCTTCCATTCTGTCCAATCACACATTTGTATGAGTGTCTACTTTTTGTGATAAAACAGTATTCGTATATGAGTCTTGCACAGACAAAAGTTAATATATAAAACACTATGTATGCATGCTTATATATATATATATATCTCATGTAATATTTATGTACATATCCACATACAGACAACAAGCTTACCACTTGTTCAGCCAAATTCACACAGACTATATGCAAAATAAGGTATTCTAAAACTCAGAAGAAGCTCACTGCTGTAATTTATGATTTATTCATGTTAACTATCCAAGGTTATAAATCAAGCTCTTCACACTTCAGTACACTGTAATAATACATCATACTTCTCACCAAAAAAGTCTTATTTGCATATATCCCCATTGTTTTATTTTAAAAATAAATCTTCATTTTGAAGTAAATTTAAAGTGCAAAATATTTGTGTTATAAGTTATCTGAACATTATTCTAAATGAAAGGTAGAAATAAAAAACAAGCCAAGCAAAAAAACCAATAATCCAAATGCACCTATATTTCTTAATCATTTTTTTCAAGTAGTGCAGATTGTTTTTAACCTCTTCTCCAAGACCACAAAATTAAAGTAAACCCTAGTCACAGGAGTTGTTTAATCAAACCTCATGTTAGTGTTGCAGAAAACTAGTTCCTGGGTAAGCAACCATGAGAGCTGAAGGTTTCCTTTGGGCCATGCACTGTGTTGAGCCCTTTATATAGAATCTAAAGCAACAGAAATATGAATGCAGACACTAATCAAATCAATTTTGAAATACTGGCTAAATGGATTACCCATACTAATTCAATTACAATGAACATCTGAACAATGACAGCACTTTGAAAGTAATTTAAGGTAAGATATATATAAGGTAATATATATAATATTAAAATTTGTGTTGTGAACTGGTACTTAGGCAACTCTTAGATAATATTGTTCCTAGTGCCACTACTTATTGTAATGTTTCTAAAATTAAATAAGGAAGCTAGAAGAAACTAGCAAGTTTCTCAATCATAGTAGAGGTTAAACTTTGTATTTTATGTAAGAAATGGACAATTATAATTATAGATTGATGTACAGCAGTGAATTCAAATCAGTTTTCACTTATCTGCACAAGCTTGAGGTACTAAGTAGGAACCAACATGGATTTATAAAGTATAAATACTTCCAAACCAATTTAATTTCCTCCTGTGATAAACTTAGAGGCAATATAGATAAGGGGAAAACAATATATTTAATCTGTGGACTACAGTGATTGTTTTGATTTTAATCCATACAGCATCCATAAAAAATAAAATAAAATAAAAAATTTGAGACTAAACAAGCCAATTACCAGCTATTTACAGGAGATGTGCAAGTTACACAATACTCTGAGATGATGCATGTCAGTTATTACCCCTAGGAATCAATCCAAAAGATGATAAATATAAACATATTTGTGAACGTTTTGAAAATAATTGAGAATGTAATTATCAAGTCTCTTTCCTACATGATTGAGATTGCTTCTTAATGAAGTCCTTCCACCACTGTCGTCCTCTCCTAGACATTACTGTTATATCTGTTATATATTTCTCAGATGTTACCAATTCTTTAAATCCTTTAAAACTACATAATGCCTAAAAAATAAAGTTCAATGTCCTTCAGACATTCAAAATGTTTCACAATCAACCATCAGGAATCAAAATGTTTCACAATCAACCTTCAGGAATCAAAATGTTTCACATTCAACCTTCAGGAAAGAGCTAGTCCCTGTTCTTGCATGAATCCTTTATAATTACTCTATTATACTTGCAGACTACTGTGCCACCTATGGTTTTATCACTTAATTATAACTCAGTATATGATTTCTAATAATATTATCTATGTATGGATCTCTGTGCCACTGGAAAATTAACATGAAACCTAATATGAGTATTTCTTAACTAGTCTATACAATAAAAAAAAACTCAGAATAATAGTAATAATAAATCATTCATGAATTGCCAAGTCATTTTACTTGTTGGCATTTTTGTTTCAGGCATTTCGTAAATTAAGGCTCATCTCACTTGGCTATTCTATTATCTAAAGAAAGTAAATCATGGGAATTTATATATCCTAAATGCTCCAAATTTCATACCAGATTGCAGACATATTATATTCATTATAGCCATGCCAACAATGTTAGTGAGAATGAGAAAAATAGAGGATTAGGCTTATATATTTTATGCCTCGAAACTCAATGGTTGACAACATGCTGAGAATGATTTCAAACACTAAGCAAGGAATTTCTAAAAGTTTCTCACACATTACCACCAAAATTTCAACAAAGAACAACAGTTTGCCTTCCTGTTTCAGAAATCAACAGAAACTGAGACAATATCTGCAAGATCTGGAATGTCATCATGAATGTGACTACCATTGTAGGTCAGATTCCCCGATTCTGAGTTGGAGATGGTTTTTGCAGCATGGTCATTGCAGGAGGGTTACATCCAAGAAGTAAGGGAAACCAAACTGGGCAGAAGGCAAGGATGAACTGTTACGAGTGTAACAGAGGCCTCAGCCTGTGCCTCCCAGAGGCTGCAAGATGACCCTCCAGAGCAGTCCCAGAATGAGGTAATGGAGAGTGTCTTGGAATCCTATTGTCGACCACTCATCGGAGGAAGACCTCTAGGGCAGAAGCATAACTTTGAGCAAATCATCTCCTTGATTGAGGGAAATTCATGAGGAGTTATTCAGTTGTGAGCCCAAGCAGCCACACTCCATACAACTGGGGAATCACTCTGAAAAAGGGTAATCTGAACAATGAATACAACATCTATCACAACCAGTTATTTGATTTATGTAGGTAGATGGCAATAGCTTTGAAAATAAAGTGATGCAAAATCAAAGTTCACTACATAATAAACGTAGTCTATTGTAGCAAAAGCCCTTTATCTGGTCCCTCTGTTATCATATCTTCCTGTTACTTCTGGGAAACTGACCTCTATTCTTATTCCACTAAAACAAAAAATGATTAAGGAGGACTGCCATACAGTTGAAGCAGTAACCAGAATATATCCAAACTAGGTTATGAAATGAGGTAGCCCAGACGTATAAACATATGTATACATATACAAAGGCAGGTCTGGAGGATTACAGTTGGGCCTCTAGAATGAATAATGTAATCATCACTTAGGTGTCATTTTCTACAGCTCTGTATCTCTTGGTGAGGAATTTTTTTTTTTTTTTTTTTTTTTTTTTTTTTTTTTTTTTTTTTTTTTTTTTTTTTTTTGAGACGGAGTCTGGCTCCTCACCCAGGCTGGAGTGCAATGGCGCGATCTCAGCTCACTGCAAGCTCCACCTCCCAGGTTCACAACATTCTCCTGCCTCAGTCTCCCGGGCAGCTGGGACTACAGGTGCCACCACCACGCACGGCTAATTTTTTGTATTTTTAGTAGAGACAGGGTTTCACCGTGTTATCCAGGATGGTCTCGATCTCCTGACCTCTAAACCTCCATTTACACTAGAAAATACTGCTCATCTCTTTGCCTTGTATGTTGACTGCTCCGAAATTTTGTGGAAAGTATTAATAAGTAAACTCTTTATCTTGGTGATATTTGAGGTAGCATACTTTTCAGTCTGAACATTGTTCAATCTATTAGCATTCAACACAGTGGTTGGTTGTATAGCCTTGGTGATTTTTTTTATTACTCATAAGCTTATAAGCCCTTCCTCATTCACAGATAAGTCATATTTTGCCCTTTTTTCATTAAAATGTTATATATGTTACACTTAGGCCTCTAAACCATCTATAACTTATCAGTTATGTGGTATAAATGAGGGTTAATGGATTTTTATAGGAACGTCTGACAAATTATCACAAAAACAATTCTTACATAGTCCAAACTCTTGTCTATATATTTGAGTCATCTATTTTATCATATAATCAGAGGTTTTTTTAAAAATAGGGTCAGATTTTTTTTTGTTATCTATTTACTTTAATGCTCTGTCTAACTATTCTTGTACCAAGCTTTCTATTTTAAAAATACAATTAGATAATGAATGCAATGACCAGCAAACAGTAAGTGCTCACAAAATGGTTACTAACTTTTTTTCATCTGGTTACACTTTCAGATTAAATTTAGAATAATCTTACACTATTGTAATTGTGTAACTCATATAAATGTATATATTAGTTAATAATCAAAATCTTTTCCTATTCACTCTTCTCTGAGAAGCAGTTATGACTCTTCATTTGATAAAGTCTCGTCTTCAATAGTTTTCAAATTTTAGAATATTTTCATGTGGTTCTCAAATATATCTTATTATGGTTGTTCATAGATGTTCAAAATGTTTAAGGCTATTGTACATGGAAATTCTAACAACAAAATTTCAAGCTGCTTTTGCCTGTATATAAGAAAGTTATGATTTTGGGGATCTCTGTTTTTCATTAGTCCATGTTATTACACATATATTTCAATAATAAGGAATTGTATTTAAAATAATCTAAGAGAAACAAAAGTAGAAAGAACAAATAAAAATTAATTACTAACCTTACAGTCTTAAAGCAAACTATATCAATATTTATATTAAGTGTAAAAGAAGTCAATATGCCAATTAATAGGCAAAGATTGCAGGGCTGGAAAAAATGTAAGACTAAACTACATAGTACTTATAATTGTGTTGTAAGATTTTGATTTTAAATCACAAATGGGTGAATGTATGACAATTCATTATTGCATTATTAGGACCTTCACCATAATCAACTAGCAATTTACAATAGTACATATTCTACTAGGTATTTCGGTCTTACAATATTAGGAATTTTTAAAACTATAGTGAAACAGTTTTCATTAAAGTAGAATTTGATTAAACAATTAAAGGAAGTTAAAAATAATTTTCTAAAATTACTTTATAGCCTATGAAAAATGTAAATGTAGACTCTTCAGCGCTACCTTTGATTGAGTGACTGTATACCACATTGTCCCTGAGCAAGACTGCAGATAAATCCTTTTGGGTTTTAAGCCCTTACTATTCTAAGTTGACTTCAATAAATTGGTTACTGATTAACTGTAAAACAAAGCTCAAAATGAGTCAATCATTATTTTAAAGTAGTAGAATATCACATTATAGTTTCTAATGGACATCATGCCTAGAAAAACACCATTATATCATCTTTCTTGTAAGGCTCTTTACATTTTCTAATATGCTTGTTAAGTGTGGTGGAGAAACTCAGGTTGCCATTGACTAGCATTAAGTGTGTCCAGTAGAGGCAGTGAATATGAACACTTTACCTGTCATTTCTAGAGTCCTTGGTTAAATAACAAGCAGGGAATGAAAACAACTTGACCTAAAGAATGAGATGTTCCTATTATCTAAATAATAACTTCCTGTGTGGAAATACTTTAACTAAAGTCAAGTTAGAGAATATTATATATGAAAGAGTGCTTTGTTTATAGTCCAGACTGGGAATCTAGGAACTTGTGTGATTTAGGACAAGTCATATTACTTGACTCTGTCTAATTATTCTTTGAATAAATAGGTCGACACAATTAGTGTTTTTAAACTGTACCTGCCTAGTCATACAGTCTCGCATTTATCTTTTTAATCCAAATAGTATGTCACTAAAAATAATGGAAAAAATAGGCCACGTGTGGTGGCTCATGCCTGTAATCCCAGCACTTTGGGAGGCTGAGGCAGGCAGATTACGAGGTCAGGAGACCGAGACCATCCTGGACAACATGGTGAAACCTGTCTCTTCTAAAAATACAAAAATTAGCTGGGCGTGTTGGTGCATGTTTCTAATCCCAGCTACTCCGGGAGACTGAAACAAGCGAATTGCTTAAACTCGGGAGTCAGATGTTGCAGTGAGCCAGGATCACGCCATTCCACTCCAGCCTGGCGACAGAGTGAGACTCCGTCTCAAAAAATTAATTAATTAATTAATTAATTAAAAAATCAAAGAACTGTCCTTGAGTTAGAAGATCTCTAAAGGTCCCCCAATGTCTTCAAATTATAAGTGTTCTAAATAAAATATATAATTTTTAACAATCTCTTCAGTTTATTATTTAAAAAGGGAGGAAACATAAATCTCTACATCAACATGGTTTTCTCAAAAAAATCTCCTAATTAATAACTGTATTTGTTTTTGCTGTTAGTTCCCCTCCCTCCCTCCCTCTCTCCCTTCCTTCCTTCCTTCTTTCTTTCCTTCCTTCCTTCCCTCCTTCCCTCCTTCCCTCTTTCCCTCCTTCTTTCTTTCCTTCTTTCCTTCCTTCCTTCCTTTCTTCCTTCATTCTTTCTTTCCTTCCTTCCTTTCTTCCTTCCCTCCTTCCTTCCCTCCTTCCCTCCTTCCTTCCTTCCTCCCTTCTTTCCCTCCTTCCCTTTCTCCTTCCTTTCTTCCTTTCCTTCCTCCCTCCCTTCCTCCTTCCTTCCTTCCTTCTTTCCTTCCTTCCCTCCCTCCCTTCCTTCCTTCCCTCCTTCCTTCCTTCTTTCTTTTCTTCGTTCCTCTCCTTCCACTGTCATTTTTGCCCCTTAAACTTCTAATGATATATATTTGAATCAAATTGCCATTTAAATAGTTGAAGCTGATAGAATGTAAGGAGTAATGATCAAATGAGGAATATACTGTAGTGTTCCAAGCACTTTACATACATCTTGTCATTTAAACATCACAATAACTTTATAAAGTATTTTTTTATTATTCTCATCCCATAAATAAAGACAAAAACTAGGGCACAGATAGGTAAAGTAACTAGCCCGAAGGTCATCCAGACTCTAAGTAATACAGTAGGATTCAAGCCAAAACATGCTCATTCTTAACTACTGGGCTTTGAATTATTTCCTGCCATCTTTAATCTCTCATTATTGTTCTGATCTCCACTCCTCCTTCCCAGTTATTTTTAAGTGTTGTAACAGCAAACATTTTTTTAGCAAGTGTATTTTGTGTTGTACCCTAAGCCTAAAAGAAGTTAAATAAATACACACCTGACTGTGTATGACTTGAGAGGGAAGCAGGGGAAGATTTTATCAGCATGCTATTAGTGATCTCAACCAATATGTATTACTACTCTGTGTACACCACTGAGCTAAATTCTGGTGATTTAACAAAAACAAGATTGCCCTTGCCTTTGTATAAATATTCTCTGACTTTCACTGTACTCATCTATATTTTCTCAACTGCTCTAGGCAGTATATGTAGAATACATCTCTTTCTATAGGCAGCACTACCAGTATTAACCTAGGTTCAGGCCCAGGTCCATATTTTGTTGTTGTTGTTTGGAAATCAAGTTTTGTTTTCATATGAACAGAAGTAGACCATCTAGAAATATTTCAGTTTACCTACATTGTTAAGTAGAATATGAAACCAAATTTGTAGCTAGTATCAGAGAATGGACTTAACTGTTTGGTGTTCAATGAGAATAGCTTCTACACAGGATCCCAAAAGACTTACAGAAAGGGGAAAAGCCATAATATTAAGCAAATAAAACTCAAGTTTCAAACAGATTATACAAAAATTGATTTATACTCTATTTCCTTTTTTTGATATTTAGCAAGTGCGGATTTAACAAAAACGAGCCATATCCTTTCTACGTACAATTCCGATTATAATTACGCAAACAAAACTATCAGTCTGTTATCCCAAAATCTGAATATACCAAACCTGTATCACTAAAGAAAATCCCACCCATAAGTATCATATTTTCATAATTTGTCAACTCTCTATCGTATCAATCACATACTCAAGAAATCTAATCCAAAGTGTTTGTTCTAAGAATCCAGAGATTACTGAGGAAGAGAAAGTATTATAAAACCCGGCTGATGATTATCTTATAACCATGATTTGACCAGTGGCAGTACAGGCCACACTGAATCCGTTGAAAATCAACACTGGATTATAAAATACAAAGTACAGGGTGAGGAAATAGAGAAACAGTAACACAAAGGGATGTCTATAGTAAAAGATAAAACGAAAAACAAAAATGATGTACAGAATGCAAGAATCACTAAAATGAAAGATCCAGTGCCAAGACCAAGACCTCTGATGTTTATGAGAAGATCAGAAAACAGGCAGTTATCATGGGGCCAGGCAGGTGGCTGACATCCAGCATCCAGTCATCCATAAACAGGGGTGAGAAAACTGAGAAAGTAATTCATCTAGGATCCCAGTTAACTGAGCAAATCATATCTGATTCCTAATAATAGAGTTTATTGGTACTTGGAGCAGGGGTACGCATACAAGTACGGGGTCAGACAGCTACTCAGGAATCCTAAGAGAACTGCCCAAGCAGAGAACTACATGAAATTTGACACCTACCTTTTATTGTGATACGATTCTTACTCTTCTATTGCAAGTAGGGAAAACAAATGGGTAAAGGTTCAAAAACAAGCATTTTTTAAACACCTACTAGGAATGATGCTAATTTCTGTATATTCATTAATATCTAACTCATCTACTTCTCCTTTTTCACATTTTATGTCCTCATACAACTGAATTGGACTCAGAGCTCCATATTTACAAACTGTGAGGGTCAAATGTGGATATGATCAACCAACATATTATCTTCATTTATTCAATTACACCTGGACAATCAAGGCAACATGGCGCCAGACAGACCATTAACTAGTATCGGTGGTATTTCAGCCTCTATCTAGATGTAGTAGAAGGTATGATGTGAATAGTTTGGAAGGTTTCCTCCATCTCTTACAAATATACCTCCCTCAAGAGCTTGGAACCATATATTCTGAAAACATAAGACATTGCTCAAATAAGACATCAATTCATTAATACCATCACATAAGAATAAATTAGTTCATCAAATTAACTGGCCTGAAACCATGAATAAATATATTTGCTAGAAGAATAGAAAAGGCTAGGAGTGGATTAGACAAGTCTGAAGTGGAAATGAAGGGGAGCATACATTATTGTGCTTAACTATACACGTTAGAAATACACACATTTAGTTCCTTCTCCACGTATAAAAGAAAGGGAAAGAGGGAGACAGAGAGCAAGTGAGAGACATACACACACATATGTCCAGGGCAGAACTCATATAACAATAAAGATACACTCTCAGAAATAATGTCATTAGATGATTTTGTCATTGTGCCTACACTACAGGGTGTCCTTACACAAACCTAGATGGTATGGCCTACTACACATCTATGCTGTCTGCTATATACAGCCTATTGCTCCCAGGCTATAAACCTGTACAGCATGTTACTGTGCTGAATACTGTGGGCAGTTGTGGCATACTGCTAAGTATTTGTGTATCTAAACACATAAACATAGAGAAGGTAATGGTTGTGCTAGGGTATCACAATGACTATGACATCACAATGTCAGTAGACAACAGTATTTTTTCAGCTCCATTATAATCTTATGGGATCATAATTTTATATGTGGGCTTTCATTGACTGAAATGTCAATATATGGTGCATGGCTGTAGTTTAAAAGCGTTTAAGGCTAAGAAATCTGACCTCGACTGAGAGCTCAATGAAAGTCTGAGAAAGTAATGCTGAAATTTAGATCTAAAGTATCTACAATGAAGGAGAGAGGATGATTTATGTACAAATATAGCAACCACACTTTGGTATTATTACAATAGCAACTGCCTCCTTAACTAACCTGCTCCATTACCTCATTGCCATTACCCACTTATCTCTGAGTCAACACTATCTCTCTCAAGGCCTATGACACTCCTACGACATCTTTTTCATTGCACTTTAGAACCCAACTTAAATAGTGAACAAGCCTTCCTATGACCTCTTTATGTTAAAAATTATGTATTTTGTGTAATTCCATGAATTCACCTGAGTTCTAACATCATAAATGGAATGTTCAGTTGACTTTTGTCACTCAAATATTTTAGCTAGTCTTCAGATTGATATAGCAGAGTGTGGGTTTCTTTTATATAGGGCAAGCTTGAGATCAAGTCCTGGCTCTGTTGCTAACTTTACAAGTCTTCGTGGATCTATCCTCCTCTGAGTACCAGTGCCATCATTCATAAATGAAGATAAGAAAACCAATCTCATATGGTTTCTCTTAGAATTACATAAGATAATGTATAGAGAGTATCTGGAGCAGAATCTGGAATAACGGAGGGATTCAATAAGCAGTGAAATTAACTATCCTCCACTCTTGAAATATAAGCATTTTCTTTTTCCTTTTTGAGACAGTGTCTCCCTCTTTCACCAGGCTGGAGTGCAGTGCAGTGACACGATCTGCTCACTGCATACTTGACCTCCTGGGCTCAAGCGATCCTTCCACCCCAGCCTCCGAGTAGCTGGGACTACAGGCGTGTAACCACTATATACAGGTAATTTTTGTGTTTTTTTATAGGGACAAGGTTTCGTCACATTGCCCATTCTGGTCTGGAACTCTTGAGCTCAAGTGATCCACCCACCTCCGCCTCCCGAAGTGCTGGGATTACAGGCATGAGCCACTGTGCCCGGCCAGTATAAGCATTCTTAATGTGTGAAACTGATTGCAGAGATTCTTGTATTTAACCTGAAAGAGCTTTTTAATGGCAAAACACCTCATAACAATAAGTAATTCCACCAACATTTCAGCCAAACAAGAAACAAAACCTGGAGTCAGGGGACATATGTATGGGAGAGGGTGTGAGTATAACAGAGCATGGGAGAAGAGGGTAATTTTTTTTTTTTTTTTTTTTTTTTTAATTTTAATGGATGATAAAGGACCTAACTTGACCACAAAGTGGTTTTGGTGCATCAACAGTTGTTGACTTTGAGAAGGTACTAAGGAAGGTAGGCCAAGGTCTAGTTCTGAAAGGTGTTCAAGAACAAAAAAACATGGAGAGACAAAGTGAGCTCCAGGCAGGGGCTGGATGGAGATAGCAAGACAAAAGCCACTCATGGAATCTGGTGGAAGCAGAAAGCTAGTAGGTGTGTGCATAGGTAAGCCCAAAAGTTTGGCAAGAAGACAAGGCTTGGGATTCAAGAATTGCTTGGCTGGGAAAACTGCACCAAAAGTCTATGAACACAGACAAAACTCCAATCTTTCTAAAAACTGCTCCTCAGAAGGAATTAATCATATTAACAAATACATCCAGTGAAGAAAATCACAAACAGGCCTTCATAAATGGAATGGCACTACATCTCTAAATGTTAAGATATTTAATGCATAGAATCGATTTGCATATTGGGAACAAGAAGTGCTTTTTTATCTCCAGCAAATACAGTCCCTTTGTCTGTATTACAAAATATAAACACATTCCTGTCATTGTTTCTCAATGACACTCACACTGATTCAGGCACACACTGACACTACACATTGATTCAGGCATCAAAATCAAATATATTTGCAATGTATTTAAAATGACACCCACTGAAAATGAAACCATCTAAATCTAGTGTTACTGAATTAATAAGTTTTTGATATAAATTTTACATAATTTATATTGGAATTTGTCTTTTTACCCACCATTGCTCTCATATAACAATGAAAGGACTTTCATATATGAGATTAGTTATGGCTTATCTCCATCCTGCTTTTTTCCCTTGAAAATTGATGAATGATTTTCAGTGAGGAATAAAATGAGTATACAGAGACAAAATGTTATAGACTGCATACTGCTCCCACACCAGCTTCAGAAGGAAAAAAAACATAAACATATGAAGCATACATAACATAAAAATTAGTAATATCATTATCAATTTTAAAGAAATGTAGAAAAAAATAGAATTAAATATTAGCTGTTTATGAGCTAACTTCATCTGAATATTTTAATTTTTTTCTAAGATAAAAACCACAAACAACGTAGTACACAAAGATATTATTTATTATTTACCTTTTACCTTAGAGTCAATTAGTAATAATAAATAATATCATTGTTAATGATAAAAGAACATGCCTCTAATTGACTTTAAAAGATAAAAATGACTTAAATTTTAAGATTAAATAAACAGCACTGAAATATTCTTTAGAGTATGTGTTCCTTTAAGTCTCATTTAAAATATTAAAATAGAGTATTTGCAAAGATCATAGCTATGTATGTCCAATGGGATTTCGAAAGTTACTTCGGTTGCTGGTAAACAGACTATGTTGCATAAAACAAGGACTAAATTGCCGTTAGTTGAGAAAGCTACATGACTCTATTGATATAAAACTCACTGAATTTGGCAAGAAAGGGTCAGAAACAGTGCACTGGATTTAGAACAAACTGGCTTTGTATCCAAGTCTTATAACTTCTGTTTACAATACAGTCTGTTTTATGTTTCCAAGACACATTATATTAAACATAACTTAGGACAAAAATTAATTCAAATTGAAAAATTCCCCACAGCAGTCAGTGGCTTGAACAAGAATGTTTTACATTCACTGTCTCTTTCTGGTCATCAAAAGCCTTCCAAGCTTGCAAAGGAAAGACTATAATAAAAAATATATGGTTACGTTGGGGTGTTTAAAGTATAAATTATTAAGATGCATAATCATATCTTGACTTCAAATAACCCAGATATTACCCTAAGTATTTATCAGCCATTAAGATCAACTCATTACACTTGCTCTCTCTCCCAAATCTTCCTGCTTTCTATTCTAAATTGGTGGCACTATCACTCAACTCAGATGTTCAAGGAAAACATCTAAGTCATCTTTAAACTCATGTCTAAAAGTACTATTTTCTTCTACTACTCATACCTGCCTCCTTCCTCTTATTACCTCTCCAGTCCAAGCGTGATCTTCTCTTCTAGATGATCAGAAATAGTTCCTAAATAATCTCCCTGATCAGCTTTTCACTCTCTCCAATCTAACAATTACAGTGTGTCACAATATGATTGTTACTTCTTTACTTGCAATAATCCAATGGCTCCCTTTTACATATTCTAGCCTATTTTCAAACTAACGTCCAGTCATTTTCTCCTACATATCTGATGCTCTAGCCAAATTGGCTGCACCCACCTTCCTCCAGCACACCACAGTCATTTCTCCAAAAGCTAACACTGTCTCCTTTACTTGTCACAGATTTCTCATATTCTGATTTATGCCTCAGGGTTCAACTTAGATATAACTCTTCCATACAAAATAACCAACTCTACTATTTCCAAAATACTTTATTTGAACTAAAATTACAGTTATCATCAAAATGATTTTTTTATTAATAGCTAGCAATCTAAGCACTGGGTGGAGGTCTTACTAACTTCCAGGTACTCAGTACACTGTACATCCTATGTGCATTAAACATTTTCTTGAAATCAAAATAATTAAATTAACATGTTATACTGCGGTGAGTACTACTTTGCAAGGAATAAAATACACATTTGGTAGTCTTTATAAAGAAAACCATTTGTTCCCTGGAATTCAAATTATTCCTTTACTTGAAACTACTATTCATAATTTTCACTGGATAGCATAAAATATTAATTCTTTGACAAGAATATTATGAACATCATCTTGAACCATATTATCTAGTCAAAAGTGGTGATACTAGAAAGAAAGCGTATTCAATCAATTCAGAATCAATCTGATTCCAGCAAAGACAGTACTTCATGTGAAGTCAGAGTTTTAAAATTATCTACATATTTTAACAGGCAAGTTTAGAAAAAAATAAAAATAAAAATAAAATAGCCAGGCATAGCGGCATGCAGCTGTAGTCCCAGTACTCGGGAGGCTAAGGCAGGAGAATTGCTTGAACCCAGGAGGCAGAGGTTGCAATGAGCTGAGATCGCGCCACTGCACTCCAGCCTGGGCAACACAGAGAGACTCTATCTCGAGAAAAAATAAAATAAAATAAAAGAGTGAGAGGAGGAGGTTACAAAGAAAGAAGAGAGCTACAACAAGGAAAGGACATTAATGAGAAATGGACAGGTGTCTAGTTTGACTGAAGTTGTGAGAACAATTTCTCGGTATATCCGATATCTGTTAGCATGCCATTATGAAAGATAGTGAATGGCCGGGCGCGGTGGCTCAAGCCTGTAATCCCAGCACTTTGGGAGGCCAAGACGGCCGGATCACTAGGTCAGGAGATCGAGACCATCCTGGCTAACACGGTGAAACCCCGTCTCTACTAAATATACAACAACAACAGCCGGGCGAGGTGGCGGGCGCCTGTAGTCCCAGCTACTTCGGAGGCTGAGGCAGGAGAATGGCGGGAACCCGGGAGGCAGAGCTTGCAGTGAGCTGAGATCCGGCCACTGCACTCCA
>NW_016810766.1:1726959-1730455 GCF_001698545.2 Rhinopithecus bieti | reverse complement strand
AACTTAAAGTATAATAAAAGAAAAAAATAAAATAAAATAAAATAAAATAAAATAAAATAAAATAAAATAATCTTTGTAGGCTGGACGGGGTGGTTCAGATCTGTAATCCTAGCAGTTTGGGAAGCCAAGGTGGGCATATCATCTGATACCAGGAGCTTGAGACCAGCCTAGGCAACATGGTGAAATTCTGTCTCAAGACCACTCTAGACAACATAGTGAAATTCCTTCTCTACTAAAAAGGCAAAAATACACCGAAGTGTGGTGGTATGTGCTTGTAGTCCCAGCTACATAGGAGGCTGAGGTGGGAGGATCACCTGAGCCTCAGAAGTCGAGGCTAGAGTAAGCCATGATCATACCACTGAACTCCAACCTGGATGACAGAGGAGACTCGGTTTTAAGAAAAAAAAGGATTGTTTATAGGAGGGATATTGTAGATACAGAACAGTGAAGAAAACCAGGGATGTGGATAAAATCAATATTATGTGGCTCTTGTTTGTGGGCAGCAATTGAAAGAAAGGATGGTGACAAAGAGTATGACATGAGTTTGAATAATTAAGAGGAAAATTATATCATTAACCAAGAAGAATATGAAGTAAATATTCATCGAAAGAAATGTTCCCAGAGTATTTTCAGACTGAGAAATTGGTCAGGCATTTGGAGATATAGATCAGAAATGAGAAGAAGGGAAAAGATCATAAATACCAATTTAGGAATTATCTAAAAGGAGATTAAAATTGATGCCATGAGATGCAGCTGGAACCCATCATTCTCAATAAATTATCGCAAGAACAGAACCAAATACTGCATGTTCTCACTCATAGGTGGGAATTGAACAATGAGATCACTTGGACACAGGAAGGTGAACATCATACACTGGGTCCTACTGTGGGGAGAGGGTAGGGGTGAGAGATAGCATTAGGAGATATATCTAATGTAAATGACGAGTTAATGGGTGCAGCACACCAACATGGAACATGTATACATATGTAACAAACCTGCACGTTGTGCACATGTACCCTAGAACTTAAAGTATATATAAAAATATTTATGCCATGAGAATGGGTCAGTTTGACAAGAGTAAGAAAGTATAAAGAGAAATAACAGGAAAAAAGGAATTTTGGAGAGTAAGTCTATAATCTCTCAGCTATTGGTTCTGCCACCTTGTAGTTCCAAAATGTTGGGCAAATAATTTGGCCTCTAAGTCCTAGAATGTTGTAGAAATCAAATGGCATGTGTAAACCAAAGGGTACATGACTTCATATATATTCAGGTATCAAACAGTTAATTGTAATTCTGTTATTATTGTTGGTGGCATGGTCATTATCATCATCATTATCACCATTACTACTAGGAAAAATGAAAAGGAAGAGAACTAGAAAAATTGGGATAAGGAAGTACAATACAAATCATGTTAGGATAAACGAATAGAACATCATGGACCAACAACACACTGTAATGTATCATGTGCATTCTGATCTTACATTTTTCGGATAGCAACTCAGCTCCTACCATCTGTAGATGCTAGCCTCTTATAAAATCACACTCAATCATGTTCTTAAGAAAAGCCACTCATAAACTATAAGGAATCAATTAACATGGCTGAGAAGTCTGAGAAGTCTCTTGAGATAACAGATGGTACTTTATAAATAGGCTCTGAATCACCTGTTACATGGCTTGAGCTGCCCAATTACCAAGTCCTTCTTCTAAACTTTGTTGTAGTTTCCAAAACTAATTATGGAGCAAAAATAGTCAAAAGGCAAGAACCGTAAATTGTATATATTAAAATCAACATGGGCCAGGTGCAGTGGCTCACGCCTGTAATCCTAGCACTTTGGGAGGCCGAGGCAGGTGGATCACAAGGTCAGGAGTTTGAGACTAGCCTGACCAACATGGTGAAACCCTGACTCTACTAAAAATACAAAAGTTAGCTGGGTGTAGTGAGGCATTCCTGTAATCCCAGCTACTCAGGACGCTGAGACAGGAGAATCGCTTGAACCTGAGAGGTGGATGTTGCAGTGAGCCGAGATAGTGCTACTGTACTTCAGCCTGAGTGACAGTGCGAGACTGTCTCAAAATATATATATATATATATATATATATATATATATATTTTGCACAGATGCGTCATTGATGGGGATAGCTGAAATTGCAGCAATTTCATTGCATATGACTTATGTATAAAAATTAAATGTATATGTTATGTATGTGTATCCATGTGTACATCTATAAAAGAGAGGATGGAATGGAAAGAGAGAAGGATGGAGGTACAGGGTAAGTGTAGGAGAAGACAGAAAAGAAGGCTTTCTAAAATCTATACTTCCAGGGGTCATCTTATTAAGATAAACAGGAAAGGGATATGTATGAAGCTGGAAACCACCATTCTCAGCAAACCATCACAAGAACAGAAAGCCAAATACTGCATATTCTCACTAATAAGCAGGAATTGAACAATGAGAACACATGGACATGGTGGGGAATATTACACACCAGGGCGTGTTGGGGGTTGGAGGGCTAGGGGAGGGATAACATTAGGAGAAATACCTAATGTAGGTGGCGGGGTGATGGGTACGGCAAACCACCATGGCACGTGTATACATATGCAATAAAACTGCACCTTCTGCACATGTACCCTAGAACTTAAAGTATAATATTAAAAAAAAATCTGACAATACAACATTTATATCTGTTTTCTTAGCAAGAAAAATGTCACCTCTGATTTATAAAAGGGTCTCACTCAAACATTACTTGAAACCATATCTTGACGGAAGAATAAGCTGAGAGTTAGTTGCTCTTCTCAAATATTATCTTTCAAACCCCCATTTTACTCTTTTAAAAATTTCTAAGTACAGTGGCCTCACAATGAATAAATCTCAGATAGATTCACAGAGAACAGTACAACAGATGGTACTTTATAAGTATAGAGAAGACTCTTTTATGAGATGCGACCCATATCAGAAACTTTTAATTTAACACGATACTATAATATGATGATGTTTTCATAAGTACCCTGGTTTTGCTTTATAATATGATTTACTTAGCTCAGTATCTTTTTTTTCTTTCTGGGTTTCTGTTTCCTTCAACTTAACACCCAGTGAATACAAGTAACATATTATTGTTAGATCCCATCTTAAGATCCTAACATAGTATGACTCTGCTAAACTTATTTAATTAATCCATCCATTCAATTAATATTTAATACTTACCAAGTTCCAGACACTACACTAATGCCAGAACTTAGTGGTGAAGACAGGAACATCTTCTATGGAGCCTTTTCTACGGGAGTTAAATATATAGTAGATTTTTTTTAAAAAGCGAAAAATAAAATAAGTTCATTTCTGATAGTACTTAGTGTTATGAAGGAAATAAAACAGGTTAATGTGAAAGTGATAGAGTGATTCAAGTACGTACAGTTTTATATTTTCATATGCATTTTAGCATGTAATTTCCCAAAAGAGGTACTAAAATATTCATACCTCTTTTCACCCATGTCATATTC
>NW_016810766.1:1713897-1726045 GCF_001698545.2 Rhinopithecus bieti | reverse complement strand
TTTTTTTTTTTTTTTTTTTTTTTGCAGTATTTATTATCTTGCATATGTTTTATACAGGAGTTTAATCAACTTTCCAAAGCTTTGAATAAAATTTAATCTGAACATTCTAAATTTTAGTTTTTGATCAATGTTGTACTGGTCACTACTATTTCACCTTAAACATAACTTTTCTATATTTAAATATAACAATATTTTGATGAATTATTCCTCCATTTTCCTACTTTTAGGTTCCTATCAACACTATATAACTCAGTATTACTTATGAACTTTAGATAGCTATGCATTATAAAAATAAAGTTGGTAAGGGCTATTATGTTCACAGTTGCTGAAATTTTCAGGCAATTCGCTTTTTTCTATTACCTATGGCCTGAGCAACCCCAAATGTTTATCTCCAGCTTAGACTCCTTCTTTTATGATATCAAGTACCACACATTTAAAAGCACTATTCCAATACTCTCTGTATATGAACAATAACTGTGGATCTCACCCTACACTTCACATGACGTGTTAATGTTCCCCTCTATAAACTTTACCACTATGATTTTCAGGAAATTGGCCTCAACATTTACAAGGAGACTGCTCTACCATGGTACTTTCACGTTAGGGACCACCATGATGTTTCACACCACTATGCCTTTGAACATGTTCTCTCTACCTAAAATGAGCAGCCTCTAGTGCTAGGTCTCCTGGTATTTATTTCTTTCCTCTATGAACTTTGGCAGATTTCATTGCTCACCTATGTTTCAGCAATGCTCGTTGTTCATATATCTTTTAAAGAACTTATCACATTTCTGTAACAATTTATTTACAAGTCAGTCTTCCCAAAACAACTATGACCTTTCCCTACTAGACTACGAGCTCCTTGAGAATAGAAGAATAATTACCAGCTGGTATAAATCCATATGCATGCTTTGAGCTGACATAAATGTACATTTTTTCATATGCAAATGTGAATGTCAAAAATGTAAGTAAGAAGCTTGTGAAATAAATCTTCAGTTTTCTTCCTCTAATACTTGCCTAACACTGATTTTTTTTTTTTTTTTTGGATCTAGTTGAGATACTTCCTTTATTCTATATGAACAATGTTTTATAACCTCTTTAGAAATAAATTGCCCAACAAGAGACTCTTAATGTTTTACAATACACATATTGCTAACAAACATCTGCAAGACTATAGTTTATTCACAAAATAGCCTGCAAAAGGAAGTCTGTATTACATAGGCAAACAATGTTTTAAATGGTTGTGTAAACATGGAAAGGGATATTAAATCCTCATTCAAAAGCTTTTTAATTTGAATTCCCATTATACTTTGAAATATTTGGCATAATCTACCATTTAAAATTATTATTTAAATTTTTAATTTTAAAATGTGACTACTACAAAATTATCACTAGTAAACGTTCAATAGACATACTAACTACAAATGAAACTGAGACAATGAAGATTAACTTCCCATTGATTTTACTATGGACTTCCCCAAATAACCAAATAACGGTGTCTAATTGGAAAGATTTAAGCAGAGAAGTAATGAGATTAGATTAACACTTTGGGATGGTTTCACTGACTGTTTTATGGAAAATGGAAGGTGAAGGACAAGAGATAAAGCAAAGGACTAGAGAGGAGGAGAATGCAATTGTCCACGTGAAAGGTAACATATTGGACAATACATTTAGGAATTTGCAAAAAATAATAAGATTTAAGACATATTTTAGACTACAACAAAATATATAAAATATAATGCAGAAAAATTGACTTGCTGAGTCTATATATAGAAACCTGAACCAACCTTTCTATTTTCACACTGGTAATGGGCAAATGTGCATTCATCAAGAAATGTACTGATGTGGAAAACTTAAAATATTTATGATGAATCCATACACTTCTGGTGGAAGTTCAAATTTAAGCAGAGGATTAGAAAAAGACCTTTACTTTTACTCTCTACATTTACTGTTTCGTATTTTATCATTTATTTATAGTAATGATCATGAACTCCTTTGGAAAAAATAACATACTTCTATTACAAAAAATTTTTAATGAATGGCAATGCCAATGATGCACTATTAATTTCAGGGAACATATCTTGCATAAAATAAAATAGCTCTACATCAAATTTAAATTGTCACATCACATAAAAATTTACCAAAATATCATAATTATATATGATAATATGTATTATGGATAAAATATTTTCAAAACACGTAGCATACCAAAATTGTTCTGGCATTTAAAAATGTAGATTACTTTGCTTTTACTTCAATATCATCTACCATAAATGGAATTATGAATTCTATGTTCTGCAGTTTAATGTCTGAAAACTTCTCATATAATTTGAGTGATATTTTTAAATCTCAGTGGCCATCCTGCCATACGAATCAGTTTTGTTTTATAAAATATAAATTAAAACATTTGCAAAGCCATTTTGTTTCCAAATGAGAGAGATGAGTTGTACATTTTAATTTTACAAATCTTAATTTTACAAATTATATCAGTTAAAACAAGCTGTGAGTATGTTTTAAAATCAGCTCTAATCAAAACCTCAAAAGTAGCATATCTGAAGAACCCTGGTTAATTTTGAAATTATTCAATGAATCAAAAGCTAAAATTTCACAAAATACAGTAGTACAAAGAACTGTGCTTGATTCAAAATTACTACATCTGAAATTTGAGAACATTTTAAAAATAGTCAGCAGGATTCAGAGTAATCATTAAGCAAGCATTGATAATGGAGAAAGAAACCATTCGGTGTGTGTCCATTACCTATTATCTATTCTGACTACAGAAATAAAAGATTAAAATCAAAATATTTCATTTTTAGCACTACAAGAATACATGGAATTTCATAGTCAAATACCATATGTTTTGAGTTAAAGATATATGTATACATGACATATATATACACGCATATCCATAGCGTGAGTCATCTTGTCAAAATGTATCACAGCATCAAAGTTCCAGAAAGTGTTCATCAAAAGGGTCATTTAAATTTACCTCAATAATATCCGGATCAATTAATATGGAATTTGCCAGCATTTTTCCCACTGTGACCATTGCTGACCTCGTTATCATAGCATCATTTATCAATGATTACAGAAGAGGCTCTTTCAGGAAGTCCCCATCAATCCATTCACTCCACAAATATTTGTCAATGTCTAATGTGAGCCAGACATTGATGTAAGCACTTGAAAAATAACCAGATCCAAAACAGAACTAGTTCCTACCCTTAACAACCTTACATTCCGGTAAAGGAGACTGAATCAGAAAATCGGGTGGCTTGGATTAAGTTGATGGCAGAGATATAATGAAAACTGAATCAATATAAGACATATTTTGAAGGGTTCAATTAATAGGACCTAAGGATGGACTTGCTCTGGAGGAAGTAACATAGAGGCATCAAAAATAATTCTAACGTCTTTGACATGAAAGGAGTATTATTTATTGAGATAAGGAAGACTGTTGGATAGAAGAGTTTGGAAAGGCAGAAAAAGATTTTTAAAAAATATTTGTGAAATATTAAATTTAAGAAGTCTATGAGATATCCAACTGGTATGTCAATTAGACAGTTGATTACATGAGTCTGGAGCTCAGAAGGAAACTCAACACACGTATAAATTTGGGAGTCAGTGACACAGATTCAATACTTATAGAGAAATGTTAAGAGGTCAACTAGAATAGAAATCCAAACGCAAACAGCCAAGCTATGAAGAACTTTAGCATTTAGTGAACAGGTAAAGGAATAAACGCAAATATATTCCCTAAAACTGAAAAGGGAGAGTAAGAAATATGATTTGTTTCACCACATTAAAAAAAAATTTCAGAAAAAAATAAGTCCTTAGATGCTTAAAATACTATTCATATTTAAGTAAGGTGAGACTGCAAAGTGTCTGTATAGACATTATAGCTTTATTAGGGAGAGAAGAGGCCTGATTAAAAAAAAAAAAAAAAGCTATTCAGTCCTGAAACTACAAATTATTTAACATCAAAAGCCATTCCTTGGTAAACATTTAATCATCTGAGGCAATATTAAAACATCTTACATACTACATACATATTGGCAAATTAAATTTAACCAACTATTACTAAATTCATTCTAAGTGACAAGCAATCTATTATGGTCTGACAATTCAAACGAAAATAGGACAATAGACATAGTCTTTACATATAATGAGCCCATGACATTATAGCACAAATATACATATAAAATACTGAAAATACCAGATAGAAGCCATGCATAGTGATGCCCAGGGGCCATTGGAATGCAGAAAAATAATAATTTTGTTTCTCTGTTTTATGCATTTTTGATCTAGAATTGACAGTTTTAATGTTAAAATAGAAATCTATAAAAGCGGCCTGGCGCAGTGGCTCACACCTGTAATCCCAGCACTTTGGGAGGCTGAGGCGGGTGGATCACCTGAGGTGGGGAGTTGAAGATCAGCCTGACCAACATGGAGAAACCCCATCTCTACTAAAAATACAAAATTAGCCGGTTGTGGTGGCTCATGCCTGTAACCCCAGCTACTCTGGAAGCTGAGGCAGGGGAATCGCTTGAACCCAGGAGGCGGAGGTTGCGGTGAGCTGAGATCACGGTGAGCCGAGATTGCACCATTACAGTCCAGCCTGGGCAACAAGAGTGAAATCCTGTCAAAAAAAAAAAAAAAAAAAAAAAAAGAAAAGAAAAGAAAAGAAAAAAAAGAAAGAAAGAAAGAAAGAAAAGCAAAGAAAAAAAGAAATCTAGAAAGGTTTTTGGTTTTGTAGCTTACTCTAAACCTGAGCTTTAGGAAATTAGCAACTTCATACCTATGCCAAGAATAAGTAAGAAAAATAGTATGGTTAATAAAGCACTTGCAATACTGATTTAGGATTAGGAGAGAGTACAACGTAATTTTTACTTATCAGGCTTCTCTTGTCTTTCAAAATCAAAAGCCTGCTTTATATGAAATCTAATTGCATAGCAGAAGTATGTAGATGTGGAATGAACTAAAAATTGATGAGTATGAAAGAAACGTGGCATGGGAGAACAGTCATAACCAGGCTAACATGAAATAATAACTTGATTTTAAAGAATCAACCTTTTTGTCTTTATAATTACTACCAACAAAAATTTATGACATTCACAGAATCATAAAACTTGCAGCGTAATTTCAATTATATCTCGAAATGAGTTAGTATCAAGAAACTGGTCTTACACTAATGCAGGAGAAAAGTTCAATTGGATTACATATGCCAAACAAGGCAACTGATTCTGCAAAAACTCCATAGGTCCATTTTGTTAAGATAAATACTAAAAATGGTAGCAACTTACTCTTTGCTGAACACAATATATATTGACTCAATCACCAAAACAAAACTATGAAAGTAGCCAGCATTATCCCCATTTTACGTATGAAGAAAGAAAAGCAGAGATAAATTCATTAACTTATCTAAGGTTACTTAGAAAGGAAGCATTATGACTATTATTACATGTTATTTAAGAGTTTAAATAATCTTTGAAATGTTACATGATTCTAGTAGACAAGAACCTTATAAACTATTATTGACATCCATATTATGACTTAAAGTACATTCCTTTCTGAAGTAGATTTAATATTAGTCTGCCTTTTAAAACGTTCTTTCTTTCATTCTATTCAAATAATTTCTTACATGGTGGCTTCAGAACCAGAAATTTGTTACATTCCAATCATTTTGTTGATACTTAGTTTGTTCTCTGCCCAACATTTTTATATGTAATTGACTAAGTTCTATCAATGAAAATATTTAGAACAGTTTAATCTCAATGGAACTTGTTGGAGGTGGTAATAAACAGGTCTAGTCACCTGGGACTGATCACTCATTAAAAGAAGAGTTGTCCTCTATCTCAGTGGATCATTAACTATTGAATGTTCAGCCTCTTAAAGACAACAATTTCCCCTGACAAAGGCTTGAAGAAGCACCTGCTATCCAAGGAGGGCAGCCATGGGGAGGACAGCTGCTGCTGCGAGATGGTCCTGACATCTCTTGGTCCTATTTTATAGAGGGATTGTTTAAGCACCTTAAAGATCCTATTTCATGGTCAGTGAAATTTATTTCCGATTCCTCACAAGGATAAAATGTTTCCATTTAAAAAAACAGAATCTACACAGAGATTACATCCACAACCCATCTTTTTTCTTTGGTTAGAAGTGATTATGATCATAGTTACAATAAAAGATTTAAAATTAAGGGAAGCAACTATCTATCTTACTCTAGCTTTGGCTCATACTTTAGGGAAAAGGCCAAGACACATGGAAGGAAAACAGATATTAGTAGTAATCAATGACTATTTGTACATCAAAGACATTGATTATGAAACTATCATTTAAGACGCATTACTCTTTTAACAACCACCTTGAAGCTTTCCTGAGCTTGAGGTTATAATGTTATCAGTAAACCTCTACTATCCTTAATACCAAAATATGCAGGAGAGTATATTATGATATCAGCATATCAGGTATGTGTTGCACTCACAAAAAAATTTAATTCTACATAGTCATTAGTGGTGAATTTAATTTCTCAACTCCATATTATATAAGGGGCAGTGAGAAACTTCATTCCCTGAATAAGGTATGAACAAGGAAAGAAATTAGGTATATTTTATCAAGTTTTATTTGTGTATATTTGTTTCTCAGTTTCATTGATTGTGGGTTTTAAGTACAACCAATGTTAAAATGTACATTTCAGTAGGAATAAAATATTGTGGCTAAAAGAAGAATAAAAAAATAGAAATAAATTTTCATGTGAATTCAATATTGTTAATGCAAGTTGCATGTACAGTGTCTTATTCTCCCTACAGTGGTTGTACTTTAAATTGAAATGTCATTGATATACTTTTATAAATCAGAAGTGCTAGTTCATGTATATTTTATTCTCTATACCAATCCTTTTAGGACATAATTAAATGCAAACAAACAGAAAAGAACTAACTTGAATCAATGTGTCCTTCTGAATGACATATCCTTCATACCTGCAAAGCCATCTCATCAGCTAGACTACTGCACTCATGCTCATAAATTTGACAAGGTTGGTTGATTCTCTTCCAATCCCATTTACATTTAGAAATATGTAGCCATATAGGATATTTTTCTATTAATTTATAAAGCGCTTCAGTTATGATGAAAGGCAACATTACCTGTCTGTTTCCAGCACAGGTTAATATTTTGACTACCTTTGTATCTCATCGTTGATGTAGAGATTTTGAATAGAAACTGAAATGCAGGACAGATTTTGCTATGTTTTAGAAGATAAAGCATTCAGTTAGGATAGTCCAAAACTGTCGATGGGATCATCTTTCATTAGGGCCACTTAAACCAATATATGGATAAAATGATTCATCACTTTAACTCTAGAAGCCATTATTTCTAATTAAAAACTACCCCATAAATACCTATTTTATTATGACATCTGTGTGGTAAATAAATTCAAGCTATCAGTAAAGCACTCACCAAGGAAATTACCTTAAAAAATTACTTCATTTCCAAGTGTATCTTCCTAATTAAAATGACTATTTCCCATCCATATTTCTAAATTGCAATTTATAATAACTTTAGAGTCTCTGAATATCTAACACTTAGGGAAGTTATTATCTGGATTTCTTAAATCACAATGCCTACAAAAAATTTAACCATTTATTGACCTTTTACAATTATGTGCATGAAAATTTATAGAGCTCCCTGATATTCAAAGAGAAAAGGAATAAACTGATAAAACTCTATAATCATTTTCCTCCAACTCCAACCTACAGAAGTGAGGGTGAATTCCAATTCAATTACATCAACTGTACAATTATCATATATAGTACTTTGGAATATAAAAAGATACATAATACATGAATTCACATACTGATGAAGACAATCATCCAAAGCGTCTTGTCTCTCCAATATTTATTTAAGGTATGACTGATTCTTTCACCTTTAACTTTTAAGTTTGCTTTCTACCCACCTTTCTTTTCTAGGTAGACAACATGATGCAATGAAAACAACTTGAGGGTCATGTTTCTTTAGATTCAGATATGAATATTTACTTTGCCATTTACTAGCAATACAGTTTCCCTTACTAAAGTTCAGTTTACAATTGTCAAGCTTCAATATCCTATCACTGTCTCTAATTTCTCAATCTGAGCTGATTTATGTTCTCAAACATTACTGTGATTGTTGGCTGTGCTAACAAAACTGTAAGCAAACATTGGACTGTGTCTTCCCGGAAAACAGAATACAAGTTTTGGAGTTAAATTATACCTGAGTTTGTAACCACGTCTTCCTACCAATATCTAACAATATCTGTATTTAGAAAAGATTATTTCACTGAAAAATGCTTTTCTTAATTAAGCCATAATTATATGAGATATAGATATATTTATCTGGAACAATAGATAGATAGATAGATAGATAGATAGATAGATAGATAGATGATAGATAGATATCCAGAACATGTGAGATATATGATAGTCACAGAGATACAGATAGATAGGTCTATGTTACAGATACTGGCTAAGAATTTCACAAATATTAATTCATTTAATACTCATGATGTATTCATGAAGTGGCCACTATTATCACTCCAATTTTACAGATGAGAAAACTGAGGCTAGACATGACATAACTGTACCAAATCACATAGCCAGAAAGTGGTGGAACCAGACAACACACTCCTGAAGCTACTCTTACCTAGTAAGTTATATATACTGTCTCAAGATTTGAATATAAACTAATTTTCTGGCACTAGAATCTTTTCAGATCTAACTTTGGTAACCTTTGAAACTATTGATGGTCTTTCCTTAAAATTCTCTTTAATGTTATCTTCTGTTACTGTAAGGCAAATGGCTGTGCAGCAGTCAAGAGTAGGCCAAGGTAAACATCTGGCGCAGAATGACATAGCAGGATTGGAGCAAAAGTGCACAATCCCTTGCATTATATAATCACAGTTATGTAACCATGTTACAAGTGGGCTCACCACCTGGCTCTGAGCCACTGTTGTCTATGAAGTGCATAAATATATCACTGACACTGTGAGGGGTGGTGCATAATAAAGCCATGTCCCACCTGCCTATGGCCCCCTAGTGTTCTTTCAACTACCTGCCACCTATTCACCAACTCCGCTAGGACTCTAGCTCAGGTTGGAACCTCATAATTGGCGTAGTCAACAGGATTCCAAGGTGAGTAAGTCCTCAGCTCCTGATGGTCCTGGGTCAGCTATGTGGTCTCAGCATGGGTTGTGGTACCTTGTGGCAGTCTTCCTGCTCAGACGGGCCCCGATGAAAACACGGGTGGTGGTGGATGGGTCTCCCGTGACCATGGAGAAGGCACTGAAGCACTGTGAAGCACAGAGCACTGAAAAGGAGCGAGCTTCTGACGGCAGAGTTGGATGGGCGTTTTTAACTGTGCTATGGGAAGTCCATATTCAGTCCCTGTGGGATACAGCTCAGGTAAGGGACTTCCAGGGGCAAGCAGAGTGCCTGGAGATCCAGATACACAGCTTGAAATGAGAATTAAGGCCTGCTGTTAGTGTGGGCCTGGGTCAGCTATCCCAGTCAGAGACCCCCGCCCAGTCTGATACCAAGGAGGAAGAACCTCCACTGCAGGCTCACCCAGTGGTCCGTCAGAAAATAGAGCAGGAACAGCCATTGGGGCCCGGGGATGGGGGTTCAGAGACCCCCTACTGTGGTGGATCACATGTCATACAGTGCCTATACCCCAACTGAGTTGCATAAGTTAGTTAAACAGTGTCAGCAGTGTATGGGGGAACCCCTACCCACCTGGATGCTTTGCCTTTTGGATGAGGGAGCCTATGGTATTGTCTGCTCTGCCTCTGAAATGGAAAAGTTGGCCTCCATTATGACCCATCCCTCCCTTCATCAGCGATTGCAGGCGAGCAGACAGTTAGCACAGGGCAAGGCAACCACACCCTGATTGAATAGCTGATGGCTGCTATAGAATGGTATGGAGCGATGTCAGAGAAATACCAAAAACTGTGAGTAAATGACAATCATATGCAGAGCTGGTGCAGGTAATTCGGGAAATGGGTATGTGGCAAATTGTGTTTGATTTAAATACCTGAGGGCCATATGTTGAATGCTTTACCTCCCACATGAGGGGCCTTGTGTTGGGTTCTGCACTCCCAAGTGCTTTCAGCTCTCTGGCCACTGCCCTTACTCTGTACGTGGGGCACTGTGTACATGAGATGACTACTGCCATGGTGGCCCTCAGAGAAGCAGAGGGCCATTGGCGGGACCAGGGATTTTGTGCCATAAAAAGGGGGAAGGTACCCCTTCCACAGGGGCCACCTCATGGGACAAAAAAGGGCCCCAGTGGGTGACCTGCACACAGATGCGAATTGATTCAATTTTGGCTGGGGTTGACCAAGATAAAACTGATAGGCAACCCAGTGAAGTGCTGTTAACTTTGTGGAGGCAATTGTCCCCAGAGCAGCAATTCCAGAAAATGTCCAAGATGGGGCAGAACAATGTTGCTTAACCCAGTCCCACCAGGACGCTCCAGCTCAAAGACTACTTGAAGGTGGGTGGAGTTACACAGCCTTTTGTGTTTGATTAGGGAACTGACCAAGGTGCCTGGCTTGGGGGGAAACCAGACGACCAGAGGGCACATGTGGAATTGGCAATCCACTCTCGCCACTGCTGGCACTGGTAGACGCTGGTGCAGAGTGTAGCCTCATCTATGGGAACCCAGATAAGTTTCCAGGCAAGGCTGCATATATAGACGGCTATGGAGGCCAGTCAGTGAAAGTGAAAAATATAACCATGCTGCTGACTCTGTAGGAGAGGGGCACCCCCACATTCCCAATGGGGCATGGTATATGGATGGGTCCAGCCGGGCTGCGACTGCTTTCTGGACTGCTGTTGTGGTCCAGCTTAGTACTGATACCATATGATTTTTTTATCATGTGTGGACAAAGTAGTCAAGGGGCTAAACTCAGAGCAGTGTGGATGGTGATCACCAAGAAGGAGACACCCATGGCAATCTGCACCAATAGATGGGCAGTTTATCAGGGCCTAATCTTGTGGTTAACTCTCTGGAAGTTACCGAATTGGCTAGTTGGTCACCAACTCATTTGGAGCCAGGCCACGTGGCAAGACCTATGGAAAATGAATTACGTTTGCACGTTCCTCCCCGGCCTTTGTGGGGCTGGAGTTCAAGGTTGGACCTGGTGCTCCAAACCTTGAATGAACAGCCACAGAAAGGCAGCCCAGTGGGGCACTGCTACACTGGGCCACTGCCTCCATCCAGTTACAGATACAGACACCAAGGATGACCTCCTCCGACTGGATATGGGGATGAATGGTAATCTGTTGTTGCATGCCTCAATGCCCCTAAAGGCAGGAAAACAAAAAGCCTGGCTTTGGCCATGGACCCTCGAAGGCCCCATTGCCGATGGTTGGCTATCATAGCCCCCTGGGGGGAGGGCCTACTGTATGATTTACATGTCACTCCTTGGATATTTAATATATGGCCTCTGTGAATGACTGTTCACAGGGGAATGGCCAGAGAAGGAACCCTGCTCTGGGGGACATATGTATCATTTGTGTGGCCTAATATGAGCTCCCCAGTAACTTTAGCACAGATACAGGATGCAAAGGAACCATGGGGAGCATCATCTAGGGCAGAAGCCCCTGGCAGCTACCAGAAATGAACGGTTAGCCTGCATTTTGCCTGAGTGGCATGATTCATCCGTTAGTACCTGTGCCTACTTTGTCATTTCGACCACAGATTGATATGCTCCAAAAGCATCATGAAATGGGCCCACACCTACGCTGAGGTGACTAATATTTCCAACTGTAGGATCTGCAACACCCTTCTAGCAGCAGCTGCGGACTGCTTGCCCTGGCACATACACTTAGCTTCTATGGAGAACTGGGCATGGCTAGAGACTTGGGGTACCATATGCGATGTCTGGAATGTGAAATGGTCAACTTTGGATAGGGGGCACGGCAAAACCCATGGTATGCCCATCCCCTGGCTGACCTGTAATGTCTATGATGAATGGGGCTGGTTAATGGGGGAACATGTAGTGCCCCCACCACAGGTACCATGATGTATAGAGCAACAATCGGACAGCATCAACATGGGGTATTTGCCCACCATAGCCTGCACAAATGTAGCATATGTCACCACACCAAGGATG
>NW_016810766.1:1710794-1713225 GCF_001698545.2 Rhinopithecus bieti | reverse complement strand
GAGGTGCTGCATTCCCACTTTTTGCAAGTGCTGCAAGCCCCTTGGTGGCTCTAACCCTTAGCTTTGACCATCCCTGGAACAGGTGTCATTACTGTAGAAACGCAGGTTATAGCCCTTGCAGAGTACACAGCTTGGCCCCTGAATTACACCCAAGTCACCCTCCTGTTAACCAATGAGGCTGATCAAACCATAAAGGTGGTACTGCAAAACTGGATGGCCTTAGATATAGTAACAGCTGCCCAAGGTAGCACCTGTGCCCTTATAGGGACACAATGTTGTACATTTATTCCAGAAAATCAACAAAACATAACGGCAGCCTTGCAAGGGATGTCACAGGAGATTGAAGCAGTTGAGAGCCATACTGATGACCCCCTACAGAGATGGTGGACATCCCTGAGCTCTGGCCTATGTTGGGCCCTGATAATCATGGGGAGCCTAACAGGGATATTAGTAGTAGGTTGTTGCTCCCTGTATTATTGTTGTGGCCTATGGGTCCAGGGTGTCACCCTGTGGGCAAGTTTCCCCACTAAGAGGACCCTCTCAGCCTAGGGGGTGGAGTGTAAGGAAAATGGCTGTGTGGCAGTCAAGAGCCGGCCAAGGTAAACATCTGGCACAGCATGATGCAACAGGATTAGAGCACAGGCGCACAATCCCATGCATTATATAATCAGTTATGTTACCATGTTATGGGTGGCTCATCACCTGACTCTGAGCCACTATTGTCTGTGAAGTGCATAAATGTATCACTGACGCTGTGAAGGGTGGTGCATAATAAAGCCATGTCCCACCTGCCTATGCCCCTCCACTCCCCGAGTGTTCTTTCAATTACCCACCACCTGTCCATCAACTCCCCTTGGACCCCAGCTCAGGTTAAAACCTGACAGTCACATTGTCCTATTTTTGTAGGTTCCTTTCTAAATTTCTCATTAACATTCACCCTTATTGGCCTCCTTTACTCACTCTTCATTTTCTACTTCTTTAAGTGGAGGTATTCATCAAAGACTCACCTTTAAACATGTTCTTACTCTGCGCTCCTTCCATGGCTTATGGCTACCATATACACATATTAAATCCATCTATTCTTATTTCAGGTTAACCAAGGCCCTGGTTCTAAAACAATGCATTTCCAACTAAATAAAGAACAGCACAATCAGGACTTTCAGCAGGCTTTACAAGTCTGAAACATCTCACAACCATGACCCTCTCCTACCAATTCCAACTTTTACACTCCCTGTGATTTCAATCTATTAAAATGGCATTACTGGCCCTAATCCCTTGGCCTCCACCTAGACCCTTTCCAATATTTATCTTCCATACTGCTCTCTGCCAGATCAAACTATTTTCATGGATTTTCCCTATACCTTCATCAAGGCTCAGATGACATCATGTTGATGTAGCATAAAGTCCAGATTCTCTAACACAGTGTTCAATAGCTCTGAAGTTAAACTCCTATACACTTTCCCATCTTGTCTTCTATCAATCCTATCCACACTGGATTCAATGCTCTGTGAAATATGGAAGTTCATCGCCTCTGGCTTTGCCCATACTGTTCCAAGGGCTCTCCTATTTGTTCCTTCTCTGTGTATCCAAATCTTAATCATCCTGTTTATCTACTGAAATGGTCAATGTTTTCTGGTCGTTTCATTTGGGTAGTTGACTCTCAACTTCAACAACCCTTTCTTTGGAATCTTCTGATCCTGTTGTACAAAAATACTGCATAAACCAGATACGTAAAACTGCAAAATTTGGAGAGAAAGTAACTCAGATAAGCTATATAATTTTACTTCAAAATTTTACCTAATTCTTTTTTTGTTTTTTGAGACGGAGTCTCGCTCTGTTGCCCAGGCTGGAGTGCAGTGGCCGGATCTCGGCTCACTGGAAGCTCCGCCTCCCGTGTTTACGCCATTCTCCTGCCTCAGCCTCCCGAGTAGCTGGGACTACAGGCGCCCGCCACCTCGCCTGGCTAGTTTTTTTTTTTGTATTTTTTAGTAGAGACGTGTTAGCCAGGATGGTCTCGATCTCCTGACCTCGTGATCCGCCCATCTCGGCCTCCCAAAGTGCTGGGATTACAGGCTTGAGCCACCGTGCCTGGCCAATTTTACCTAATTCTTAATGTCTTAGCCATGTGTCCCCAAAATTGATATCAGAACTCACATACTACCAGCTCACTTAGGTCTCTCAGCCCTACCTCTTTATAATTCTAAGGCTAAGAATCATGAGGAATTTTCACCTTTCTTGGATTTATCAAAATTGTTACATTTTTGGTCATCTATATAACATTCTTATTTTGTGCCAAACCAAGATAGCAACCCACCATTTATATGTACACATATGTATTCTTAATCATACCTATTTCTAAGAATATATATTATTTATATGCTTTATCTATTTATATATATATATATATATATATATATATATATATATACTC
>NW_016810766.1:1707365-1708502 GCF_001698545.2 Rhinopithecus bieti | reverse complement strand
TATATATATATATATATATACTCTTAAAGCTTCACACAAAAATCAAATCACATAATTAATTATTTTATGTAAGTGAAAACTATGTAGGCAGATTACTATTCATTTATAGAACAGATATTCCCCCAAGCAGGGTGTTACTAACTTTTATAATATCAGTGAATTAGGTACACTGAAACATCTACATTAGTCTCAAATGCTTATTTGTCTATTTTATTTTGGAAGATATGTTGGACCAATTCTGCTTTTATCATGTTTACAGAAAAAATCTTAGAAACATTGGTAAATAATATAACCAAGTATAAAATAAGGTACTCCATAATTCTTCTATTTTTCCATATCTGTGTGTATGCATAAACATGGCATGTTTGTGAATATGTTAGTATATATTCATAAGCATGTTAGTGGCATATGTTTGCCACAGTCTTGGCTGCAAATATATGATGAGAAATCAAAGAAACTACTATTTACTTCTTAGAAAAAGCCAAATATTTAAGAATGTTTTAAGGAAGATATAGCAGTTGGTCATCTTTCTAGGGACACTAAAGTTGATACATTGAAAATGTTATACACCCATTTTAACTCTAAGGCTTTGAACTTTACTTTTAATGAAAGATTCTCAAGACTCCGCAGTCTGAACGCATAAACGGTGAAATTTGTAGATCACTCTGGGTTCAGACGTAGAAAGCCACAAAAATACAAAGCAATCACTCACTTTGTTGGGACATGCCTTTGATTGGACAATTTTTTTAAGTATATCCTTCATATAAGTTATAAAGATTATATAAGTTAAAAATCAAGTTACAAGAAGATTCACACAAGTTGTGGTATTGAATTGGGTCCTTACCAATGATGAATAGATGAATGATGAAGGATAAATAGATGTTTTTAAGATGAAAAAGGGGTGCAGGAATGAATTAATAATGAATGAAGAAAAGTCACATCTAATTATAAATATTGTTGATAGTTTTCCTGAAAATAAGTACTAAAATCTTTATGATCAAGGTGTTTTGACTCATGGGCATCAATTGTAAACATAGAACTATCTGTCATTACAATACTTTACTAAAGTCCCTAATATTCCTTTACTTAACAGTATGGATCACACTATTTATATAAATTAAATTTTAATTATAAAAT
>NW_016810766.1:1680057-1706030 GCF_001698545.2 Rhinopithecus bieti | reverse complement strand
TTTTTTTTTTTTTTACCTTGGGTATGACCTTAGGTACTCTGTGTTTTAGTTTTTCCACTTACACAAATGAGACTTTAAGCCAATCTTTAAACTTTCCTTTGGAGCAAATATTTTATTATTATAAGGTTCATCATAATAAAAATATGTGAAGAGAAGCTAACCAACGAATATATTATGGAAACCAAAATATTTTTTAAATACTGATTAGAAAATCGAATCCACCATCATATAGTGATACTATTTTGCTCACTTAAAAATACTCTCTATGTGAAAGATATCATGGGAGAACAAATGAAGACAACAGAAAAGTGTGGCATAAAATATTTTACTATGTTGTCATGCCCAATCAGATTTAAAGTAAATTAAAAAGATCATTTAAAATATCTAAATATGGGCTGGGCATTGTAGCTCATGCCTGTAATCCCAGCACTTTGGGATACTGAGGTGGGTGGATCACCTGAGGTCAGGAGTTAGAGACCAGCCTGGACAACATGGTGAAACTCCGTCTCTACTAAACATACAAAAAAAAAAAAAAAAAAAAAAAAAATCAGCCAGGCATGGTGGCACATGCCTGTAATCCCAGCTACTAGGGAGGCTGTGGCAGGAGAATCACTCAAACCCGGGAGGTGGAGGTTGCAGTGAGCCAATATTGCACCATTGCTCTCCAGCCTAGGTGACGAGAGTGAAACTCCATCTCAAAAAAAAAAAAAAAAAAAAATAATATGTTTAAATCTGTGAAAATCACAATCACAATTTTTTAAAATCACAACGCTGCTAAAAATTGACTGCATACAGTATGTCCTCAAATACGTTCTTTCATTATAATGTTGATGAGAAAAACAAATTGATTTCCAGGGGACCACTGTCTGTGTGGAGTTTGCATGTGTTCCCCATGTGTGTGGGTACTCTTGGGGTAGTCTGGTTTCCTCCCACATCCCAAATTAAGTATGTGCACATTAGGTCAACTGTTCTTACTCAGTGGCTCCAGTCCAAGTGGGGGTGGCTGTGTGAGTGTGCCTTGCAATGGAAGGATATCCCGTCCACAGCGGGTTCCCAGCTTGCCCCCTGGGTTGGCTCTGGCCACTGGCAACCCTGAACTGGAATAAGTGAATAAACAGTTATCTCACTTGTTTTCATTATTCTTTCTTAAATGTATACAGAGCTCACATTTATTTCAGTGTTAATATTAGAAGTATTTTGATCTTTATTTAGAAATTGGTGATGTTTGTGTGATCAGAAATATACCTTAGGAACTTAACTCATTTCTATTAATTAGCATATAGTAAAACTGCTTTCATTATACGTCACTTCACTTACTTATAATAGCAGTTTCCAAGGACCTACTAATTATGCTAAGTGAAGATTTACTGTATATTATATATTAAATATACCTACATCTTTTTAATTGTGAGAAAGTATACCAACATTCTTAACAAAATAATCGTCATCTAAGCTATGCATTCTGAGAATTATGTCATTGAAACTATAATAAAGTTTTCTAAATCAATTAAATTATTGAAATTCATGACATAGGATTCCTATTTATAGTCACTAAACTGTAAATAAATGTCTTAATTAATTTAACTTTTTCTTTTTATACATGATATAAATTTTAAATGTTACTGTATGCTACCTGTATATCCAACTGAGTATCTCTTCTTAAATGGCCCTCATGAACGCATGAACATTTAACACAGTTAATAATATTAAGTACCATGCCATTTTAATTTCATTAACACATATTAATGTGAACTAATAGATCATTTCACTTAAAAATGAACAAAGATTTGACACTACTGAGAATTTTCTGAACAGAATGCAGCTTCTCTATTTAAATAGTCTGTTTTAATTCAGTGTGTTGTTTTCCTTTGTGGAATTTATCACTCTGTGTTATTTTATCAAAGAACAAAGCTTTTAGTGAGATGAGAAAGTATCAATAGGAAGAAAAACATACTGCAAAAAGACAAAGGTGTAGACCATACTGAAGACACAGAAGAAATGCACACGAGATGACCTCAAACAAAGTTTTATCTAAATTTGCTTCCATTGTGAAGACAAAACCATGTCCGATGTTCAGAACCTGAAATATGCTCAATTGCAAAATATCAGACAATTGCTATGGCAGAGACCACTAGGTGATTACCCAGTATTGATTCTCTACTTCCCCTTTAACAGAACTCCAGTTCTCTTGGCAGCAATCCTGTTCTCGCCCCGAAGAGAAATTGCACTTCTACTCTTTCAGACATGGGAGAACACATGATATTTTGTCCAACGAAATATAAGAGAAAGTTGGTGAGCAAAACTTCCAAAATGGGTGGCAATCTTACGTGAAATGTGCCTTTTGCTTCTTGCTCTTCTCTTTTTCCAGCCAGGACACAGAAACCGGCTGGCATGAAAATGAAGGTCACATGTAAGGACAGCAGAAAAAGAGTCTTGTAGCCACAGAAGCCTCCACTCCCTTTGTCCAGTCTTTAAGCAATTTAGACCAATCTCAATCTCCAACTGAAACCCTTGCCTAAAATTCATCTCATTTTCTAAAAAATTCCAGAAGTCTAACTGAAGGCCTTCATTCCTCTACTACCAACATACAATCAATTTAATGCCTTTAACCTATTCTGTAGTCAAAGGTTAACCCCCAAAACTATCTCCCTCATCTGACTCCATATTCTGTATGTCTCATTCAAGGAGTGAACCCAATTTAAGCACAAGACAGGATTCTCTGCACCTCCTCTAAAAGTGAAAAAAAAAATGTAATTTGGCATAAACTATTTTGAAACATCAATTATCATTTTATTAAACATTAAAGAAGGTTTTTCTAAATTTTTTTCAAGAATAACCCTATACAAAAAAATCACCGCAAACAATACTATTTTTTTTTTTTTTTTTTTTGAAACCAGTGCTTCACAAGCTGTCTGTGGTAAAGGACCTCTTTGATTTTTTTTGTTTGATGTTTGTTTTTTATGTTTTTTTTGAGACAGAGTCTGGCCCTCTCACCCAGGCTGGAGTGTGGTGGCACAATCTCAGCTCACTGCAACTTTGACCTACTGGGTTCGAGAGTGATCCTCCCACCTCAGCCTTGCAAGGAGCTGGGACCACAGGTACGCACTACCACGACTGGCTAATTATTTTATTTGTAGAGATGGGGGTCTCACTACTTTGCCCACGCTGGTCTTGAACTCCTGGGATCAAGTGATCTGCCCGCCTTGGCTCCCGAAGTGCTGGGATTACAGGTGTAAGCCACTGCACCCGGTCTTGTTTGTCAATTTTTTTAATGCAGGGATCCCCAACCCCTAGGCCATGTACTGGCCCATGGCCTGTTAGGAACCCGGATGCACAGCAGGAGGTGAGCAGCAGGCAAGCAAGCATTACCACTTAGGATATGCCTCCTGTCAGATCAGCAGTGGCATTAGATTCTCACTGGAGCATGGACCTTAGTGTGAAGTGCACACGGGAGGGATCTAGGCTGCCTGTGTCTTATGAGAATCTAATGCCTGATGATCTGTCACTGTCTCCCATCACCTCCAGATGTAGTTTCAGAAAAACAAGCCCAGGGTTCCCAATGATTCTACATTATGGTGAGCGGTATAATTATTTCATTATATATTATAATGTAATAATAACAGAAATAAAGTGCACAATAAATAGAATGCACTTGAATCATCCTGAAACCATCACCCACCTCACCCCACCCAGGTCCGTGCAAAAAGTGTCTACCACAAAACTGGTTCCTGGTGCCCAAAAGGTTGGGCACCACTGTTTTAATGCATCTGTTTTATATACCAATTCTTTTATAAAATTTACCCTTCTCCTCAACAACAGAAAAATCCACTGGTCATTATGTTTGAACGTTGTAACAAATATTAAATTGTTATAAAAGTTTCCAAAAGCTTATTCTCAACTTTTACTTGGCTTGTTGCAAATAGGAAACAATATTACTCCTACATATACTAGCTGAGTTTAATGTTCAACTGTCCTTTTCTTTATTACAAATAAAACTGAATTAAATAACAGATCATCTTGAGAAGTCTGTGAAATTTCAAATGCCCTTGTTCCTTAATTTTAAAAGAAAGACATGTCACTTCAATTGCTTTTGAAAGACGTTTAAAGGCTTTTAATTTTTTTTCTAATAGGCGTAGAAATATTAAAATACTCATAATTTTGTTTTTTCCTGAAAATTACTAGGTTCTTTGATTTCCATCATGTTTTACCCAAAATTGAGACTGACATATTTCATTATTATGCTTGTAAAATACGCTAAAGTAATTTCAAATTAACAATGTCATATAGCATTTTATATATTTTACCTAATCTAGATATCAGCACATGGTAAAATAACTGAAAATACCTTTATATTATAAAACTATATTCTATATTAATGCAAACTTTTAACACTAGACATTAGAGAAACTAGGTGAATGCTTATTAATTAAACCATAGAAGAGACAGATGGAGAAAAAGGTAGCCTTTTAAAAGACATAAAATACTTTTGAACTCTGCAATGTTTTATGGAAAGAACAGTTCAGAAGCAATATGCGTATGTCTGTGTCAGGAGTTGGAAAACATGCTGTCATCTAGGCTCCCTACTTTGAGAAACCTCATGCCATATTATTGAAATGTACGTTCCTGGTTTAATTCAATGATTATCTAAAAAGCTGACAATATATGCTATATTAAAAAGAAGGATAATTTATTTTAAATAAAGATCATTTCTTTCATGAGATGGTAGAAGAGGAGAAAACAAAACAGGAAGAAGAAGAGAAGGTTAAAGGAAGATGTAGACAAAGACAGAATAGGGAAAATTGGGATACATTTAACAATGGTCAAATTTATATATGACAGTTAACATAAATTAACTTAGAAATTAAAATTACTATTACTATATTTAAAAACCCAGCACTTCAACCCTAGGCAAACAATAATGTGGTAGATGGTAAAAATCATAACATTGTTGTTGCTTTCATGTAATAAATTTCTAGTTTAGAATTCTCCATGACAATTCAATATTAATATTCCACAGAAATTCTTTTGGATACACTGTGTTGGAAAAAAAACAATCTTTCATTAGCAATTATTTGGTTTTTGTGAACACAAATCTTCCTAAAACAAAAAAAGACTTCAAGGAAATAAGGCAGGTACTTATAAATAATATTTTTCAATAATTATCAATATGTGAAAGGCAAGCATGAATTTATTGGTATGTCTTTTAATAAATAGATCTGGTGTTTTCAAAGTACTAGTATCTCAGCTGAGGTCCTTGATATTATAATAGAAATATGACAAAAATAGACATTCCTGAACTAATGTATTTGAATATTCCTATTTCTAAATGGTCTTATGTTTTTATTAAAGACTATGTTCACTAAAAAATACCTAAAATTATTTTTTAATGTCAAAACAAAATAAGAAATATCTCTAAAATAAGTGGGCATCTCTTTTCATTTAAACACAATATAGTTTACACATTTCCAATTATTTTTAGAATAAGCTGAAAGCTACTATGCAGACTAAATAGATAATATGTTTACTAAGGATCTTGATGAAAATTTCGAGATTTTAAGCTGAGATAACGTAAATATCAAAATTACTATTATCATTATTTCTATGACTATGATTGGCAAACTGACTATGTCCTTTACAAGACACTAAGTGAAAAACCACTTTAGATGAATAAGCTTTGGTAATATATGACAAATAACTCATGTAACAACCAGAGATCAAGCAGAACAAACAGAACCAGAAATATACCTCTTTGATTTGATATACTATTCCCAAGAAAAGCCATTCTCATATTTTGACTGTCTCTGTCTCTTCCTTTTCCTTAATATAACTGCAAACTCACTCAATGACCAATAACCAGAGTCAAGCAAAATACCAAGCATAATTATCCAATTGTTGGAAATATTAATTTACATCATGTTACCTGAAGTAACTCATCTATTTACCAGAGGAGAAGAATAAAGAAATTTAAGATAATAAATTTTTTCTGGGAATAACAACAGTATGTTCTTACAAGCGAATTCAGAAAGCCCTCAAATTTCAGGTCCACTGTTCAAAATAATTAACATGCGTTTAGTAGTAGAAAATTTTTCTTTAAATCACATGCAAGGGACACTGTATCTTACGTTTGTGATGCATTGTTTACTGAAAAGTTTATGAAACTTTTCATATTTTAATTAGACCTAACCAAAGTTAGGAAAATGCTTTTGTTATTATTATTCCCATTTTTCCAGGTGAGTTAGTTCTAGGCTGCCATCTTCATGTAATGCTTCCAGCCCTTCAGAATGGTCTGTGGCAGACTAATAGTGACTTCTGAGATAATTTCCTGATTTGTCTCATTTTCCTACAGAGTTGACAAATTCTAGTCCCAGCAGTGTGGTTTAATTCAATAATAGAAACAGGGCTTTCAGACATAAATATTCACAATGACTATAGAAAAATTATATGCAACTGTCAAATATGTAGAAATTATTTGCAAAATGCATGATTTTAATAAAATGGTCCCAAACCAGTATTCTCTGTGAATGAAGGAGAACTATTGTATATAAAACAAATGTAAGAAGACACTGAAGGATGGAGAAAATAAGGCAGACAGGCCTCGGACTCATGGAACAACGTGGACTCAAGGAACAACATGGCACTGAGTTCCCTGGTTTCATTCATTCGTTTGTTTGTTTATTTCTTTGTTTGCTTGTTGTTTAACTCATACTTCCAGATTGAGCAGAAAAATCTGGCAACATGGAAACAACAACAGATACAGACCAAAAGTGGCCCAATAAAGCTTGCTTTCCTGAGCCAAAGAACCAGGAAAGAGGCAATGAAGTAACTCAGAAAACTTTTAGATAAACACTGCACTACTCCAGGCAAACAACAGAGAAAACTTTAGCCCCACCCACACCCACATTACCAAAGACCAAAGAAAGCCTAGAGTTCTACCTTCACTAGATTATAAACCCAGCACCTCTATGCACCCCCCAAAAAGGTGGTGTCAGGCAGGTCTAGTGGGAACCTTGGACTTTCATCCCCACTCCAGAGTGGCAATGACCTCCCACCCCACATTGTCAGTAAAGAGCACACTTTCCCCACTTCCTATGACGCTGGTGTAAACAGAGGCCAGGTGAAGACTTTCATCAATTCCCACTAGTAAGGAGGCACATTGACCCCCCCTGGTATCAGTGGAGGTCACATAGGGGTAACAAGGCACTCATACCCATCTCAGTAAGGGCAGCACCAATAGAGGCCTAGTGAGGAGCCTAACCTCCTGAGCACATCCAACAATAATAAAAAGCTTCAATATCAGGAGGAGCTGAGTGTGGAACGTGGACTTCTATCATCTCCACCTGCAGTAACAAGGCAGCTATAAACTAACCTTCCTGTGAGAAAAGAAATCAGCTCAAATGGAAGATTTAAATTAAAGCCAGAGCCTCATAACCTAATACACAAAATTCAGTTTTCAATTGAAAATCATGCATCATATGAGGAACCAGGAACATGTCGAACTTAATGAAAAAACACAATCAACCAATCCAATACCAGGATGACAGTGATGTTAGAATTATCTGACAAAGATTTTTAAAGCAATCATCATAAAAATTTCCCAATGAGCAGTTACAAAAATGCATGAAAACAGATGACAAAACACCATCTTAGCAACAAATAGAAACTCTCTAAATCTAGAACAGGAAAACATACAATAACCTATATTAAAATAACACCTGGGTTCTACAGCCAAATGGAAAGGAAAGAGAGAAGAATCAAGTTAGTTAACTTTAGGATACAGCAATAGCACTGTCCAATGTGGACACAGAGAAACACTGGAAAAATGAAAAGAGCCTCAGAAACTACAACAAAAGATTTACCATTCCAGTTGTGGTAGGCAGAACCCACGTTTCCACCAACACCAAAGATGTTCATGTCCTCATCTAGGCTAGGCTGAGTCAGCCATCCACATCAGTGTCCCCAGAACAACCAACGCCTGCCATTTTCATAGGATTTAACCCCACTGAACTGAAACTGTAGTATCTTTGGCCAAGAATTGAGTGTACTGGTCGGGTGTCGGGGACCACACCTATAATCCTAGCACTTTGGGAGGCCAAGGCAATAGGATTGCTTGAGCTCAGGAGTTCGAGACCAGACTGAGCAACAAAACAAGACCCTGTCCCTACGAAAAAATTTTATTAAAAAAAATACTTAGGTACGGTGATACACGCCTGTAGTCCCAGCTCCCTCGTGAGGCTGAGGTGGGAGGATGATTTGAGTCAGGTCAAGGCTGCAGTGAGTTGTGTTCACTCCACTGCACGCCACCTGGACAGCAGAGCCAGTCTCCAAAAAACAAACAAACAAACAAAAATACCAACACCACCACCAACAAAATTGAGCTTTCTGAGACAAGAGACCCATAGCACCTACTTTAATGAAGTAGAGATGTGAACAATGACATAATATCCTGAATTCAATTCATATTTATTAATATGAATATATGAGGGTTAACACATTGTTAGCTTTTCACCTAAACAGAAGAAAAGTTTCAAAAACTTAGTGAATTCTCATATTAAGATGGAATTATCACTTTCATAGCTTAAATTTCAAAGTGATTTTCTCTGCAATATCATTTCTTCTGAAAATGTTTGGGGAATCTCTGAAATATCCTAAGTATTTCCTGTCATCTAGTAAATAAAATATAAGCAATCCTTCCACCAGCTCAGCGTAACATCTGCATGAAATTTATGACATATCATGAATGTGGAGAAAACATAATGGAGAAAACATAATTTAATAAAGTTGAAAGAATTGGTCATTTTTCAGACAAAAGATAAGGAAGGAAAGAGAAATTAGTGAAAATTGTATGTATAGCTGCAGAAATATCATTAATGACTCAAACCTGGAAGTTGAATGTTGCTTTGAAGTATTAACACAGGTCATCTGAAATTGGAAATAGCTGATTATCCACATATTAGGCAAAGAAAAATTGGGCAAGCTATTTAAGAAAGAATTCTGCTGTGTTACAAAATAATATCTATAGAGGGAGGATGCCTAGAAAATTACTGTTGCTAACATCACTTGCCTCCTGATATGATACCCTGAAAAGAATATTACATTGTTTCTGTAGTATTCCTGCCAAAACGTAACAGGAGAAAACATCTGAAAAGCTCACACTGGGAGACAGTCAGTGAAATAACTGTCCTATATTCTTCATAAATATCAATGTCATAAAACACAAAGACTGACAAACCATTCCAGAAAAAAAGAAAATAAAGAGACATGATCACTGAATGTAATATATGATCAGAAATGTTCTTTTGTTATAACTGACATTGTTGGGACAATCGACAAAATCTGAATAGGTTTATAGACAGAGCTGACATCATGGGCATACAACCAAGTGCAGCTGCATGAGGCTCCATACTCAAAAGGATCAACACTTGGGGTTTCATACTCTCAATAATCTTCCTGAAATTCTTATCAATTTTATCTCTGAATTTGTGTTTTGTAAGTAAAGCCCAATGGGATGACAGACACCAAGGGCCTTGGTTCAAGTATAATCTGATATCCTGCAACCACCATAGCATGGGTTCTCAGTTACTTGATTCAGACTTTTTGGAATCCCAGTTCCTGCTGGCATTCCACTCTCTGCCCCAAAACTGCATCAGCAGCTCCGTCACCAGACAGGATATCTGAGTTTGGGGGAGCTTGGGGCAAGGAAGTGACTCCTTGGCCCAGGACAGCAGCATCCATGATAGTGTATTCTGTGGGCATTCAGCAAGGGTTTCTCACTCAACCCTGATCCAGGACATATTGAGTATGTCCAGGCACAGAAGTTGGAATCACTTGGAGATCACCTGTCCACCATGGGTTGGGGTGGTGGGTCCACTGGAGAGGAAACTGATTTCCCCTGCCAGCGCCCCGAATTATCAGTTTGCACTGGGTCCTGCTAATTAAATAGCTAGCCCTGTTTAAAGATTACACAATAGTATTGTAATACTGCTGATTTCTTAATTTTGATCACTGCTGTGTGGTTATATAAGAGAATATCCTTATTTTTTCAAAGAAAATATGCACTACGCACTAAAGTATTTAAAGAGATGGCAAATACACAATACATACTGAGGTAAAGAGAGAGAAAGAAAAGGAAAGGGAAAAAAGCAACGTGATAAAAGGTACAATGTTTACATTTGGGGAATATAGTGGAGAATATACAAGAATTATGTGTATAATTCTGGCAATTTTGTCGAAAGAAAGAAAAAATCCTATTGTATCTAGTTCATCTCTAAATGCTCCTCATTTTTAGAACCCATGAGTATACATTTACAAATAGAGTCATTTTTTTAAAACATCATTTAAAAATGTTCAACATCAATTATTTTAATGTCATGAATTACTAGAAAAAAATAACTTTTAGAATAATTATTCCATCCTTCACTATTTGCCAAAGTAATAATTTAAGCAGTTTTGGTTTGGTTTGCTTCTTTAGAGATTAAAACACACATGCAAAGACCTGATTATTGTAAAAATCTAGTATACGTATCCACATACACAAAAATGTACCATATTATGTTCTCTCTAAACTTCCCATTCTGTGATCCTTTAATAAAGTTCTGACCAGTTTTAATACTATAAAAATTGAATTAAAAAATGCATTTGAAAGTATAAAGATAACACTTATTTAAAGGTAAGAAAGGCATAGCAAACCCATTGTTCTTTTGGATTAACCTTACAGATCAAATCATTGTCAATTTTATTGTAATAACAAAATCATGGAATTTTTATTTAATGGACCACATTTTGGTTACAAAAAAAGCGCATATATCCATATTATTTCAACCACACCGCTGCCCAAGGACAGCAGTGGCAAACGAGACATTAGACTCTACAAAAAGGCTTTCGAATCTTTTCTTTTATCATTCCATGCGTGGCACCTAGCATTTTGGAACTATGCATATTAAGAACCCTATCACAAGCCTTATTCTTAAACATCAAAAGAAAAAAACCATACCTCCTGCTTGAAAAATAAAAAAAGGCAAAAGCTTTGGATGAGAATAGCACTATATATTACTATTAAATATATAATAAATACATATATATATAACCTATATAATCAAAATTTTTCAAACTAACGGGAATTTTTTTACGTGGACTTTCTCTTCCTCAAAGCATATCCTGACTCTTATAATAATGTAAAACTTGAAAGCCAAGTTAAGAACCAGGCAGAGGTAGTCCCTGGGGCCAGAAATATGCAAGTAGTATTGTAATTCATAGCAAAATGATTGTTTTGATGACACATTAAGGGACAGGAATACAAAATTAATGCAGAAACTGCATAAGGTTTTAAAGCCAATATATTTAATCTTAAGAATCAACAGTTTTCTTTATTCCTGATGTTTATTTGAAATTAATCCACACAAAGGATTTAAACACTCTTAGAAATAAGCTTAAAAGCATGTTAGACTTAGCAAGAGGCAACACAAATACTTTAGCATCATCCAGACTCAGTGTTTTCTCACTTCCAAAAAAAAAAATCAGGTTATAACTCAATTTATATTTGAATCTTAGTCTAAAACCATACATATTAATTTTAAGAGCTTTAAAATGTATCATGACTGCTTCTTTTGTACTCTACATAAATAATTAAATAATCTAGATTAAATAATTTATTTCCAATTTAAATATTGGTAAGTAGGGGACATTTTCACAAGGCTTAAAACAGAAAACCAGGCTACAGTCCGGCCAGTTCTCCATACCAATAAGAACTGGAAAATATATGTAGGGCTTATGGAAATCTGTTCTCATAAGCAGGGAATGATCAAAGTAATCTCTGTATAGTCGGCAACAAAGCAAGTCTTTACAAGCAGCAGAGCAGGAAAAAAAAAAAAAAAAAAAAAAAAAAAAAAAAAAAAAAAAAAAGGACAGCAGCTAATATCCCCATGGGCTGCAAATACCCAGGTGCAGGGTCAGTAGTTTAAAATAGCCTTCTCATTGGCCAACTGGGGTTCAGCAAGTGAGGTAAGAACCAAGCTAATAAGCTCAATGCATTTGGAATTCATTGAAGACCAAGGGAAGGAAAATCTTTAACAAAAAGAAGACACACAGAAGAGTTTAAATAGTAAATTTTATGTGATCTTTAAAAAAACCCTTGCAGGAGTTTAAATTCTGGTGAGATTTCTCTGACATCCTTAGATCCATCTTATAAATAGTACTGGGTTCCTTCATTTTAATTTGTTTTTCTCTTATTTTCCTTTCCTCTTCCCTCTCCTGGCTCTACAACCCCAGTCCCTTCCCGAAGCCCCAATTTCTCATTTCAGGAATGATGTAATATAGAGTTACTAACATATATATTTAGATAGCTATTTTTCCAGATGCATTCCTCATAATGATAATCTACAAAATGTTTGTTATGGAAAACCAATTTATAATTTAGAGTTCAGGATTTACAAAGGATCCCTTTATTTGCTTCTCCATTCAGTCATGTATTCATTCATTCTCCAGTGAACTCATTCATTTAGAGAGGACATACATACTTGAGAATGCAAGCCAAAAGTGTTTTTATAGCTTTAAATGCATGCGTTTGTAAAATTAATGGTAAAGTATGTACATTACATATGAGCTAATGCAGTCTCCCTCATCTCTTGGGATTTAAATCTCTATTGCCTTTTTCTAACCCCTTAAGTTGTTCTTCAATGATGACAGAGAAACTGTTACTGCAGAGCTTTGCTTGGTAGGTAAAACAAGATGCAAGTTAAACTAAAAATTGGTTTACACAGCTGGTTGTTTTCTTCAGTTTCTTGTGGACACCTCTGTGACACCATCAGCATGTTGTGAATACAGAAAATTTGTGAGAATCACCAACCTTGAAGTTTGAAGGCTTCATAAGATGTAAAGAAATGAAATTAAGGGACTAAGTATTTATTGTATTATACTTTCAGACTTTATGCAAGTTTTAAAAGGCAGAGACTATTTTTTCATTACATATTTTGAGAGAAAAGAAAATTAATATGTGAAGACTAATGACATATCTACTTCTGCAATATCAAAGCAAGTTATTTTTTAAAGATGTTACTTTAGCATAATTTTAATGCAATTTTCATGTGGATGCTATCTTGACTTCCAGTTTAAAAAAAAAAAAAACCCTCAAATTATCCTTATTATGAAATCTGCAAAATTATAGCAAATGATTGTAAGGGTTTATTGTTTCAGATTTAGGCACTGAATATAAATTTTATCACTGAAACCAATTACAGACATCCTGCTGAATTACTTGTATAACTATTTGCCTAACTTAGAATGCCTTAGGAATGCAATAAGACCTTTACAAATCAGAGTAAGTTAATTGCATCCATAATATTTTATTTTGTTATTTCTAACCTTAGTTGAAATATAAAACCTTACACTCTCATTTATGACAGTTGGTTCCATGGAATGATTTGTAGTATGTAGCATACTGTTATTAGCTGAAGGAAATTCCAATGACATCATTTAGCCATTATAGGAGATAAGCTCACCTACTAAAGAACAATACTAACAGTGTTTTATATTTTTACCAACCTGGCATGCTGAATAATTTGTGCAGAATATTTTTCTTGTACAAACACATTACAGTTAAAATATCTGAACTACCCTTGCCTCTCCAAACATGAATGTGTAATATTTCAAATGTTTAATATCTCCAATGATTTATTAACCACATACATATCCTAGTATTTTTTAATAAATACAAAGAAAAATGCTAAATTTAAAATAATATAAGTCTAGGAATGACATAACACCCCACTTAGTTTTTTATTAAAATGCATCATATATCAATACAGAGATAGTAAAAACAATATTAAACACTGAAAAAAATCTACAAGTTCAATGGAGAAACACATATTGATAAAATAGTATCTTACCTACTTTAATAAATATCATCTTTAAAATGTATTAGTAATTTATATAAGCAATATGTACTCCCTCATTAATTATGAGAATTAAGTCATTTAACCTATGAAATTTAACCACCCAACTTATTTTTATAGGTAGGGTCAAAAGTTATGCTACACTATGGCCAAATAGATGGAAGCCATATTGTATGGCACTTGGGTGTCAGCCTGGATTCAAAACTTGGCTTTCCCACATATTAGCTGTATGACATTCCACAATTTTTTTTGTCCTCAGTTTTCTCATCTATATTTGAGGAGCACACAGAATCTGTTCTCACAGAGTAAAAATTAAACAAGATAATACATATGCAGACAGTAGATATATAGGGCCTTCTCAATAAGTATTAACTATTTTCATTATGAATATTTTTACCACTTCAATGAATGAATGTATAAAATGTTTGAAGTTTGTTTATTCCTGGTGGTATCTTTGACTTCTTTTCAAATACATTTGGCTGAACTGAATAAAGTATAATGTTACTATAAGTCATTTCTGGCAAAGAGTGTTTCTGCTAGGTTTAGCATTATAGTGACATCCAGATGTTGAATTATACAGAAGAAAATGTGTTCTTTTTCTGATTGTGGCTAACCATTACACTGAGTAATGTTAATTATTTAGAAAGCTTACCATTAGGCAATGTGGTAAATATGTTCTGCATTTAATACAAAAAAGCTTCTCAACATAAGAATTTGGCAAAGTTAGGGTAAAAAATCTGTGATTCCAAATTCTATTTTATCTCTAGTTTTTTTTTTTTTTTTTAAATACTGTATCTCATAGTCTGTACTAATATTCAGCATATAATTTTACATATTGTATTTTTATCTGAGGACTACAGGGGATTTGAATAAACTGAAATAAGTGATGTGTGCCAGAAGACAGTTTGGTATTCCATTAGGCTTAATGGACAGTTCTCATACTATAGGAATGCTTCAGTAACTTAACAAAATTTTTATTGTCATAAATCTCAAATTATAGAATTTCTTCCATCATAAATCTCAAATTATAGAATTACTATAGATATGCATGTAAACTGGGTAGCTCATAATAAACACAGCTCATATGCAGTGCTAAACATTTACAAATAATACCTGTTACAGAACTGTGTCCTTCACGTACAGTAACAAGAAATGTATAGTTACTATAATACTAATCACACACATAAGAAAGTATGTTAAAGCCTAAGAAATTTCGTGTTTCCTTTCCTACTGGAATCGCTTATTTAGTGCAAAATCAATTAGTTTTTAATCTGCCATTATTTAAAAATTCTCCATAATGGGCAGGTAGCAGTGGTTCCAAAGACTCATGAAGTCTAAAATTCATACAAGATTCCTTCCTCAATTAGTTTCATTTCATTCCAAAGAAGTAAGTAGCTACTATGATGCCTTTCAGAGATCAAGTCTGGAAAAGGGGTTAACAAAGAATTTCTGACCAAGTGGAGTCCCAGGTAAGCATAGTTACTCCATTATTTTTATATCTCACCTGTTTATATGAATTCCATCATTTTAGATGATATTCTTATGTGCATTTTAAACATTGTTAGATATTTCTCTGCAATATGAGGATACTAGCAACACAGTAACACATCAGGGTTCTAAAAACTAAAAAGCTTTACATCTAAGCCATTATTTAATCACCACCTTGACACTTTTTGACTTGATTACTGAAAACACGAATGGATCTGCCTTCTTGATTAATATTAACCAGATACTTTTTGAGAAGAACAAAAGTGAACATGGTGTTGATTGAGACCAAATGACTTATATATAGCATAAACATTTTTATAATTCTTATTCAGGGTGGTGATTTTTTAAAATTGACATATTTAAAGAGTGTTCTTACTTCTCAGCAGTCACACCCACCTGAAGCATCCTCCACAATCATAAATATTAAAGCTAGAATAAAGAAATGCTCAATGACATGATTCTATGCGTTTTCAGGTAGACCATTTGAAGTTCAACCAAGTAACTTTTATAGCCCATGGATTTATTCCTGTATTTTTGTACAGCAAAAAGTCCATTGCAACTGGAAAATAGCAAGGTACTAGTCTTCCTCGGAGTAACTAAACAGGAAAACATGCCTCAAAATGTTTCCTTTCTTTAGAACACTCCTTTCTAGTCCTCAGGGAGGTCTGCTCTGAACCCATTGGGCTAGGTTAGATTGGTTTATTGTATATGGCATATGCATTCTTTATAATTATAATGCAGTCAAATGATATTGTTCCATTCATTCAGAGAATTTATTTCAGTTTTCAATTACACATTAGTTAGTGCAATTATTTTAGTTATGCCTGTCTCTGCCAATGGACTGTAAATACCATGCTGCCAGAAACTTGCTAACTATTATATGTCTACTAACTAGCAGAGAGCCTGGCACAGTGTAGATATTATAGACTGAATATCGTCCCCTAATGTTTCTTATATTGAAGCCCTAAACCCCAAAGTGACTGTATTTAAAGATGAAGCCTCTAAGGAAGCAATTAAGATTAAATAAGATGATAAGGGTTGAAAGGAAAATGCCTATTTTCTCACTATACTACTGTTACCCCCAATACTACTGGTCACCAAATGTGTAGGGATTTTCCTCACACCAACCAATTCTCCAGCTCTCCAGGTACCAGCTGTGTGTCCTATAATTTAGTTCAATACTGACACCATCTACCTAGGGTTAGCACGGACTCCACAGGTTAAGAGGTCAATCACACAAGCCTGTCCCCCAACTTCAGACACCTGTTGCAAATCCAAATAATCAACTGCACCTCTGACTCCCTAGCTATGAATAGCAGATTTCCACAAACAACTCCTTGGGTTCAATAATTTGTTAAAATGTTTCCACAGTTGATTCTGAATTATCAAGTTATTATAAAAGCATACAACTGATCAACAACCAGGTGGAAGAGATGCATAAGGCAAAGTATGGGAGAAGGAGCACAGGGCTTCAAGGTCTTCTCCAGTGCAACAGCCTCCCAGCACCTTCACTGCACACCAACTGAGAATCTCTCTGGGTTATGAGACTTCACTAAGTAGGCATGATTTGACAATCATTAGCAATTGGTGGCTGAGTCTATTTCCAGGCCATTTCTCATTTCTGGAGGTTAGATGATAGGATATTCAGTTCCCACCTTCTAATCACATGGTTGATGTCCCCGGAAACTAGTCCAGATTCTGAAGGTATTTAGGAGCTTTCAGCCACTATTAATCTCATTAGCCTACAAAAAGACACCACTTCAGAGATTCTAAGGATTTTAGGAGTTGTGTGTCAGAAAACTGGGATACAGACCAAATATGTATATCTTATTGTGTTACAAGGATGAAGCCTTTTCCCAGTAGGATTAGTGCTCTTATAAGAAGAGACACCAGAGAGTTCCCACTCCCTGTGCGCACACAATAAGGAAAGACCAGGTGAGGATATAGTGAGAAGGCAGTCATATACAAGCCAGGACGAGGGCCTACACTGGAAACTGGCACCTTGAAATGGAAGACTTGTAGCCTCCAGAAATATGGGAAAATAAACTACTATTTTTAAGCCACATAAACAATGGTATTTTGTTAAGGCAGCCCAAGCAGATAAATACAACAGGTAACTAAAAAGACTTGTTATGAGTGAATGAATAAATGAATGAATAAATGAAATATGATGGAAAAGCCCCCCCTGCGCCCCTCCTCACCAAATTCATTTTTGTTAAGAAAGAATAACATTTAATGTAACTTTCTGGCAGTTGCCAGTGTTTCTTCACTCTGCTGGAGGAAAGAAGGTTGACTTCTCTAGCTGATAAGTTTAGGAAAAGAACCTGACATACCCAGTTCATTTCTTTTCCCTCTCCCACCTCTGGGCAGCCAGGCATGCAAAGGGAAAGAAATTCTGGTGTATTATTCCACACCATAAGTGTTGTAGCAGCACCACCCTACCTAGGAGATGTGTTTGTATCCCGCTGTGCCTGAAACTGCTTAATTTGAGGTGTGATATTAGGAAGCCCATTGCAGCTACATGCTCCAACCACTTTATTAACATTTTTAAGTTGATCTGTCCAAATCTTTGTCTAGCTCTCAACTTGATTAAAATTCATATGTGTTAAAACAGTGCTACTTATTGAACCTACCAAATCCATGTAGATGACAGCATTATAATTTCAAAATGGGGAATGGATCATCAAATGATTCAATCATTGGTGGAAACAAAGAATAATTTTTTAAAAAATATTTATGAATACTTAAGCACTAACTTTTCTCACGCAGGTAAATAATATCAAAATAAACGAACAAACAACCCCTTCCTGTACAAAACACAGGACATCCAATAGACCAGGCTTTAGCAAACTACAGCCCACAGATTAATTTGCCACACTGCTTGTTTTTGTAAATCTTTCAAGCTAAGTTTTTTACATTTTGTAAGTGTTGAAGAAAGTCAAAGAGGAAGAAATATTTCATGACATGTGAAAATTGTAGGAACCTCAAATTTCAGCACCTATTAAAATTTTATTGGAATACGGCTATGTTCATTTGTTTACTTATTGACTAAAGCTGCTTTTGCACTACAACAGGGAAGCTGAGCAGTTAGGAAAGACCACATGTCCCGCAACGCCTAAAGTGTTTACTATCTGGCCCTTTACTCAAAAGGTTTGCTGACCTCTTCAACAGATTAATGGTCTGCAAAATGATGTTTGATCTTCAAAGCTGAAACACTGGCATTCACCTATGCCTAAGGATTACTAGAGAAATACCGAATCTACATACCTGGTTTGAATACATGTTACAGGTTTTTGAACCACATTGTGAGAAATATTAGTCTTACTAGCATTTTCCATATTTAAAGATGAAATTGTAGAAAAATCTGTGTCCTTATGTTTACTTATTTTCGACAAAAATACCACTAGACCGTATGTTTCCTGAAACATTTCAACTTAGATGATAATAAACTTAGCAAAATTTAAACCATAATAGTTGTTCAATAGATCATTCTTACACAAAAAAACTCTACATTTGAGCAGGCTTTTCTGTTTCTACAGCAGAAGCATTTCTTGTCATGCCTGTGCATGTATTTAATTGTGTGAAACATAACTGTTTTCCATTATACACTAAATATTTCATTTTTATTTAAAATGGCACAGGAATGTAATATAATTGTTTAATGATTATTATCTCTGGGTTAAATGTGTTCTTCAAAAATAAATGTTCTCCAAATATATTTTGTCTGCAGTGATCAGTGACCCCAACTCCTTTTTATGGTTACACTTCTTAAAATAGATCCAGTATTCTACACACCCTGAATTAATCAGTATAATTTGTTGCTTACGTTGTTTTATGTGATAAAAATTAACTTAATGAAAATGAAAATTCTGATCACTGCAATTTCAGAAAAAAATATTTTTTTTTTTACTATTCCTACACTAAATTGTCACAGGGTCCCTTAAAGTCAGATTGGTTAGTAATCTACATGTGTTTTAAAATGAGAGAAACTAGCGATAGTTAATGCCACAATATAAGAGATAGAACTATAAAAAATATCATTATGCTTTACAAGTGGTCAAGTGGCAAACACAGAGCAAGATAACTCTGCTCGAATGAGTCTATACAGATGTGTTGCAAAGCACCTGTGGACATTTTTAACGCAATTAAAGGGATAATTTGCATTATATTAAGGTCCATGAGGATGTGGTTTTTCTTTTTATAGTGACCATAGGACCAATTTTAGCTGCACATATGGAGGTTTTCTGTATATAACTCTACTCAGATTATTACCTATTCTTTTAATCTATATTGACTCCCTCCCTCACTGTACATGCCCTTCCATCACTACAGACGAAAGCCTCTGATGATTGCTGGTTACCATGCGAAACCATAATTCTGAATGTCCCTAACTTGTGTGATTAAATTTAACACAAGTAACTTGTAGTTTTTCCCATTTCCACTTACACCAAATATCCAATTCTAATTAGCAGCACAATAACAGGTTGGGAAGGATAAAGCGCTGTGCTACTATAGCCCCACATGCCGGTCATTTCCACAGGGAAATCCACAGTGAAACAATATATAGTGATGGTTCCTTTTACAAAATGCTGGTTTAACGGAGGAATTATTTCTAGTTCACTTTTCATCACCTCTAGAAAATAAAAGTATATCGTTTTCTTCTTTTTAATACTATAAAGGTTTTTTTGTTTTTTTTTTCCCTATGTTTATTTCACTCGCTTTCAACGGGAGCAACAGCTTTTTTAACACAGGCTGACCTAGTAAGTATAATAAAGCTATTTGACATTTCTGAATTCCTAAATCCCAGGTAATATTTATATAACATTTCTATAATTACTTACCTTTGGTTTTTCATATAAAATTAAACCCTTCGATATATTACCATGGCAAAATAACATAGGCAAATCTGTTTATTAACTGAAGCTTAAAAAACTAAACTGATTCTTTACCTATTTCTCCTTTTTTTTTCTTTCTTTTCTTTTTTTTCTTTTTTTTACTGAGCACTCCAGTAGAAGCTATAAACTCTCAGTACTCCATTAAGGAAATATATGCCTCTCTTGGCTGATTATTTTGATTCGCTGAAATGTCCTCAGGGTATACTTGCACTGATCGTAAGCTTGGTACTCATCGCTTCTACTTATACCAGGAGTACAAATTTATTGCATTAGTCAACACAACATTTTAAATGCAGAAATTCTACTCGTCATTCCAGCTGAGCTTCTTGTACTACCTTAACCATCTATAAGAGCAAACACAAATGACATTCCTCTCATTCCTAAAATCCCAAAGGAGCAGGTTAAGTTTGATAGGCAGGGAAGATTTTAAATATTAACTTTTAGAGTTCAGAGGCTATCTTAGTCATTTAAGTCAACATCTCAGTTTTTAGGTAGATTTGAGGTCCCTGAAGCTTAAGGGATATCTTTGTAGTAGAACCAGTACTTAGTAGTTTTAGAGTTGATTTAATATTTTTAAATATTCATAAAGAATAGTGTCATTTCTCTTCTATTGGACCATCTTCTACTTATGTTTACAAATCTAATTACCCTTAATGTGCCAACATGACATTTTGTAAAACGATCTTGAAAACTAATGACATGAACCTAAAAAGATGAAATTGGGATTGTTTTAATGATTTGTTATATGTCATTGTCTGATATAATTTTGTCATTTTCAATATTTTATTTCAACTGAAAATTATTTTGTTTTTAAGATTAATCTTAATGCAAACTTCAAAGTTATGGGCTAAATTAGTAAGCATTCACTGTGCTATTAATATCTAATTCTTACTGTGAAAAATATTTTAAAATCTCTCTATTTCTTTCTGAGCATTTTACATATTTCATTTAAATATTATACATCCTTAACTAAATATCTGAGTATTAACTGACAAAAACAATTTTTACTTCCAACATCATTTTGACATTAGAATAAATAATAATTTTAGTAACGTCTGATTCCATGAACAATTTCCATTTCCATATGCTTTTATTACAAAGTAAGGGATTGTCCTTTCCTATAAATGGTCCACTCAGGACTTTTATTTCTAATTAGAATATGTGAATAAATTCAAGTAACCCAAGAGTAAGTTATTCTGTTCTTTGCAGTTAGAATGATGGCAGAAAAAGCACATATATGTGTTTTGGTGGGGTTGGGGAAGTTAAGGAGACACAGTTTTGGAAAGAGAAAAAGTGCACCTAAAAGACGAGGAGAGGAAAGAGAAGGATAAAAATTAAGATTCCTTTATTTACATGTTCTTTACATTAGATTAGATATCACATTTTGAAAGATCCTTTGAATATATTAGTTCTTATTTCAAGACTATGGCAAAGGAGTCAAATATATTGAGAGATGGAGAGAGAGAGAGAAGAGAAAGAGAGAGAAAGACATTGTATACCAGAGGTTCCATAAATGAAATGGGAGGATAAAAAAACAGAAGAAGTCAAAAAGATGGAAAGGTTTTACCAAGTAAAGATGGAAAGGTTTACCAAGTAAAGTAATTAGGTTAAGTTTGCTGGATAGGACCAACATGAATGAAACTTGCTAACCAGGTCTGGCTGAAGATTTTAAATTCAAAATTCTTGCCAGGTCTTAAATGTTAGTAGACATAAGAAAAAAAAAAAAAAGATAACTTATCTCAGTGAAAAAGAATAATCAATCTTCAGGTTGGAATGTGGTATCATTTATTGTCAATATATTTGATTGTCATTAACTATCACCAGAAAAATAAGGGTCTACTAAAATTTGTTTTTTTTTTTCAATTCATCCAAATTCAAAGTAAAATCATTTTTTTTCTTTTAAAATTCCAAAGTCTGCTTTCTAGTAAAATACTCTTTAATCATATTCCTTTCAATGATTTCTTATTCTTAATTCTTGAACATATCACAAAGAACATTAACGCTTCCAGGATTGCAGTTTCAGTGAGACATTGTTCAATGATTTTGTTCACAAGGTAAAGTAAAACACATCAAAACCAATATCACTTTATTATTTCATCATTCAGAGTCTAGCCTGGTGAGCGTGATAAAGACATCAACAATAATATGAAGAATGGCTCCCTCCAGAAATTTCAACAGAGATCTGTTTACAAATTCCAAATTTACTTGCCTGTTCAAATTACAGCATGGACAGCTCTCCAATGACCACTTTATTATTTACCCATTATATTTCAACAGCTATACATTCCAGTGATCTTGGAAGTAAAAGACAGAGAAATAGAGTCTTTCATTTAAAGTTTAAAATCTGTCTTTGGAGAAATGATTCTTAGTGATAAGAGATTCAACATACCCCTTGGAGCCTGAAAAGGCCAGTTAATACTGAAAACTTTTTATAGGAAATTCGCTAATACTACAGGTTATCAAACCTTCCTGGTAGAGGCATTCATATGAAGCAATTAGAAAATTGAAGCACAGAACTCTTCTCACCCAGAATCTTAGGAATACTGGTATTCTGGCTATGTGGTGTAAAAGAGTGTAAAAGTAAAGAAGTAAACAACAGAGAAAACCAGGAATTGAGAGCTAAAAAGATGCTTTCAACTCACAACTCTCTAGGCAATAAGGTGGGCCCTGAAGGAGTTTGAAAAAGCAGGACCACAGAAGGTCATGTGCTTTCATATTCCCCCCCGCCCAACATGCCCACATTTGCCTCATTTCTTTTTGACTATTTGTGTTTAAGGCTGGATAGAACACAAATGGAGCGTGACTCAGCTTCAGTCACATCTGTCCCGTTCCTTAATTTATTTTTCTGTAAATGGATTACTTCCTAGAATGATTGTGAAATTCATTTGAAATTTAAAAAGTTTGTGAGGAGAACAAGTGAAAAGGTTTTAACAACAGGAAAAAGACAGAGGCAATGTTAATGTGCAAGAAAAAAAGTTTGTGGTTTCAAAGATTTAACTTTATATAATTTGGTAACAATTGTAAATAATGTCATAAAACGTGATATTTGCTAAAATATTGAAGTCCTAGAAACTGCACTATTCTTGTTGTTTTGTATTATTTTAAAGTGCATATACTTATCATATTAGAAAACTAATAAAATATAAACTTTTTTATTTTCCTGAATCAAAGTCTCATTCAGCAGGAATAATAATGTATTTCTTATTAGGCTAATAGATTATTTAGTAAATTACATGAAAGCATGTTTCATAGTGCTAGAACATAATAGGCACTCAGTGAATTTAACTTGAATATGCATTTACATGTGAGAAGTTTCAAAAAGGCCAAGGTACTATAAAAATACATATTACTGGTGTTGAATTATAAATGAATACATTTGCTGGAAAAAAGGTAGATTTATAGTAAATTTATAGTTACTACTTTATACAGTAATAACAATGACAAAGATTTCCCTCCTGGATGATAAAAGCTTTGATGCAACAAAAAAGACAGTGATTGGGAAAGTCAAAATTGTGTTGGTTACTCATAATTTTGACCTACATTGTACAATATGTTGTTAGAGATCAAAGTCCTTAAAATAAAATAATGCCCAACACCTCAGTTCAACTGAATCAAGTTGGCAATCATTCAGCCAATATAAACCAGGGAAGACTCTCTCCTTAGGGATTAACATCACAAATGTGATTATGTAATTTGACAGATATATTCCTATAAAAGTTTTATTTTTTAAATACTCAATTTGGGCTGATCTATGGCATTATCAAAAAAGTAAATGTCTTTTTTTAAATGAAAAACTTTATCATCATTAACGACAGAAATGGTCCAACATTATAACTTGGTTTGCATTCTAAATATATTAAATATAAATAATGAGAAAAATCTAATGGTTTTTCATTAATTTTAAACTTTGTTAAAAGTTCACTTTCTGCCACAGCTAAAGCTAAAAGGATGTTGTCACCAGATGACATGTATGTATAGGAAATCTGTCAAGCACTTGGGTGAAAAGCACATTGTAGGTAGCACTTTACAAATAAATCCTTTTCCTCCTTAGCTAAAACAGGCTACAGTAAATGCAATTTGAATATGATCTGAATTCAGGTGTGTTTTTCCAAACTTATGGTCTCACAGCAACAAAACGCCCTGGTTAGTTTGGTGGAGACTCCATTCATTCATTATTCCTTGTTTGTCAATTGGCATTAGCTCAATGTGCTCTCAACAGGTGGGATAATAAATCTATGCGCTCCTCTTTCTACATTAACACTTCAGCTATTCCCATCCCTATCGAAGTTTTCCAATTTGTTTTATATTAAATTTGTTCCCTGGTATTTTACTGAAGTCCATGCCAGCTAAAACATTTTCGGATATCACTTTCTGGTCTCTTTCAAATGGGTTACAATTGGCTATTTTTTCAGCGAAAGCTTTAATTTGTTATAATATTTTATCAAACAAATCCAGAATAGGTCATTACCTATTAAAACCTTCATATTTTTATTTGTTGTGTAAAATTAACATATAATAGTATGTTTTAACTAAAGCTAGAAAATAGACCAGCTGAGAGAGAAAGCACCTGAAATAACAATAACAGTAAAGCACAGTTAATAGAAATTATCTGTGTAAGTTTTGTGAATAAATTATGGTCTTAAACAACAAAACACCCTGGTTAGTTTGGTGGAGGACTTCATTCATTCATTATTCCTTGTTTGTCGATTAGCATTAGCACAATGTGCTTTTCAGAAGCCATATAAGCTATATATACAGCAAAGGTTTTTATAATACATTTCCTCTGTCCTTATCCTATGAGCAATTCTTTTCAAAGGTGGTATCATAGGGAATTACTGCTGCAATATTGACTGATACTGGTGTAATGAGAAGAAGCATTCATTTTTCTTGAATATTTATACTATGTCCAGAATAAATATCACACTTACATTTTCAACTACCTTATCACTAGATTGTCCTGGAACTGACAATCCAAAAATACTATTAGTTCAGTGTATTTAACCAGATATGAAATTAAATTGAAATGAAACATAATCTAGTAAACTTTTTATTTGTGGAATAATTAATAACACAAGATTTTTTCAGTTGTGGCTAAGAACACTGAAACACAATTAACAAAAGTATGTATAAAATTTAGTTTCTTCACTTAATTTTAAAATGGAGAGTTTATAAGATTATACATACATTATACTCAAGTTTTATAAAAATCTAGCCATTCAGAATTTTGGCAACAAAGTCAGCAAACAACTGCTTGCTTCCATTATGCTTGTAAGAGGCAATTTGAGAATATACTCCCCAGGAATTAAATTTTGTGAATAAACATTGTAACTAATTGCATTATTGTTCCCAGAACATTGAAGGCAGCAGTAAGCCAAACCAAGCAATCCAATTTCTTTATTTCTTTTCTTAAAGCAATTAAATTCCCTTTCACAAACACATTTTAGAAATCAAGGAAGAACTACATGTATTGTATACTGGATGGATAGGGAAGATATATAATTTTTTTTATATATTTAAGTATAAAATTTGTGCTGTTTTAAAGAAGAAAAAGTTCGGTATTCTTGGGCCAGATAAATTCTAAATGTATATATTTCAATGGTTTGTGTAAAGCTCAGTGAGGGGAGTTTGTCATTTTAACTTTTCATCAGTGCTCAGGGCACTGCATTTTGGGAACAGTGCGAAGAATACTATCTGTTCAAAAATA